>NC_044495.1:33552210-33900543 GCF_902362185.1 Chanos chanos | reverse complement strand
GTTTGCCTTGTTGGGCCGTTACATGCCCATAATGTACACACCCCAGTCTGTTTAATCATAGTACAAGTAACTACAGCTAGTACCTACTTTCTTTCTGAAATATCAACTACTATCACATTTTCATTTTACACACAAGAGATTTAAGTTACTTGCAAAGCCCTGGTAATAAATAAGGACACCAATTTTTCCTCTCCATGAGTTGGCACTCATCTGGAGCTCATTAAAATCCACACTCAGTGGTTTTACTGTCACTGACTGAAGTTTCTAATGTGTATGATCCCCAGGCATGGATAGGCTAACTCACAATTTTACATGACAATAATGAACTAACATATGTATGGCTCATTCTCAAAGCTGCAATGTTTCTCCCATGTGTTTTGATTCCTTTTTTATTTATTTTTTGAGAAAATGGATTTATCTGAAGTAGATGGCTACACCATTGCCATGTTAAAGTAAAACATGATAGAAAAGGTACTTGGAGATATTGTAATATGTATATATTGTGTTTAAGTGTTGTAAAGGCACATATGTATTTTTCGGTACCTATATGTGGGGCTGTAATGCTAATATTTCATGTGTGGAAAAACTTGAATTAGCATATAATGTGGGCTTCTGCTATGCTTTATTCTGAACATTAATTTCAATACAAGTGGCTTTTTGTTTAGTTTACCATAGTGAGTTTGGTAGAGGGTTTTATTGTAATTTCCAACCATTTCTGTTCCTCTCAGATTCAGCAGGGAATGATTCACTACCTGCATGACAGTTCAGAGACCACTGAAGACAATTTCACCCTTAGAGCATTCGCATTGGACATCAACCGTCGAAGCCTTCCCATCACAATCACAGTCAAGATTATTCCTGTGAATGACGAACCACCAAGACTGCTGCGTAACACAGGACTGGAGGTAATGAATCTGTCCCACTTTGCTTTTTTCCCTCCTTGACTCATACAATCCTGTCCCCAATCAAAGACTTCATAAATCTAAGAATTTTCCAATTCTGAGACATAGGAATGTTAGTGAAGGGGAAAGGGGGAACATTAATGGCTAAAATTTCAAATGTATTTTTTTTTTACATTGTCAATGATTTTGGCAACTCATATTCTTAGAAAAGCATGACCATTGGTAATAATTTCACTTCTGAGGTAGCAGAGAACCTGATTAATCTTGCCATCTCTCTTTGTTCCCACAAAATACCATATAATGATACGTCTTTTTTCAACCCTTCCCATATTCAGCCTCTCTTCAGTTCTCTCTTGCTCATCTTTGTCCAGTTCATGGATCGCCTCTTAACACTGTCTGTGATTTAACACAGGAAGCAACAGCATCCTAACCTACAGCAGACATATAACATGATCATGACATGGGCTCAGAGCCGTATATCCTGCCTGTCTGGGCCACAGCTGGCATCCATTATAGACACCCCTCCCCCTTCCGAGGATGCCGTGTCATCTAACTAAAAACTCTTCAAACTTACTGTTCTCCTAGATGGCTATTCATATGAATAGAAAAACTCCACAGACTCAGGATAATGGAGTTTGAGAGTTAATATTTGTACCACTTTGCTCCAAAATGGCTTATTTCGTTGTCCTCAAATGAAACAGTGTTCTCCCTGCAAGGTAAAATTGAATTTGCTGCACAGCTTCTGATCAATGTTAAGTGCATTTCACATTGATTATCATGAAATATCAATGTTCTGCACAATTTGGTGGATAATTGTGATTTGAAGTGGTGTGCTTATGAGTTTAATAAAACAGGTGACAGTGGGCTGATGTTGCCATCTAGTGGATGCATTCCTCCAATACAAATAGGATATGATGTTACAGAGGTCTTTAAACACCACAGATGAGCACAGTTAAGATTTTATTGTGATATACCAGATATCAGATAAGTTATGTTAATCAGTGTAAATTGCCCTATAAATGATACATTACACCTATTTAATGTACAAACTGCAAAATACAAGCCTGTCACACGTGAGGTTACACTTCCAGAACGGGTCTTATATAAAATGCCTTTTAAATGAAACATGTTCGGTTGCATAGATTCTGGGTTTAGGGATCAGTAAAAGTGAATTGAATCTGGGATCTTATTTCTGTGAGGTAGCACTATGTGAGGCATATTTTATTCTTTTTTTCCCTTTTCTATTCATTATTCCTTTCTCTGTGTCAAGAGAGCATTAGCTGCAAGAGGGAGCGGGGAGTAAACAAATCGATAAGTGCCATTTATTGCAAGCCTCTGTCTTCTTCCCACTGATTCCAGCTATTAAACAATGTCTCTCACGCCATCAGACCCTTTCGTTTTAATTAATGTTCCATTCAGCAACATGGCCATTAGAAATCCATTAAAGCGGGGAGCTGAAAGTCTAATCACCCCATGCAACAATTTGATAACACATCAGAGTTGCTCCATTAGTGGTGCACAATCAGTCTTTTGATTTTTTTTGTTTTTTGGTCACTGGTATACTTTGTTTTAGTTTTGCTTGTTTGTTGTACTTTTTTCAGGTCCTTGAAGGCGAGGAATCTGAAATTACAACAGATGTATTAAATGCTGAAGATTTGGATACCCCTCCAGAGAAGCTGGTTTATTCCATTGAAGCACCATCCAATGGAATGGTGGCTTTGAAAGTGTCCCCAAATGACAACATTGATAACTTCACTCAGGCACAAATTAACAATGGCGAAATTATTTTTATCCATCAAGGTAGGTCTGCTGAAATCCATACTGAGTATTGTCCCTTTGTCCTGGAGCCTCTTTTTTCTGCTAGACTCATATCTATTAGCTCAGGTTTCCCAGCTAATGTCTCATCAGAGAGACTGCAGATTGGTTGCTATTGGTTGATTGGTCCGTAACATTTTGACAGTCACACTGAAGTCAAAACCGTTAAGTGCAGCATCTCTCTGTAGTTCCCCTTAGTACTTTGAACAGAAAACTCTCATTGAACAGAATACCTTCACTGTTAATGAGTATTCTGAATTAATATCAGTGTAGTCTGTGTCAGGACAACTGAGCTGTCATGCTACCAGTGTGTCCTTGCTTTCATTAAAGCCATGTTTTATTTCACTAATCACATTTTGAAATGGGGAGCACCTTTTCCTGACGCTTAATCAAGACAGCTCCTGTTTCCAAACTGACAAAAATTGAATGATAAATTAAGATATGAGCATAACTGGTCATCACTTTAACCAGTGATGTTTTTATGCTAGGGCCTGCGTCTGGAGGCTTCAGCTTCACTGTGACAGATGGGGATCACACATCCCCGCTCCATCGCTTTGTCGTCACAGCCAGAGAGCTCACTATCACCATGGAAACACAGAGTGAACTCATGGTGTTCCCAGGTGTGCCATCCAATGTCAACAAATCTTAGTAATTAACAAGTAGTGAACCTTTTCACATATCTCCTATACTAGCTTTCCAGTAAATATGAAATATAAATAAAAGAAGTTAAAAATGTATGGTGCATAAATGTAACCTTCTAGTCATTTTAATACAATTGGTCTCCTTTAAATGATTGACTCCATTTCACTTTCATCGTGTTTCTCACCATTCAAAGGAAAAAGGAGACTAATGATTATAGGTTACAGCAAGGATGATTTTTTTTTTCAGGAACCAGACAGGTGATCGGTAGTGACATCCTGAGAGCTGTTACTAGTGAAGATGGGGATGAGATACGTTATTCCATCTTTAAACCACCTCGCCTTGGTCGAGTTATCAAGTCTAACCAAAAGGGACGATTTGAGGAACTAACCAAATTCGCCCAGACAGACGTAAGCATTTGATTATCAGAACACACCTCATTTTTCATTTTGGGGTTATTTGTTTGTGATTTTTATTTTTATTACCATAAATTTTATATCTAATTTAACATGAGAGGACAAATGGCAATGATGTCACACAGATGCCGTGTTTTTGTCCACATATACTTTTCATTTATTTATTATTGCTAACTGTTACATCTGAATTGGTGTAAAGTTAAATACAATCTTTGATAAGCTGTCAGTGTGTTCCTGCTCTAATTTCCTGTTCTAATTTTTTTTATTCTAGTACACATGCATATACCATGAAATGTATTTGCTTTTCAAAAATAATCTGCCAAGTTCCCACATGCTTTCATTTGAAAGAAAGCATAATAAGTGTTTTTAAGCTTATTTCATTAAATTAAGTTAAATATCTTTCAGAACACATCATCAAGCCATATATTAAATATCTGCACTGACAATACATAAAGCCTTGATGATTTTAACAGCATTTTAAAATTAATGTATTTTTCATTTATACTGTTATGTCCAGTGCGTTAGTCACTCGTATATTCTGGCTTGATATGTAAGTATAAGTAAGAGGCATCACACACTACTGTACTGACAATGTAAGCAGTAATGCTCGGTTTTTCACCACCACTTGTCTCCATGGGACCATGTCACTTATTTAGTCTTTTTTTCCCCAGCAGATGGCAGACCTGAGATGTAGGCAATCTTAAGGGAAAAACTGAAAAATCATTTTTTCACCATTACATACTTACTCTGATGCAACTCTTGAATGGTATTTTATGCATTGCCACAGCACTGGCTGTGGTAACTGAGTTGCAAGATGTTAACAGTAGCATTCCCCACTGAGAGTATATGGTAATGAAATCATCATGCCAGTCATGCCATTACTCATCAGTCTTTGAAATAAAAGAACAAAGAAAATACATAATCAAATAACAGCTGCATAAGTACGTTTGCTTTTTATCCTCTCAGCCCAGAAGATTTCTTTCATCAACATTATCAAAGCAGTTTTGTATCTTTTGGACAGGAAAGTCATATCATTCTCTTTATGCTCTATAAACAGTGTAAACACAAGCTAGATTCAGGAACTACTGCTTATCCATAGAAGCATTATTCAGTGCAATAATTTATCATACTTGAGATGTTGCGGAGTGGATAAAATAGGTTATTCAATACTGGCTGAAGAGTATTTCACTTAATGATAGTTAAGCACAATGGTGAAGAGATGAAAAAGTTTTGAATTTGGGTAAAACGATCTGGCATATTTTTAAAAAAAAAGTGAGAACAAGCTATGTTTGGTAACACTGAGGACAAAGTTGTCTCAGACAGCTGAGAAACATTCCTGCAATGAAGCTTGCAGCCCAATTTTGTTATCAGCCCAAAACAACCCCAAACTGACTTTAAGTTTTCCAGCCCCCAAAAAAAGAAAAACCCAAAGAACACACTCAATGTTCAAAAATCTTAAGAACAACAAAATATCAGACACAAATTTTAGTTTTACAGATATAAAGGTTTTCAAAGGCCGTTGTTTACACTGATATGCTTATTAATGACCAACTTCTTTGTGACATATCTCTAAGGTGGATTCTGGTACTGTCTACTATGAGCACCAAATGCCAGACGAACCATTTTGGGTGGTGCGGGATTCCATAGAGCTCATACTGTCATCACCACCAGCATCAGACGTGCGTTACATCCTCCCCATTATTGTATCTTACTATGCAGCCAACCGCAATGTATCATCTCAACTATGGAAAAATAAAGGTATGAATGACTCATAGTGCATTTCTTAATGATGTGATATCCAGCTATCCATGTAATGATCATGGCAAAATATAAAAATATGATTCCTACAAATGTTAAGAGGCTTCATGAAGTTCATCATTATCTTCATAAATTCAGTGAAAGGGCAGGTGCAGAGACAACATCTTTAGAAGAATATATTTACTTTAGTTTGCCTAAGAAGTGAAGTGAATGGACTACACACTTACATTACACTGAGCTGAAAGACCTCTCCAACTGAAATGCCAAACATTTAAACAATAACGAAATTAACTGACGCTACTTTTTTGAGATACATAATATGTGTTCATATTCCAGGGCTGGACATTGTGCAGGGCCAGTCAAAGGTCATAGACAGATCCATACTTGATGCCTCAAATCTTCTTGCCAGCTTGCCCAAAGAAAGTCAAGCAAATCACGATGTGGTGTTTGAAATAAGGCGCTTCCCTACACGTGGAAGACTTGTCCTTGGAGACTCCGATTTATCACGGGATAACCCCTATTTCCTACAAGAAGATGTGAATAACAGGGAGCTGGAGTATTTCCATAGTGATTCAGGGGCATCAACTGACAGCTTTTCCTTCCGTGTACGACTTAACCCTTCTGGCCAGTCCCAGCCGGCACAGTCAGGGGTTGTGCTGGAGGAGATCTTCCTCATCTCTGTCAGGCGGAGAGACTCCAATCCTCCAGAGCTGGTTAGCTTAGACTTACTGTTGGAGGCCCTGCAAGGCTCCACTACAGTTCTCTCTACGCAGCACCTCAACACCAGTGATCAGGACAGCACGCCAGACGAGGTACGCTTCATAGTCACCAAGAGCCCAACAAATGGCCGCCTGATCTACTTTGATACAGGTGACCACATCAGCCAGTTCACCCAGGAGGATATCAATAATGGCCGTGTGGCTTTTGTTAGTGATGGTACCCTAGAAGATGGCTTCATGGAGTTCTCTGTGTCCGATGGAAAGCACCACACAGGGCCACACACCCTTCACATTGGGATCCTGGCCAAAAGGTTGATACTAAGCAAGGCCCAAGAGATCCAAGTGAAGCAGGGGGATGACGAAACCCTTATCACAGAGTCCATGCTAAGTGCTACCACTGGGGGACCAATTGAGGAAGAGGTGCTCTACAAAATTACCAACGTCCCCAAGTATGCTGCTGTGATGGTTGACCGACAGCCCACCTCTGCTTTCACACAGAAACAGATCAAGGAAGGGAGGGTAAGTGTGCGTTTTATCAAGTCTACCTCTCCCAGGGACACTGTGTCCTTTGTGGCACGGAGCAGAGCAGCTAATGTGTCGTCCACCCTCAACATCACAGTGAAGCCATTAGCCCATCTAGCTCGTGATCCTCTGCTACCCCAAGGAGCTACCGTTCTAGTAGATCGCACATTGCTGGATGCAACTCCATTAGTGAACAAAACCAGGGCCTCTGCAACATTCACTGTAATTCGCCAGCCACTAACAGCTCGGTTTGTGAGCAGGGGAGAGTTGGCAGATGGCCAACCAGTGGACTCCTTCACTCAGAGGGACCTGGATGAAGGGAGAGTGGCACTAGAGATTTTGAACAGCACTTCTGGACAGCCAGGTGAAGGACAGATTCAAGACGAGGCACATTTCATGCTCAAAGCACACGGTGTTCCTCCAGCTGAGTGTGTTCTCTCTTTCACCACAGCCCCATATAGCCCCTCAGAGACCTACGGAGCTAAAGTCCTTAAAATTCCACCAAAGGTTTCAAAGCCTGACAAGGACAACGTAGGCTCACGGTCTGACCCAAGGGCTAGGGGAGATGTTGACTGGCCATATGGGGTAGGCCCCACCACACACTCTCCAAACAAAGGTTCTCACAAGACACCTGTGTCCAGGCGAAACACACTATGGGCCATCCTTATCCCCATACTGGTGATTCTCCTACTCCTGTTCCTGGCTGGTCTCTTAGCCTACTACCTGGTGCGGCGCAACAAGACTGGTAAGCACAATGTTCAGACCGTTGCAGCCAAACCCAAAAATGGAGAGGTCAGCCAAGAGACCTTCCGAAAAACTGACCCAGCCAACAACATCCCTATGTCAAACATGGATTCCAAAGAAGCAGACCCTGAGCTACTGCAGCATTGTCGGACGGCAAACCCAGCCCTTAAAAAGAATCAATACTGGGTATAAATTTTGAAGGTTAAGCTTTTTGAAGTCTCTTTGAATCATTCCTGTTATTGTTGTCCTGATCTCCTGACACATTTGGGTTGATATATGTTTTGATGTGTTGGGTTTACAAGCAGGCTAATGTAATGTCATATGCAGAGTTAAGCACTAGTTCAGAAGTAAACACCTGTCATACAGACAGTTCTGTGGGAATACAATAAAGCTCTAAAAATGATTGTTTCTGTAAAAATTTGAACTGAAAGCGGGGTGCACATTTTTCATAATCTGTTTAATGAAGAAAGATTAGGGATAAATAGGCATGTAAACACTGCATTTAATTTATCTGTCTGAATGTGTACAATCTGACTGCATCATTCATCAGCAGTGTCGGTGTTTTTGCAGTTGCCCCCTCTGGACCATGCAGTTTCTCAGACCTGTTAAGAAATTTTGAGTAATACTTTAGTTGTGATCTCAATCAGTCAGCAAAGTACAAAAATACAACTGTCTCCCCTGAATCTCTCCTGAGACTTCAGCCCATTGTACTCTTTAACAGGAAGTGGCATGGGTGTTCAGCAAACAAATCTGTAAAGTGAAATTTGCCCCTTCTTGTTTTTATCATTAATGTCAGACTGTTTGGACAGTTAAGGTATGTTCTGTTTGGTCTGTCCAGCTATAAAAAAGCCATGAGAAACAGAAATATTGAGCACTGCTCAAATCGGTGTTCGGGTGGTGATGGAACATAAAGGTTGTGACTATGCGTGTCATTTGAGGTTTGAGCAGGTACTAGTTCTCCCTAATTCAGCATTAATCACTGCAGTCAGAATGCTCATTCAGAATGAGATGAAATATTTCTCATGGAAACCTGGTAACTGATTAAAAAAAAATCAGAAAAAACACACACAGTAATCTTTTCAAAATGCTGTGTAACCTCTATGGCCATAGAAAAAGATCAGTGTTTATAAAGTGTGGTATTTGTAAATCTCTGTATCCTTTTACATACGTGCACATGCATTTGAAAATTTGAAAGTTTTTTTTTTTTCTACAAGGTAATCCTCATACATTAGAAATGTAATACTCAACATGACAGTACTCATTTCCTGTGTGATCAATTGTGTAATTATATTAGAATATGTCTTGAATTTACTTACGTCTGCTGGTATCAGAAATATGTTGGAAGAAAACAAGAGATTTGTGATTGACTAGTTAAGCAAAGCCTACAAATACCACTTGGAGAATGAAGACTGCTATAAAATGACTGGAGTAAACATCCAAAAAGTCACAGCTAAGACTTAAACTTGAACAGCAATGAAACTACAAAAAAGCCATAACAGTAAAAGGAGAAAGTAAGTAAGTAATATCCATTAAATGTTTAGGCCTTTCAGGCACCACTCAACCAGACACATAGTACCAGGTAGATAAATAATGACCATAAATAATGAAGGATAAAGTCCTTTGCTGCCAAGTGTTAAAATATATATTCATTCAGTTATATGTTGTTTTCATGAGCAGGTTGATTTTTGTTCTGGCCGGGATTATCTTGCGTAAATTTTGTTCAAATTGTCTAAGATATTATTCAAATTGTCTGAAAATTCCAAAATTTGTCAACAAAATAAGTTGTTTTTTTTTTATCTCCCTAGAAGACTCCTTCTTGAATGAGGACAGTTGGCATCTTTAGTGGCTGCCAGTCAATAAAATCAAGTGAAAATTCTGGTCATCTCATTCTCCCATTATGTTCTTAGCATTATTTGATACCTCTCCTCTTTATTTGACAGAGCTTTCAGCAAATGCCTACCTTTAGCCTTTGCCCTGTACACAAAATGTGTTTGCGCAGCATTTTTAAAGTAGCTATGCTCCTGTCTATAGAATCTAATCATATACGGGTGTTCTCTCTCTTCCTCACAACTGATTGAAGTCTTCAAGAATTTCAAAAGGCACTAAAACATTTAGATGTCATAAGGCAGTTTGCTCATAAAACGAGTTTATTATTTATTCTCCCCTTTTCATCACATAATCAAAACACCCCATTATTTAGAAATCAGAAGATGAAACTAGTTTAGAAACTAATCTAGTTGAGTTGCTTTTTGTTTCTGGGATTTTTAAAACAATAAGTCATTCATAACACTGAGTGATGACAAAGTTTCTTATTCTGTATTTACACTGTCTCTTCACACAGGAATAAATGAGTACAAACTGAAGTGTAACAGACAATATGTATATAGCTGAAAAATCACAGTTCACGTAGACATAGCTTAAGTTAGATATACCTTGAGCAAAAAATTGTCTCACTGAGTGGATATATTTTTTTGTTTCTACACATGTATGTTACTGTATTTGCTCACTTCATCTCTATATTTTTATGCATATTTAGCATTTTCCTTTAGTGCTTTAGAGTGGTGAGCATGACTGAAATTCTTGCTTATATCCACTGGACTGACTTATGGCACTGAAGAAATATCTGCAGAGAGCATTTTACAAAACCATAGACAGGAACTGACTCAGCAGCAACTGTGTTATATGAATCTTAGCTAGATGATAGGATGTTGTGAGATCATTATTTTTTTTTAGCTATGTGGTCTGTTTTCCAGGCCTGTAATCAAGCTGTTATAGAAGCTAGCATTCCTGTTTTAGACAAGACTGAACCATCTAAAAAAAGGTGGTCACAACAAATGAGCATTCCAGTGTAATCTATAGGAAGGTAATTTGTTTGATTATTTAGGTATTAGATTGTAAATAAGTTCTCAACATTCATTGTTTTCTACATGAATATATCAAGACAGGAAAGAAGATGATGAAGCATTTCATACAGAGTCTCATATTAATTCTGGCAATGTATTTCATATTCATCCAAAAGATTATTAGACACAGATTAGTTGTTAATGAAATATGTGAGGCAGGGGAAAGCCTTGAACTGACATGATGTGAACAGTCTGGGTATTGTCTTGCTCAATATTCCAGGGGTTATTGTGAGGCAACATTGAGAGTCAACAATTTTCTTTGGCTTTGAACTGCCACATATCACTCTTGTGCTGACCACAGCTGAAAGGATATGTTTTCAGGAGGGAAGAAATACTGTTCTTTGTGGAGGCCTTGGGCTTGCTTGTACAGTTTATGCTGAGTTAGTTGATCTAGAGAGTTTGGGGAAGTTCATCTCCAGTTTAAGAAAGATTCTTATGCAGACCATTCAGATCAAACATTCCCTTTTAAATTTAACAAGACAAAAAGCAATAGATAAAAATACCAGGAAGTAGCTGTGGTATTGTGACTAAGTTAAGGGTATTTGTTTTCAACATGTATGAAGGCTAATTTGTGGTATATCTTAGATAATCTCTGCCATAGACAGACAGAGATTATCACTGAGTTTTATCAGCCATCTTCTGTTGCTTTTATGATATTGCCAAAGTAACAAATATTTAGCCCTAGCCAGGTGTACCGCACCATCCTGTCTCAGATTATTTATATGATATTACCAGTCTTTTCTATTGTAGTTTATTTAAGCTAGAATTGTGGGTCTTGACTGAGATCTACCTAACTGAGATATCTCAGGACATTTGTGTCATTTTCTCTGAAGAACATGATAGTCTGCTTTTATTATTCAAATTATGAGAGGTAGCTCAGGAAGTTTCTTGATTCTGTGTTTCTTATCTGGAGACAGGATTTCATATTATTTCTCTCTCATGAATCCAAAGGCACCTCCCCATCTTCACATTTTTGATATTGTGTAACTTGCGTTTGTACATATTCATTTTTTCTGATTTTTTTTTTTTTTTAGGTGTCATAACTTGTCAGAACTTTCATAAAATAATTTTGAATGTGGAACGTATGAGAATGACCAGACCTGATTATAGTATTTGCTGTGGATTTTACTAGTTCATTTACAGGTGTAATCTCTGTTTAATGCCTACAATTTTAAAAAATACTATATATTTATTTTTCTTAGCTACATTACATTTATACTTTCTGTAATTTTATATGATACAATGTGATTTATTTTTTTAAATGTAACCCATCCGATGCCAGAGAAATACAATACATGTGACTGAAACCCAGCAATTTAAAAATAAACTAAAACATAGACAAGGAATGAATGATTAGGATTTTATAAAAAATGTTTTTTTTGTTTTTTGTATAGGTTGTTTGTTTGTTTTGTTTTGTTTTGTTTGTTTTAGGCTTTTGTTCTATGCCTTTTGTAATCATTAAATTAGATATTTCCAGAGATTCCAAAAACATTCAAAATTACAAGTGTGGGTCTGTCAGACATGAAGTAAATCGCAGTTAGATTTGATTTTAATGCAATTGAAATCATCTGAAAATTGAATTCATCTGAAATGAACTGCTTGGTGCTGTTATCTTAGGTGTTCATAATAAGTGTATCTTTGGTTTATTAAACAGAGTATCGAAATTATTGAATAAGGTGCATTTGAATTCATATTGCATACACATCTTTACAGCGCATAAGAGCATGATATCTAATTGAGCATTCATACACTGTTATGTAATTTGCAATTTTGAAGAATATTTCAGGGAGGAAGTTTCAGTTGTTGTTCATTCTATCCAGCAGCAGATGGCACAAGGGTGCATGTAGCGTTTTAAGAGGTGAAACATTTGCAGTCTTTCGTCAGCATTTGACAAACCATCTAGCGTGGTCATTCCTTCCTATAAACGTCCTGTAGTTTCGCTGTACACTGCAGCCTTTTTGTCTTTTTTGTTCCTTACGTCATCTATAAAAGTCTGTTAATTTTCCATCTCACAAAATATCTGTGATGATCCTGGTTTATGTTTGCATATTCGTTGTGAACTGTTCTAACATTTTATTTCATCAGCTCATTTTTTAGCTCTTTTTTTCCAAGACATATTCTATTTGCTTTGTTTCCAAATGACAAAGGTTCATGGTTTAAAAAACATGTTAAGTGCTCACTTGGCATGATTGCATAGTCTCTGAAATGAACAACTGATCATGTAAAACGTTTTGCAAGGATGTTTACATGAGACTGTTTCAGTCTTTTGCCTTGCTGATGGCATTTATAATTATTATCAGATAATTTGTCACATGTATACAAAGACACCATACCATAATTATAAGTCTATATACAATGTGTTTCTTAATGTAGTTTACTTTGTAAAGTTGGCAGTACTCATATTTTCAAATGCTCTTATTTCGATGCTTGTCCATCATTTCAGTTGTAAAGGAGAGACTAGTCATCCCTCACTGTTTCAGGATTCAACCAGTATTTCTTTTTTCTCCAAGAGAGGGCAACATTCTAAAAAAAAAAAGGAGTGGGGGGGGGGGGGGTGGGGGATTTCCAAAAAGTAGATGATAAAGCACATTGGAGGGGGTGACTTGATCAATGAGACTTAAACATGTTTTTTGATTATATAATCTTGCATGAGTGTAAAATGATTGTATATATATTTTCAAAGCGATATTATTATGGATAATCTCTGTCTTTTTTTCTTTTTCTTCCTGAAATTTCACATTTTAACTATTTAAGGATTGCTAGGGTATTCCAAACTAGATTTGAGCAACTCAACTCAACTGTCACTAAAACTGAGAGTCCTTATGAGCCAACCCTACTTCTGAACCTCCTATGAACTTCACTGAAAAGAAAGTGAGGAGGGTGCTGCAGTAACACAAAGCCAAGACGTAAGAACAGTGAACGACATAGCAACATAGCTGATTTTGTGTTTATTTTGAATTTTATGGCTCAAATAGATTAAACATCTAGTAATTCTTTATCTTCTGCATGGATCCTTTGCCATGCAAGACATACTTTCAAACAATGTTACAATCAAGATAAAATAAGAATACACAATGTACTTTATTTTTTCAACAAAGGCTTTAATCCTATCTTTTTGGTCAGGTTCTAAATTACAGTTTACAAAACAATTCTGCTCTGGAGGCAACAGTTGACAGAGGACCATATGTTTCAGAGTGCAGTGCATGAGGTCAGACAGTACTCCAATGTCTCCCTATCAGCAGTTGAATACAGCCACAACATGCAGCTTGTAAGAATATAGAGGTCTCTTCACTGGAACTGACACTGTAGGGTTTGTGAATCAAAGCAAATGGTGTCAGCTGCTGCATGGTCTACCATGTGTGCATATGTGTGTGTGTGTACGTGTGTGTGTGTGTGTGTGTGTGTGTGTGTGTGTGTGTGAGAGGTCATAAGAGACGTACTCTGAACTGACTGGTGTAATTATCTGACTGACATGAGCTTGGCAATATAGGGGCAATAATACAGCCACATATTGTTTTCTTTCTTTCTTTCTTTCTTTCTTTCTTTCTTTCTTTCTTGTTTGTTTGTTTGATTGTTTGTTTCAGCATAGTTGACAAACATGCTGTACAAACACATAAATTATTATAATGAAGGCAATATTAAGAAGGAAGGATGTACAATAGTGTATACATCAGAGAAAAAAAAAAACACACTCCAGCACCCTGGAGGAAAGTTTGTTGCTTAAGGGTTGTTGGAGTTATAATACTATGCAGACACAGAAGGAAAGGCACTCTCAAACATTGAGTTAACATCCCACTACTTGACTAAAATCACATGTAAACCCCTTAAGGGGACCTGCCCCATGCATCCTGTTTAAACAGCTCATTTGTTCCATACAGTAATAATTTACACATCCTCGTGAGCGCTTCATGTAACCAGACTTGTAAATCTTGCATGCCATGTTTTGCTCTGTTTCCATGAGAGGAACTTACCGCAGCTACCCCTCCAAGTCACATAATTTGCTGTGACTTGAACCTCATTGGTTGAGTAAGCTATTGCAATGCTGACAGTATCTTAATGAGGGGCAATCCTATAAACAGAGCACATTACAAATCTAGAACAACCCAAAGAAAAGACACTTGATACAACTGGGCCCCAGTGCTGTACCGAGGAGGTGAGAGGCATGGGAGGCAGGAAATTACAGAGGCCGGCCACCCAGACTGGATGTTAGGTCTGAGCTTTTGATCAGGGGCTTGTCACCAGTTCCAGCAGAGTAAAAGGTATCTTTCCACCGGCCCAAATGCTTGAAGAGGTCTCCTCAGCTGGGGATGATGGAGCTGGTATGTGGCTTGGCTGGAAGCAAGGATAACAGCTCTGGAAATACACTTAAGCTGTCCACAGTCACTTGGGGCACAGCATGGTTAGAGGCAATGCGCACCCAGTCTAGTCAGACAACTCAGAAATATAAAAGTCTTTGGCAGCTATCCTCCTTACTGTGAGCACACTGAGCAAAAAACAAATAATAATAATAATAATAATAATAATAATAAACAGAGATAAAAAAAATAAAAAATGGTGAATAAAATAAGCAAAATAACCTTCAACAGTATGGGAGGGACATGATCAAAGACAAGCCTTGAGTACTGCTGGTAACTACAGTAAATCACAACATTATGTGACTACATTAAGCTGAGTTCATTTTGACCTATTGGTCTTTTTTAATTTCATTAACAATGGGTGAACAAAATGATAAGATTAAATTTTTGATATTTCTACAAAGCGGAACTTTCTTTTAATGCCATTTTAAGATCAGTCTTAATTAGCATAGTTTAGACTCACATAAAATTTATGGGAAAGTCAGAGATACAAAGTCTCCCTTGGCCAGCGGGGTCTTTTACTTAAGAGTTTTCAGTTCAATCACTTAAGATCAGTCTTTTCTTCATCCTGGAACATTCACAACCACAGATGGAAAGAAAGAATGTGAAAAAATATTATGCTGGAGGAGAGAAGTACTTGGCACAGAATCCCAAAGTCACAACAAGGAAAAGGACATTTTTCCCTCTGTCGTTTTTTGGCCCCTCCTTCCGCACACAGCCCCTGACATTTACTCAGGGCTTAGAAATCTATTATATCAGCAAATAAACGATTTGCTATGAGCTCATTAGCGACAACAACTAAAGGACATTTTGTACAGTCCCTGTGTCAACATGTTTTACCTCAAAGTGAAATGGAGCAGTTACATCAGTCTAATTCAGTCCTTTGTTGCTCTCTGTAGTTCCTTCAGGGTTCAGTGGTCTGTTGTTGAAGGGTTTGTAAACCTCGGCAATTTTACAATTAGTATACATGTGTTACTTCATGGATACTGCAGCAAATTCTCATAGTATCTCTAAAATGCATGCGGTCCCATCTTTTACATACATGTGAAATAACTGGGACATTTTAACCAGGAAATATTGTTTATAGTCTCTTAGCTTAAGGTAAATTCATAAGGGAATTAAGTGAAAAAGGGATAGAGGAAATCAGTGTCAAGTGTCAGTGAAATAATGTTCTTGGAGAGATCTTCTCTGAAAAGTGACCTTTCCCAAGATGGAATGTTGTTTACAGGGGTCAGATAGTATCCCAGGAATGTAGGCTCAGTGTACTAAGGAAGTTTTTGTTGTCTCCAGAGGGAAATGTTCTCCCAGTTCCCAGTCTGGAGGCAGGGTAAAGAAGGGGTTGTCGCTTTGATGGTAGGGAGGAGCCAGGTGAAGTTTAAAGGCACAGTGAAGAGCACGCAGTCCTAATGAACATGACAGCTTAAAACGTTAGTTACATAAAATGTGGGACTGGAATTTGGAAGTCTCTTAGTTGTGGTCTAAGAAATCCATGAACACTGATTCACAAGAAACTAGAGTTTGGAAGACATTTTATGGGAATGCCTTGCACTTGAATTTTAAATTTAGGCATTTTATAGGGAAATAACAAAGTAGTTTCCTTGAGTATAAATAAGTTATGTTCATCTGGAATTGTTTTATTAATTGAATAAATAGTATAAATGAATAAGTTAGTGGGAAAACTTGCAATCTGCTTCAACCTACACTGGGATTTTCTTACTGCTCACCTCCTCAATGCTTTGTTCATTTTAAATTTCATGATCACATATATTGGTTTTTTTTCTTAGAATTGACTAACAATCATGAGGAACCAAAATAGATCTATGGCATTATGTTCACAAGGCCACCAAGATGACATCGTATTTGATGAGTGAAACATGGCATGAGGTTTCTGTCAGGAGCACCAGGAAATGACGTCCAGTCCTGCTCCTAACCCAAGTTTCTTCTTCTCACGGCACACCCCCTCTTCAAAGTGACACTAAATATAAAGTTACATTCAGACTCAGGCAGACCTCTAAACAAACAGTTTTGACGTATTTTTGTCATCATTGATGGGCTTCCCCAAAAAGAAGCAAGTACCTTCAGGAAACTGGGAAACCAGAAAAGCACCGCAACAAACTCTCTTTTCATTAAACATGCAGCTGCAGATGCCTGTGTATTTATTACACATGGTTTAATAAGAATGATGCATAATGCATAATATTTTTACTATCAATTGATCAATTTCCCTTAAGCATCTCCTGTCAGCATACATTGCAGTTACCTCTACAGTATGGTCACAACCACTTGCTATTCAGTCTGTGAGACCAGTTATTCCCACTGTACTTAAAGCACATTGAAGCTCTCTCTGTTGTCATTTTGTGAATCATCATTATCTTTATGTAATAAAAGGCACAAAGGGGTAAATTACTGCTCTGCCTTGTGCTACTGCAAGGTTTATGGTCACACCCAAGTACTTAAGAGTTTCTAGTGACAAGTTGCAATAAAACAATAAATATCTAAAACGCCAAGATATTTTAATATAGTGAGAATGCACTCAGAGAACCTTCCTCAAGTGAAAATGCATTAACACTATTTGAGTGACTTCACTACATGACAGTATAACATGTCAGTACACATTCAGGAGTATGCCTAAAGGAGCTACGCAACTGCTTTTGAAAACCATGCAATGTTTCAAGCTAAATCCAAGCTTGGATGTCCATATTATTTGGACTTCTTTGTGATTTGGAGTCATTATTCCTGTCATATCTGATCTGAACATTTTACAATGGTCCCTAGCTCTGCCTTATGCACAGGAGAACCTGGCATCCCACCAAGATCTCTCACCAGTTTCATATTCTCTCCCCTTGCTCCCTGAGCAGTTACAGCCCAGTACAATGCGTACTACTGTGCTTCAGCATCACATCTGTTTCGGTATATGTACATTTTTAGAAAGGCAACAAATTTGTCAGCAAATATAATGTGCTAATTCAGAAAGTTCTATCCCTCAGGGACAACTCATGTAGATGTTTTGTAAATAAATCATGAAACTGTCATACAGTGTTTGGATTTTTTTATTAGTCATGACTTTTTACAAATTTAAGCTTCTAGCAGATATGATTAATGTTTTATGAGAGCAGAAAAGGGTCCTGAAGAGTTTTAAAGCTTAAAGAAGGATATTTCAAGAAGACCATGGGGACTATTGAATAGGTTCATGCCATTCTACTACTGTGCATTAATCAAAATTCAAGCAAATACGAACTTACAGACCTTATTGTGCTCTGTTCCTTTTGTACATGCAGTCATTTTACTGCACTACTAAACAAAGCTGACACTGACTGCAAAGTGAACAACTGCATTGCTGACTTGCAATTCAGTTCATTCTAAATCAAAGCCGCTTTGTCAGATATCAGTTAACTATAGTTCAATACTCAAAAGGTTATAGATAGATCTGTACAGGTTAAAGGTGAAAAGATCAAATAAAGCAATAATTATATAAGTGGGTTTTTTTTTCCATTGTGGAGGGAAGAGCTGAGATAACATCGATGCTAAGAATATTAAATGTAAAGCCCAAATCAGCATTTTAATCTGTTTCATAATTATATGGATTAACTGACAGAGTGCAACATCAGCCAAGTGAGAGATAACTAACTTGTCAGAGATAACCAGCTCTAGCAGACATGCATTGGTTGTATTTTTCAGTGTTCAGTTAAGCACTGTAGGCGCCAAACCAGTGAAACTTTGCCATCTACAACAAGAAAAAAAGAGTGGAAAATAAAATGTTTTGGCTGCTGGTGCAAGGAATGCGGATGCCACACCCACTAGGCAGCGATCGTTTATGGGCAGGATGTGTTCCCTGGAAGGGCTGGTAGAATTGGACACATCTGGAAACATTAACAACAAGACATTAGTCAATTAGAGCTTCATTTTATGTTTGAGACAGTGGTGCGCCACCATTTGCTGCACACAAGTGAAATAACTAGCGATTACTAATATTGTTATGATATTAAAAACATATATTTGTGATTGTCCAACACTGCACTCTTACTCAGGTAGGTTTGCAAATACTTCCAGGGTCAATGTAAGAAGCCAAAAAAGACTGATCTCCTTAATACAGTCTTTATCTGTTTTATTCCTTAACTACCAAGGAATTAAAGAGCTTAATGCTTTACAGTTATCTGAAGTGTACATAATGTAATATTTTATTTAGTTGCTTGTTAACTTGAGTTCTTGTAATATTTCTTAAGCTTTCCTTTCCCCAGGGGAACATCACATCAAATCCAGACATTGTTGCAAGGCTCCCAGGATAATTTACTTTAAACCAAACGCATTTACTTTAAACCAAAAGCATTTCCAAGACATTACTACATATCACACACTTTTCAGGGGGGTGCATTTTTGTGAGCCAGCTTTGTTAATAATGAAACCAAAAGCTAATGTGACTCAAACACAACTAATTTCCCGTTCCCATAAATGATACGCATATAATGACATAACACATGAAATTTCCAGTAAAACTGAACTCATCCTTGTCAGCAGTCTGTTAGTTTCATCTCCCTAATGCATGCATAAACACTGGAATAATGAGCTTTTCTGAAGAGCACTGCACTTTGATTTCAAGAATGGAAGTTCCCGTTCCTGCCATACCTGAAGCCTGAGGGCATCTCTTTATTTTGAGGCATTCCCAAGTCTTACAGTGCGTGGCTGACTTTTTCAGACATGCTCTAGAGAATTGTAGGCTGAGGGGATTAAGCAGATCAAGCTGTGAGAGGAGATGACCATCTGTTCTCTTTGTTTTCTTTAGCCTGTGAAAGATCCACCTTCCATCCTCATCACCATCACTAGTTTGTCCTCATTCTGTACAATCCAGACACTCTGGGAGCTTTAGGACACAAATGTGACATTATAATACTCACAGTAACTAGTGATATTGCTCTTATGAGGACATGCATATAGAGCACATTCTAATGTAGTAGGTGTGAGTGCATACGGTTTCATGTCCATGTGTGTGGCCCAGAAAGTCAATAATTTCAAACTGTACAACAGTTTCACCACTGTTTCTTTTCTCTCTCTCTCTCTCTTTTTTTTTTTTTTGAGTTAATCATCACAATCTCAGATTTCTGGACACCACTCCCACTATTGGAAAGCTGATTTGCCTAAGTGAAGATGGCTTTGATCAATATGAGATCGCTGTCTGACAAGATTTTTATACTGAATAACTTTTTGTAATCTGAGGTCTTTTTATTTTTAATGGAACCTTTGCCCGGTGTTGGTGAGTAGTGTCTTTTTTTTGGAACTTGCTCCCACAGGCTGTACTTTTTTTATTTTCCCAGTGACCACTGGATGAGATGGGGGCATAGCCATGGTTTCAAAAAGTCTTTTTAAATGTTGTGCACTCTGCGGAGTGAAATTATTTTAGCCTAGCCTTGACAGTCCACTGCTTTGTGCTCTGGTCTGTAAACATCCTAAATCAAACAAGAATTTCACCAATTAATTTTCTGATTTTCAACCTCAATTATGCCTACATCTCATAGAATACTGATTATGTGTGATTTTAAAATCCATCTCTGCTATACTGACAAATCTATAGTTAGCAAGTTTATTCCTTCTTGATGTTGTTCAGGCTATTAACAGTACCATACATGAGCACAGTTACACACCTCATCGTACTTTATCATTGGGTCTCTCTGTTAGTGGTAATACTGAGATTGAAGACCCTGCCAAATTCCTAACTTCAGAATTGCAGGTCACTGCTTTCCCCCATTATCAATTCCATTGCCATAGAGTTCTCGAAGGTGTACAAAGCTGCTCCCCGAACCTGCTCTATTGAGGGTCCTACTCCTTGCCTGAGCCTGGAAGAGTTGGTCAGTCCATTGAATTCCACACACTCAGACATCTTGGACTCTATTGCCCCCTGCTTAAAATCAGGAGACATAAAGCTAGAGCTCAGCCTTGGATCAATAATGACATCTGAGGTCTCATGGGAATGTGGGAAAGTGGAACGAAAAGGGAAAAAAGGAACAACTTCAGGTATTGATAAACTGCTCAGCTAAATAACCGCGCTCTACTACAGCAGCAAGAGCAAAACATTTTTCTGCCAACATTTCCAAAAACTCCCATAATTCCAAAGCACTATTTAACACAATCATCAGAGTACTTAATCCTGTTGATAGTGCCTGTCCTGTTATAACTTCTCTAACCTGTGAAGATTTTTTTGAATTTCTTTACTGAGAAGATTGATGACAGATGATCTTGCATCTCAACTCTGATTCCTCTGAGCCACACATTTGCTCTGCACTCTTAAATAAGTTTGAGTCTATGTCTCTCTCTCATTTGATAGACATAGTCTCATGTATGAGGACTACTTACCAGCTCCTTGGACATTGTTACCTCATGCTTTCTCAAAGACATGTTGGATGCTGTTGGTCCCACTATTCGGTCTGATGTAAATAGACCTCTGGGTCTATGGAACTGTCCCATCTTGCTTTAATCACACAGTGGGAAAGCCTTTTATAAAAGGCTAACCTAGACCCAACAGTACTTTCCACCCATCTCAAAATGACTGTGTTTATCAAAAGTTCTGGACAAAGTTGTCCTTCCTCAGCTGTCATCCATTGATTGGAAATAATATTCTGGATCATTTTCAGTCAGGTTTCATAGCACAGAATCAGACCTTCTTAAGGTGACCACTGACTTATTGGTGCCTGCTGATTCTAGAAACTGTTATTTTAATTCTGCTGGACCCTAGTTCTGCTTTTGACATGGTCATCAATGCTAATTTTTTAGACCATCTTAAGCTAGGGGTTAACATTCAGTGCATTGCCATAAAAGTGCTTTGCCTCTGACCTAAAAGACATTACTTTTCTCACTTGGCACTGCTCGTCTGAAGGATATCCCAAGGCTCCTTTTAAGGCCCTGTTTTATTCTCTCTATATATGCTCCCCCTGGACTCTGTTTTTAGAAAACACAACATTCCCCACTATACCTCCTGCTGAAACCTGGAGATGATTGTTCTTTAAAGTCCCTTGCCGATTGCCTCAAGGACATTTAATGTTGAAAGACTAGAAACCTCTTGAAGTTAAATGAGACCAAAACGGAAGTTATCATATTTGGTCCCTCAGATTCCATCAGACCTATAGCTAACAAAACAGGGCCTCTGTCCTAAAATGTACATACCCATGCCAGATTTTTTCCAGTCTTGACTATTGTAATTCACAGTACATAGGAGTAAGTCAGTTATCCCTGTCTCACCTGTGGCTAGTTCAAAATGTAGCTGCTAGGTCCCTGATTGGCACAGGGAAGAGAGACAGTATTCCCCTGTACTGAGCTCACTTCACTGGCTACCAGTCAAATAAGAAATTT
Organism: Chanos chanos; assembly: GCF_902362185.1. Taxonomy (NCBI): domain Eukaryota; kingdom Metazoa; phylum Chordata; class Actinopteri; order Gonorynchiformes; family Chanidae; genus Chanos; species Chanos chanos. The sequence continues at coordinate 33,878,432 of NC_044495.1, read as the reverse complement.
AATTCAAGCTTTTATTGTTTGTTTTTAACCACAACATGGATTAGCACTGCCTTATATTTCAGACTTTAGTCCCCGTTCCTCCTCCATGCCACTTCGGTCCTCTGATCAAGTGCTTTTGTCCATTTCTTGGTCCCAGTTGAATTTTAAGAGTGAATGTACCTTCTCTGTTGCTGCCCTGAGACGGTGGAATATTACCCCTATGTATTAAGTCTTCTCCTTTGACTGAGACTTCTAAATCCCATATGTAGATGCATCTTTTTTCCTTGGCCTTTGAGTCCACATAAAGTCTGTAGTGTCTTACTGTGTTTCATGTTTTTAAAATGTATTTTACATTATTTTATTTTATTTTGTTTCATAGTTTGAACTGCTTCATATGATTTCAATATACAATACTTCAACATCAGTTGTTTTAAAATGTGTTTGTAAATAAAACTGACTTCTACTGCATTTGTTTAAATTATTAACTGTCTACATAATTCAATGATTTATTGGTGAAATCACATCAATTAAATGTTCCTACATTCATGCCACAATAATACATGTACAGATCCAGAACTTAGCTGTTATTACATTAAACATATTTTTGGGGCTATTGTAAAACCTCTTTAAGAAGAAAGAATTTTGGGGCATGCTAGAGAGACATGCTAGAGAGAAAAACTGCTGATTTCTTGCTTTGCTACGATGCTATACCTTTTATGGACATCTGCTGGCACTTACAGCATTAACAGGTTTACCATGCGTCCCTCATGACACGCTTCAAGCGGAGTCCAGAGAAATCCCGTCATTCCCCTGAAGGGAGTCTCGTTTACCAGCATCTGTTCACAAGATGACCAGCAGGTACGGATCTATCAGGAACTCCACAAAGTGTTATACACAATTATTTGACTGCTATGGATTCATGTCAAAATTTCTTTTGCATCCTGAAAAAAAGAGGCTACGTCAACTTCTGGGATTCATTGTAAAACTAGGACTTTTATGAGGAAATCATTCACTTTAGTTCCCTGGCCCCTCCTCCCCCATCTTTTTTCTCTCAACCATCTTACAGCTTTCAGTTGAGAGGAAACCTGGTTTTGGCAAAGGTGGTTCAACTTGAAACTTGAAAGTGGTCTAGCAAAGTGGAGAAACTGCAATCCCCCCGTCTTTGCACAATCCTGTGGGCAGTCCAAACTTGCTTCAGTTGAAAATTAATGATGATTTAGTAGATTACCATTCATTCTTCCCACAGAGCATTGGAGAAGTCATGTATTTGTATTATCATGGAATTTTACATATTCACACGCCAAGATACTTTCCGTTCCCTAAAAGAACAATATGTGTGTAGACGCTTGGGCCTATGAAACACAAGTACCAATCATGTTAACTAGATTTTTTATGTGTCTGTTGTATTACAGTAGGCCTCCTTAGCATGTTTGAACATTTCAATATTTCAATATTTTTCATCTGCCCACTTCAGTATGATCTCAGCTCATACAGCATATTCATTCCATTTTGTAAATATGACATCTGCAAACAAGAAGGAATTCATCAACCATCACCAAGAATTGGACAAATCTGTAACATGTTTCTACTATCACAGATTTCTGGGGGGACTTTTTTTCCAATTTAGTAGCACATCTTATTTTCTATTTACCCATACTGTCAGAATAAATATAGGTGAGCTTAAATCTTACAATGTCCCCTTTCTCATTGCCTTACAAGTTCAAATGTAAAATGGCATACTTACACACTTACACATACATGCATACTGCAGTTTAAAATCAGGGCAGAATTTTTTTTTACAAAGGATGAAAATTATGCTGAGAAGTTCACAGATTTTCTGTGGTGGAACTTCCGACTATTACAGTTTTTCACTCTTCATCTGGATGGAAAGGCGTACACTAACGCATGAGCATTTGGATTACCGAAGTGCAAGTGTTTGAGGGCTAAACAAAGACAATCCACACAGTCCAGTATTATCACTTTATTAAGACTTTCATTATCTACCCTTACTTATATCAAAGCTATACTGGAAAATGAAACAACTGGGCTTTCCCCATTTGTTCCTTTTTGTAAAACAAACAAAAATCAGTTTGTGCTGGACCCAGCCTCACAAGTCCTATTCAGTAAGCAAGAACCATCCATCTAACATCTACCTGATCCTGAAGATCAATGTGCCATAACAGTCCTTGTGCAGTCAGTGGCTGCAAGGAGAAATGCAGAGAAAACGTAGTCCTTCCTTTCTCCCACCCAGTCAGTCTCTCTCCAGACCAGTTTATGTTCTTGTGTTACCTCAGCCACCTGTGCCCAAAGTGACAGTTGCTACCATGAAATAATGATTATTAAAGTCCAACATTAAATTCTTTTCCCTTGGTTATTTACAGTTAAAGAATTTCTTTTCACAGGATGTCACACAGTTAAAAAATATTAAAATTTACTGCTTTGGTCTGTCGATAATTAAAAGACGGCCTGAGGTAAACACCTAACTTTGACTCTGACTTCTTCCCCTTAATCATGACCAGCGGTATGTTGCATTAAGCATGACATGGTCAGTTGAACAATATGTAATTCTGATGATGTAATTATGTATCCACCCTTTTCCAGTGAAGTGAGAATGGAGCACTGCAGTGCCAATAAAAGAAGGTCCCACAAGATCTTGACTTTTGCATTCCATTCTGAAGGGTAATGATAAAGCATTTCATATTTAAGTGTAAAGCAAGATCTAGGACTCTATAATTTCATTTTATATCTATTCAGTGATACACTTACCTGGTTCCTAAGTGTACAGAGTAAGACTGCTGCTAAGCAACACTACTGAAATGAATGACATGGCAAGTTTTGCTTGAAAACATGTATAAATTTTAAGAATCTGAACCAAGATTTAAGAACCCCAGATTAATAATGCTATATCTTGATGTAGATTAAAGGTTCCAGATTAATAGAGAAACAGTTTAGCAAAAACAAAGGAAAACACAACATAAGAAAAAGACTTCACAACCTTAAGAGAACAATTTGACAACAAAGCAAATGATTTTGAGTTTTGGGCACCAAAAGTTTCTCAGTGTTTTGTTTTCTCAAGTGAAATCTATGTGTAAAAACTTTGAAATTCATATGGAAAGGAAACAAGTTTGTTTTACACACAAGTCACACTTTGTGAATCCAGCTGGGAGACATTTCAATCATTCATCATTGCTCCATTCAATATTTCTAGAACACTCATGTAAACAAACAAAACAATACCCTTGACCTGATCCTACACAAACATGGAATAATTGTTTCCCCTTAAAATGGAAAGCAGAGGCAAAAAAAAAAAAATATCCAAAAAAGCAAAAACTAAAAGTGCTCATTGCCTCAGGCACTTACACACAAGACGACATGTCAGAACAAAGACCAGTACCCTTAAGTAACACCTGACTACCATGAAACTGCAAGAGATGCAAAGTGGATAGATACAGTGAGGGCATGCATGGAAACCTTCCTCAGGTAAAGTGCCAAAGAAAACCTGAGTTTGGATGGTTGGCACAAGTAAGAACTCAAACTTAAAAAGAACCACCATGATTCAAAAGGAGTTACATTTACCTACATTACTTTAAGTTAGCATGTTTGCCATGTTTAAATAAAATGAAATAATGAAATATAATGATTGTAACATATATTTCCATGGATCTTTGTCACAAGGCAACATACTGCGGAAGTCCCTGCTTACTTGGTTTTTTCGACAACACAGTCAGCCAAGTGAGTGGCATGACTAGCTTACGAGTGGAGTTTGGTCACCAAAGTTCTCCAACTGGTTTCTGACATTCCATATTTGCAAACAGATAACACATCTCCCCTTGGAGATGTGAGATTAAAAAAAAAATGTTCATACGCTTTCAAATGTATAGAGCATCTTTGTAAACTGTCAGTTAGAGAGAAGGTAATAAGACAATCAAGCAGTAAGGAAGTGTAGTATCAACTCATAGGTTTACGGACGAGTTGGTCACTGGGCCGGAACCCAGATCTAGAGGTTGTCATACATGCGGAGGGTGCGCTCCAGCTGCTGGCCCACACGTTGGTAGAAGGCAATCTGCTGCCTAAGGTAGGCCTGCATCATCTCTTTGAAGTCCACCTCACGGCGTCGGTGGAAGTGGTTCATTTCCGCTTGCAGAGCGAAGCCTACCGTCCGACAGCGCTTCCGTATGCCATCTGCCTCTTCCTGGTCCATCTTCCCCTCGTCACTCATTCGCTGACTCTCCTTCACCTTGGCAAATGCACCTGCGGGAAAACGTGGAGTGGATTCAGAGAGAGCTTAGGATACGCTGCGCTGTGAATGCAGAAATAAAGAAATAAAGCCTAATCACAGACAGTGGCTTTTTTCTGACTGTCTGTATTGTCATCTTGCAATGGAACAGAGCAGGCATGGGACAACTGACAGGGTCATAGCTATCCATGAAGACAGCCACAACTGGTGACTGATTACATCACCAATATATAAAAATACTTGCAACATTTTCAAAACTTAGAGGAGTGACTACTGAATATAGACCACAATCACCCTACTTTTGTATCTGGGCGAGTAATTTAGACTTCAGACTACAAAACTAAGTACAATTACGTTCCAATGCTACACAGCCTTTTTTGGCTGCCATCCTTGGAACTCTGTCTTTTTAAGCAAACAAACGGAGCTTGCATCGTGATATCTGACTGGTTACTGGTTAAAACAGCTGCACAGTCTGTGTGATTAGGGGCAGCCGAGTTGTTCAGTGCAACACCATGTATGAAGTCCATAATGCATTACAATGAGGTCATGCATGTGAACACACAGAGAAAGAGACAGAGACGTGATTCAGGAATCAGCTCAAGGCTGTACGCTTAAAAACAGGTGAGTGAAATCAAATGAGGTCTTGCATTACCCAAAAAAAGAAAAAAAAAAAAAAAAAGGTTGAAAAAAATGACCTCAGCAAACATTTTATTTTGGTTGAAATTTAGCAAAATAGAGACTTCAAAATCTCATTTTAATCACTCAAATAATTAGTGAAAACGTATTAGTGAATATCAGTCCTGTATATTTATCAGATTCTCAGATTCACAGCATGAATCAGTTTCTCTTATCAGATTCACAGCACGAGCCAGCAGTTACCCAATTATGACCTACATTATGTGTTTTACAGTATGTATGTCAAAAGGGCACGTACATCACCCAGAGGGGAGGGATGGATGGCTTGAATCATTGTGTCAAGCTTGTCTTGTTCCATGCCTCATGCAGAGAGGGCATGCTGGAACAACAGGCAACTTAATATCAGCTAAATAGATTGGAGATTAAATGATTGAATTACCCATTCCTTTTTGGGAAGACAAAAAAAAAAAAAAAACTGCACAAAGGAACCCTTATCTCCTCACAGTGTCGGAAGAACTGTAAGGCAGAGCCACTGGCCTGGAAATTTTCCACTAGACATGTTCCTTTTTTTTTATTATTGAGACCAGACACATCTTCACTGTTCCTCCCTTGTACTGAATGGTGTAAACAAAGAAAGCTGGAGGGAGGGAAGAAGAGAAGGAGAGAGAGATAGAGACAGAGAAAGAGACAGACAGAGAGGGGGGGGGTGCATTCTGACAGACTTCTCTATGTGCCTTGCACAAGACCCATCTGAGTTGGGCATGGTTTTAAAGAGCAGCATGTTCTTTATCAGTAATCCCTTTGATCTTAGAATGTAATCTGAGGGAAAATCAGCCCCGTCTGTGTGTGTGTCTGTGTGTGTGTGTGTGTGTGTATACACTGTCTTGCATATGTGAGTCTACATTCTCACCATTTTTGCACCAAAGCAACAGCTTCAAACTGTGAGGAATGTGTGTGACCCAGATTCACAAGTGTTTCTCCGCTTTCATTTTTGGTACAGAACATCTAAATTTACTGAAAATATGTCTGAGTCCTTCAGCTTTAAAGCATTTTTGCAATAAACCAAAAAACAAGGATTAAAAACTCCATTTAAATAAATGTATTTACTGAAAGAAAATTTATGACAAAACCCAATTATCTCGATAAAAATGTTGGCACATAAGCACTTCAAAGGTTAAAGCACTAATCAGTTAGTTGATCTTAAAAACGTGTGTATGTATTATGTAAAATCAGATACAACATTCTACTGCTATGAGTTAGGTGACTGCATCTGCATCAACATCTTCAGATTAACACATGTAACATAGAGACTCAGACCTCGGCATTGACGCCTAAGAGTGAACTGTACGCTGATAAGGGTTAAACGTCACAGGGTACTGATCTGACGTCTGTGCCAAGCACAGCAGTGAACTGGACAGTCAGTGTGCCTATTTGCTCCTCTAGACACACAGTGACACTGCAAGACACAATCCTCCTTCTCCCACCACTACGTCTCGCTCTGTAATAATTAGAAAATGTTATAATGCACGTGATCGCATTATTTTTATGCATAAAACATCATTGACCTCTGTAATAATAAATACATCATTTAACACATTCACATTCTGAATTCAGTGTAACTTTCAAATATAACGGTGATTTAACTGACACAGTAATACCATGTACCATGTTTCACCATAATAAGAAAAGTAGCTCCGTTCTAATACAATTCTATAGTCATGCAATCACATACTGTTCTTCTATTGCTAGTGGTGAGACAGGGTGTTGCAGTTTTGGAATATTGTTATTTTTATTCTGGTCGTTTTTCTGACCATATGTACTCCCAAATGAGTATTGATTCCACTGCTGTAACAGGTCCGTCTTAATGCTGTGTAGTGCGCTTGTACACAGCTCACTGATCGGTCCACTCGTTTTGTTTTTTTAGTTAATTGCCATTTTTAATCGCTTATTTTCCCATCGAAATGAATGGGGAAAGTTTTAGGTCTCTATTGGTACAATGACGGATTGCACACAGCAACAGTTGGATTAAATGGTCTTTTGCTCCATGACTACACCTCAGCTGGAGACAGATAAAGTATTTCTATAGTTATAGTTATAGATTCGATGATGCTGCAGCGCAATCACATTCACATTTTCTCGCGGAAATGCATCTCTAGTTTAGCTTGCTCTCTCAGCTCTGGACAAAACCATCACTGTGCTCAACAATCTATGGTACAAGTAGGAGACCTCTTAAGTCAGCTGGGCCTTTCATATCACACACACCCCCCCACACACACACACTCCCACACCCTAAGTTACTTTACTGGAAATAGGATAGGAGCTGCCTATCCTAGTCTCCTTCCAATGTCAATATGGCCCCTTGTGCGAAAGACGGAAATGCTTATTTGTGATAAATCACCACTGAGAGAGAGAGAGAGAGAGAGAGAGAGAGAGAGAGAGAGAGAGAGAGAGAGAGAGAGTGGGATAAAAGGAGACTGCGCAGTTAAATTATGTTGCTCAAGTGTTGCACAACAAACAAAATATACAAGAAGTTGTCTTTGATTCTTTCTTAAAAGAAAGAATGTAAGCAGTAGCTTTCCTAGTTGAAAAAAAGCATGCAGCAAAGAATGCATTCAAGCTTAGATAATAATAAACAAACAAAAAAGCAATTTTATTTAAGTTTATTAAAGCTTCATAAAGATATCTCAACTGAAAGCGAACTATTGCCTCCATGAGATTTCAAAATACAACCTTATTTGCGTATCGCTTTGTCACTTGACAGTCATGTATGTGTTAAAATAAAAAGATGAAACAGATACAAGACCAGATGTCCTACAGACAGCAGGTTCTCTGCAGAGGCCAGCTGCAACCCCCCATAACCGACCTCTGTGCAAAACTACCAGAATTCTTGATAAGTGTGACAGAACAAATATGGGTAATGAACAACACTGTGTGCTACACTCATAAGAATTGTAATTCTCTATCCAATACAACAGCACTCTAAAGAGCAGCTTTTTTCAACAGTGGGATGCTATTTCCCCTCCGAGAGGCTTGACTGAGATGTACTAACACACAATTGTACGCCCAGGACAAAAGAGTGTGATGCGTAATCACAAAAGGGCCAGAAATGTATCCCTCAGGCCCATGCTGATATCAAAAGTGTCATCAAATTTACAAAATAGGACATCTTGGCAAAAAACCCAGCTGCTTCAGCCAGCAGGCTGAAATTTGACTGCCAGTAATTCCTGACGCATAAATCTCGCAGAGACAATGACTGTGCAGCTCAAAATTGCCAGCCTGACCACAAAATCAACAGTTTACAGTGGAGCCATCAATCTCGAGACTCTTAAAAACCTATAGTCTGAATGGTAGACAGTAGTTTATTAACAAAAACAGATGGATATTAAGAGTGTAGCTGTAAGGAATATCCTAAGATCACTGCAAATCTGTCTTCCAAACACATACAAAATTACAGAAACACTGAGTGTTACACTGACAAGGAGAGAATGCACAGAATCACAAAATTAGTGGTGACAAACAAAGCTGAAAACAGAGCTGCCAACAATTGCGACAATTTTTAGTAAATATTTTTGTAAAATACATTTCGTGTTAGAAAGTTAGAGTGAATCTCATTAACAGTATAATTCAATTTACAGTTTTTAAAAGCGTGTCAACTGTCTGCACATTAAGCAGCACAGCATAAAAAGAGAACAGTGACAGAAATGTGACTATTTGGCAAGGTGGAAAAACAGCGCATCCACACAGGTAGGACAAGTGTTCAGAGGTTGACTTGCATACCTAGGTCAAATGAGTTCAGACTGAAAAAGTGTTGTTCACCTGAACAGAACCAAGCAGTGTAGGTTACAACAGGATGTAATTTTGAAACCTTTAACATGTACTGTTAGCCACTTAAAAACATCAATATATAAAAACAAAAAAAATTTTAACAAATGTGGATCAGAACATAATGCACGTTGTATCACACAGAATTTCATTTATTTATGTTTATTTCAGTAACTGTAAATCCACCCCCTCCCCTCGGAAAAAAGGGAAAAAAAAATGTTGATCCATCACTAGGCAGCCCATGTCAACTGATTTATGTCATGATTACAGACTGTAACTGCCAGTTTGAATGTCAAGCTTTCAGGAGAGTGTGATGTCATCACTAACGCTCACTGTGTACAATAATTCCTGTGTAATTGCTGTGCATAACATTCACAAGTTCTGACAGGATTGCCTGTGGATTATGTGATGATCAATGCTGCCCAACCCTTTATTGGCCTGTGTGTGCAGTCAGTCAGAGCCTGGGCAACAACGAAGTGCCCTGCGGTCTCTGCACAGGCTGTTTATTAATTGTCACCCACAGAAAAGAGCTGGCATGTGTCCTTGCTGTAAAATGAAAACTCAGTACCAGGAAAAGTCATTCCGAGTTTTATATTGCTCATCACACCAACCTTGATTGTACATCTGTAACAAATTCCTCAGATCTCTAAAACGTAGAAACATAGAAATTTGCATTTTGTAAACTGCTAAGTGAGTTGGCTTACTAAACAAATATATGGACATGAAAATAATACTCGCATTTTTACAGCATATCAACTTTTTGGATCACACTATCTACACTAATCTGATGTTCATAAAGTAGCCTGCACATTCACCACATCCTTAAGGGACAGACATAAACGGTCAAACACAGTCAGCAAAAAAGTTTAATATGGTTTTGATGTAGAGCACCAATCCCATCTAGACATCGGGTACTTAATCCATACAAGACACAGGAGCAGAAAAATAACAATAGTAAACATAGAAGGCATTGTTGAAACACCCACTTTTTTTTTTTTTTTTTACCTCTCTCACCAAACCAGAGAGGGGCTTAAGTCTGACAAGTGAAAATGTGGACAGTTCAATAAACCCGTGACTTGTCAAATTTACACACATAATGTATCTAAGTAATAATGGATGCCTTCATATCTACATTTAGCAGTCCAAGTAGGAGGGTAAGGTCAGGTGCAAAAAGGTCCAGTCCTGTTCATACTGGACAGGGATTCTCAATCTTCTACCTCCACTTAAACCCCTTCAGCCTACATTTTTTCCCCTCAAGTACCCATTTGAGATGTTACGTGAACGTAATCTGGCATTAACATTTTTCAACACAATCTCACCAACCTCTACAGCACCGCCATAGATCCCTAGGGGTTCACAACATCCTGGTTGAAAACTAGGGACTGACCGATACGTTTTTTTTTGTTGTTGTTGTTGTTGTTTTTTTCCCCAGGGGCAATAACGACATTGATTATTAGTAATCAAGAAGGCCAACAACTGATATTGGAGTTCAGTATTCATTTGCAATTTACACATGGAGTAACACAAACTCCAGCATAAAGCTTCCTTTAAATTAACATATTTTCAATGAAAAAATACAGAACATTTATACAGTATATTTAAAAATAAAAAGCGCTTTTAGCTGCCAGTAGTTATTCAAAAATTGTTTGTATTTTGTCAAATAAATGCTTATGCCATCATTCTAAAGGTATAAATCCTGTCATCTCAAAGAGTGTGTGCTGTGGTTTCCATGGGCCACAGAGTTGGTAGCATAACTAGAGAAAGGGGCGACACAGACTGGGGTAAAGCAAAGCCTTTTCTCTACATATTGAAATGTTGGGCAGACTTCCGCTGTGTAAGAAAATCAGACAACAGTATACAGATATCGTATTTATTTTGATAAATGAAGAAGTGAGGTAATGTAATTGATAACCCACAGCGGCAAGTTTGAGCCAGGAACAACAGTGAGTCTGGGGAGCATTCACATATGTGTGTGGATTGGGCATAAGAGAGGACAGGAGAAATTATATTACCGAGTGAGGTTTGTAACTTAAGAATATTCTTTTTGTCAATCACCAAGTGATTTCTGCAACATTGCAATGCTCTTCTCATCCTTGGTGAAGAAAGAAAATGCTTCTTGGAACTTCTGTCTCCTGCGTCTCACTCACAATCGTGAAGAAGACTGGTTGAAACGTGTACAGTGAGGAATAATCAGTCTGACAACGCTGCAGGCAGGGCGTTGATCCAGACAGCAAAACTGTACCTTTCAGAGAGCGGCTCCGCATCAGAGGAGCACGTGCATTACGGAAAAGGGGATTTTTTTTGTCATCGACAAGCATATCAGTCGAGGTGACGATTCCAGTCATCAGAAAAATGAATATTGAATATCAGCACAGCCAGAACGATAATCAGACAAACCCTACTGAAAAGCCCTGTTACCGAGGACAGCTGAGGATTTCTTGAGCTGAAAATGGACTCGTTTGTGATCACTCTGATTATTATTATGGTAGAAATGTACTGCTGAAGATAACAGCAGAAACAAAACACAAAAGGGAAATTACTAAAAAAGTCCCCAAAAATTAAAATCTTCATCATTTGCTGCAGGCACACCTCCAATGAGGATCTATTGGTCTTCAATGGTAAGATGCTACAGAAGTAGGTCCATGTATCCCAGCTACACAAACAACTCTGAGAAGTCATGTTCCAATATGGGACAGAAAAATGGTTGTGATGTTTAGCCTTCTGCATGTTACTTTTTATCAATACAGAGACAAAGAAGAGGAGAACAAATACCAGCAGCACAAGCAATATTCTTTTTGATTTAGTAAATCAATTCATTTACTCATTAGAACGAGAGCCTGCTCTACTAGCAGGAACCAGCAAAATGTAAAAGGTGAATCAGTAAAAGGCAAACATTGGGGCAAAATGCCCTTGCCTCTAAATGTTAAGGTGGTGAGATACTATTCTTTCTGCTTGGATGATTTTGAACTTGAAGGAAAGCCACGCCTCTTAGGTCCTTGAGACCATTGATGTCAATTATACAGTTTGTTCCAGAGAAAAACAAAAAAAACAGTCCAGCTCCTTGTGGCTATCCCCTCAGAAATGGCAACATATGGAAGAAGCATTTGGTCTTTTCTTCCCCTTTGACACACTTTAAAGACTTAGACATCTTTTCCTCTCTGTCCTAAAATGATAAATTGAAGTGGCAATCATATAAGCCTGCCAATACGAGTTTACATAACATTAGCCACCGAAAAATGCAAAGGGATTAAAAAGCAGTTTATTTACAACTGAACATAACTAACAAACTTGTGACAAACTGCAACTTTATAGACTAAACAAGTCAGTCCTCAGAATGGTATGCACTGATTCACTGATACTAAACCAACAATGTTTTGAGGCTGTGTACATATCTGATGAAACAATTACAAGAGGAAAAAAAAACAGTGCCCATCTGGATCTTTCCTCTAAATCCATACCAATGTTGTGACAAATCATCTGTCTGGGTGCATAATGTCCAAGAGACCTGTTTTCTTGTCCTTGTTCATTTACCCACTCTATTTCCTTTCCATGGCTTAAGGAGTCATGGAAAATAACTCCTCAATGTTCTCTTTTATTGTATGAGTGGTTAGATTAGTGTGGCACTGATACCATGGCAGGGTCTGCAGCTTTTGTTCTTCTTTCTCCCTTTGCTCTGAAATGGCATCAGATTCAGTTCCATTTAATTGCTTGGCTACAGTGCTACACTCTATTCATTGGTGTAGGATTACTAATACACAAATCTACTGTTAATGTGTTAAAACTAACCACGGGCTCAGAATGTCTGTTTGTTTTTTTCAGTTAATAACTGTTTGAAGACTACTGCAAACTCATGTACAGACGCATAATGGGATTCCAGTAAATCTGCCAGATGTTTGGTTCTAAAAAAGGTGGACAATTTTTTGTCATTACAAACACAAATACTGGAAGCTCACTGATAACAGTCAGTACACTTGCCTTTAGTTCAGTGTCCAATTCAAGTTATAAGAGGCTATATACTCATGAGTAAACTGCCTGAAGATTTCTTAGTTTAGGGCAATTATATGGCCTAATAATAATACAAAAGCATGAGACATGTCCTCACTGAATATGTTTTTTATATTTCAGTTGAAAGCACAGAAACACATTTTGAAATTAAAAACTGTGTCTTTCACCTTTGCTGATTTATATCTGAATATACCCTTGAAACTCAAAACGGCCACAAACAAAAGGTAGATTTTCAGTAGACGTTGACTGTGATGTAGCACTTTAAAGACAAAATACTGATTACACAATCACCAAAACCTGTTTGACTGGTCAGAGACAGCAGTCTGGTAAACATCCTTTGAGTACAATTTCTGATGTGCTTTCCCCAGGCCTCCCCATTCTAGCCCTACCCTTCTTTATGAATCCCATATGCAGCTCACGCTACAGCCAGAGGCCTTTGCAGAGATATTCCATGAGTTCACTCACATTTAAAAAAAACAAAAAAAACAAACAAAAAACCTTTAAGTACCTTTGTGGGTAACTGGCCGCTTAACTGAATCCCTCCTGTAAAACCTGTGTATATGCTAAAGTATATAGAGTTAGCAAATCAGGAAATGGCAAGTGGCTGTTGACATTCAATCTGCACAAGCCAACCCATGTCACAAGGACCCATCTTGAATAATTAAAACAATTCTTCCATCCATAATCCCTATTTGATAATGTCGCATTAGGACTACAGCTGGGAACGACAATAGGCTTTGCTTTATCCAAGCAAGGGTGTGGACAGAAAAAACACTGCAAGGCCAAATAAGCCAAGTAATAAAATACAGGCAGCTGTTTAATTAAAATTACAGCATTTGACAACACCCGAGGCAAACAACAGGAGATCTGCTCCTGTGGCATGTGCCTAAACTACCTGACATATCAAATATATAGGTTAAAACAGACATTGCCAATAGATTGGGGGGGGGGGGGAAAGAAAATTACAAAAGCAGCAATGCTGACCCATAGTTTCTTTACCTTTGCATTTTTATTTCAATGTAGTTTAGATTTAGTTTTGCAGGTTGATTTCAATGTAGTTTCAGCTTAGTTAGAAAACCTAATGTGACAGCAAGTGGCCCAGCATGTTTGCAAGAGCTATTTAAAGATAATAATCTCCATAGCCATACCGGCTGCCAGAGGGAGGAGGAAAAGTCAGAAAGCAAACACTCCACATCTTTTCATCTTAGTCCTGCACTGTCTACTCAAGTTCATGAGTCATGTGTTTTTGCAAAGATATACAGTATGTGAACATGTCTTTGCAATCTGCCCGGGACAAGAGACAACTTGCAAACATGCCATCGGATCTATGCAAGCAGTAAAATAAAAGTACTCTACAGCAGTAAAATAAAAACATAATGAGTACTTGGCATTGTTCAGCTGTTTACTATACTGGGATAACTGTACCTTTCCATATCTCTGTAATAGTTAAGCTCACATTATGAACTATGATGCGGTCCATGGCTTCTTACTTGCAGCGTGCAGAAAGTTTCAATCAGAAATTAACCATAGATAACGTCAAAAGTCAAATGGCTAAAGCCAAAACCATGAGAGCTACTGGAAGCAGCTGTGAGTTTTGGACACTTTGTTTCTTTGATTCCTTCAGTTATGTTTTTGCTATTAAATGTGTTATACTGCCATCATGAAGAGCACTCTGTCTTGTTTCACAACCATTAAATGTGTCCCAATATGGACTCCATACAGTAACTCTGAAATGCCATCAGTAATAAGTTTAAAAAATAATTCTGCTACGATTTAAGTTTTGCTCCTGTAGATGATTTCATAAAGCCCAATATGGTTAGGGGAACTGAAAAAGCAGTTTCAAAGACTTTGTAATGACAATTTTCTATTACTCCTGATGTTTAAAACAAGACACGTAAGGTCCAAGCACATATTACCTAAGTTCCACATTACCTTTCTGTAGGTGAATGATATCTGGGAAGTTTGACAGCAGGCCCTGGTACAGCGACAATTTGTCCAGCATATGGAAGAGGTCATATTTTGGCTGCTCTGCAAACATTTCACCTATATTCTCATAGGTGCGGCCCGTATGAGAGATGGCATTGTTTAAGGCATCTGAGCTGTAGGGAGGATCCAACATGAAGGCCTGGCTGATGGATTGGAAAGCATTGCCAAGCCTCTGGAACTCCTTCCGGAAGCCTCCAAGGTGCTTGCGCACCAACTCAGAGGCCACATGTGTTAGCTGCATGACACTGTCATCCATTTTCTTGGCGAAGGCCTTAAAAGAGTCTATACGCTCCTCCACATCCTGTAGATCCTGGTGCTCGCTGGGGATCTGGAAGGTAAGCATGAAGTGGGCACCCACCATCTCATCCTTCTCAGCTCTCCGCTTGCCCAGCTTCCACTGCTTGTCATCACCACACATGAGGAAGTGCTCAAAACCTTCATACTGTGACAGAACTGGGTGACTGGTCATGTGGTTCATCCATAAGATGAGACGCCTTTTGCGTTTCTCAATGAAGTCCTCCTCAAAGCGCCCAGTTGCCTGCTTTTCGGGTAGATGGGGCACTGAGATGACAGTGAACTTGTGCAGGAGCCGATTATACAACCAGTCGAAATGTTTGTAGCGGCGGTACACGGGTCGAGTGGTATGGCTAGGGGTCACACGATACGATATGTAGGTCTTAATGCCCTTGAACTTAGTCTGTTTGGTGGGGTCCTCAATAGAGCAAGTGAAAGGCTGGGGGTTTTCCTTCCACTGTGGTCCTTGAGGACCCATCTCTATGGTGTATGACTCAGCTATCTTTGCCATCATAGGGACATCGCCCAGCACAAAGGCCTCTACCCCTGAGCGTACAAAGCTGGAGAAGCGGTTGAGGTTCCTGCCAACCATGCTTCCCTTTCTGGAGCTAGAGATGCTGTCCTGCCTCTCCATGTGAGGTTTAGGCCGGTAGTGCACATTAGGGTTTGAGTATTGGCTCTGATGGGCATGTCCATTAGAACCAACTCCACGTCCAGGGTCGTCGTCCTCAACCACAGTAGAGCTATCATCCCAGTCATCCCAGTCATCATCGTCGTCATCATAGTAAGTCTGTTGCATGTGATAAGGTGTATTTGGGGCTGAAGGGAAATAGGACGAGTCATTGCCGGGGGAACCTGCTGGGCTCAGAGAGCAATCTGTCAGGTTGGAGTTGGAGCGAGGCCGAATTATTTCCACATAGGAGGCTGGGAAGAGGCCTCTCTCACCACGGCTGTTCTCTCCTTGCAACCACCCATCTAAAGAGTTCTCGTCAAAGATAATAAGCTCCTCATTCTCTTGTATACTGATCTCCTCTTTGTTCTCACTTTGGAAAGTGTAAAGTGCCTTTGCTTTCAGTGACATTTTAACCCTCTGGCAATGTCAGAGTGCAAGATAATGGTGTGCAACAAAAAATAAATATAATACAGTTCTCAGTTCATTCACCTCATCTCAAGAAACTGCGTATGCAGAGTGAGGAACTTTTGCTGGTACAGCGAATTGCATAACCTCAAAATTTCCGTGACAGTTCTCTGAATTAAAGTAGGAAAACAGAGTTACTGTGATCACTGTATTATTAATTAATTGCTATCCGTTATTTTATGGCACTTCCCTTGACTAATAAAGTTGTAAAGAAGCCATAACAGCAAACCCCACACAAGTATGGGTTCTGGGTACAAAGAGGTACTTTTTATTTCTTACAAGTTTTCTGGGAAAAGACCCGCTTTGCTCTTACTATTCAATAATATATTTACGAAGGCTTCTGCAGCTTTGACACTGCTGACTTAAAAGTGAATCTACATGTTAATAGCAGCATACGGCTCTAATCAGTTCCATCTGTAGTCTTTTCTTTACTTAACTAATAAACACTACACATACGAAAACAAAGTATCTTAATTACACCGCTAAATATGAAGCAAGGGACAACAAAAATCAATATGCATATCCAGCGTCACTTCTCATTCTTGCGATACAGTCTTCAGTTGCGAAATATCCCCGCTAATGGTTCATTGTTTGCGTAAAACTAAACAAAGTTTACCTTCAGCGGAACAAACAACAATTTATCATATATCCGCTCTGATTCTCCTCATCCAGACTGAGAGACAAGTCCATTTGTTAAGTAAGGCTCCACTTGAAGAGCAAAAATTCTAAAATGGTGTAGTCTCGGGTTGCACAATGGACGACGCAAACTAACTTTTGTAATCCTGGGACAATGGTTTGTTGGTTATCTTCAACGAGTTTTAAAAGATTCTGGAAAAACAAGTCTTCTGTACATCCCCGACAGAACTTCGCAAGATCATAACATTACCTC
Organism: Chanos chanos; assembly: GCF_902362185.1. Lineage (NCBI taxonomy): Eukaryota > Metazoa > Chordata > Actinopteri > Gonorynchiformes > Chanidae > Chanos > Chanos chanos. Next base: position 33,861,446 of record NC_044495.1, on the reverse strand, counting down.
GACATTTTTGTTCCAGGACAAAGACAAAGAGGAGGGGAAAACAAAGTTTTTTTTTCTGAGCGAAGAGATGAGTAATGATTACATCCTAGTGCATTCTGGGCTTGATCCACATTCCATCAGGAACTGGTCACCCTTTCTGGGGGGAAAATAGCTTTAGTAGCATCCTCTTTTGCTATTAAATATTTAAAGCTGTTTTTTCTCAAGCCACTATTTTAATGGATTCTGAGGCGACGGACTCACAGTGACTTTTCAGAGGTTATCCCACGCGTTCAACAACGAAGTAACTCTTTCCATGACGCCAGGCATGGACAATGAATTGAGATCGGGTTTTTTGGTGTGTTATTTAAGTCCCTTTTATGCAGCCGGGAATTACGAAAATCAACTCTATACTGCCACCTGGAGCGTGCGGCTGTTGAGGTTCCTCTTTTAAATCTTAAAAATACCAGTATATGCAAGAATACAGCTCTGGAAAACAGCAAATTGTAAAACAGTCACTGTAGGACATTTTCATTTGGAGATAAACTAATATTTTTAATTATGTACTCATATAACAAGATGAGTATTAGGCAAAGAGTGTACATAGGACTTTTCTGCTCACTTTGTACATGCGAGCAGTGCGCGCACCAGTACCCTCTAGCGTTCACGTGGAGCAAAGAGAGCTTGCTTTGCACCTCAGTGTAATCAGAGTTAAACCCCGTGAACTGTTTTGGTCGCCCAGGGCAAGTCAACTGCTACTATGAAGCCTAATTTGACAGGGGAAAACGTAGGAAATGTGAAATGGGCTGACTGTTCTTAGTTCCCACTCTATGGAATACACGCTTTTGATCTTTAAGTCTTCCGATAGAACTTTTTTTAAATCCCAGAATACAAATTCGGCTAAGCAGTGTCTCTAATGGCATATAGCAGTTATAAACTTTCTATGTTCAAACATATTATATGTGGCAATTTATTTAAAGAAAATCATTAGCTACTTTTACACTTGTGAACTTTCTTTTCTGACATGTTTTTACTGTTCAGAGACAGAAATCATGAAAAATTACAATGCATTCTGGGCAATTTTTACACCTAAATTGACTGATCAAGGCATATATACCCTGGATGAGTGGGCTGGCATTTAAGAAAGCAGTTGCAGAACGTTTAGTCCCTTAAGTGAGTTCTCCAAAAGAGATTAGTAAGGGGAGGTGTACTAGGGCATGATTCTTGGTAAACTGATCCAGGCTAGAGGGAGCCACCGTTTTCATTTATATTGACCTGTCTAATGGACCAGTGTCTAGGTCTTTGCAGTTACTGACCTTCTAATCTCTGTCATGCAGAGGGCCTCATACTGCTTAGCTGTTTTTTTGCTGGTTCTTGAGTGAATAGATGAGACCCATTAAGACCTCCATGTGCACCTCCACACAATCCAGAATGTATATATGAACATCTTAAACCCACTGTGCCTCTGCATTGCACATTATGTATTCTTTGGAGGCATGAAACAATGAACTGCCATTACTGCATGAAAAACTGCTGAGTGTCACAGTTTTACAGCACTGCAGAGTCTATATGATGATGAGATGGAAATTGTTTAAGGTTTAGTACTATTTCATGGTTTGGAGATAGTTTATGGAAATCTTGCCGGGGATTTAGCCAGTGTGCAATGTCTTTCATTTATATGATGCACAAGTCTAGCAAAGAGGATGCAGTTTGTGTTAGAGAAGTGGTTTTGCATTATCTGTACTACACACTCCGGCTCCGTAGATGGCGATAGTCCACGTTTTTACGATTTATGAACCACCATTGAATTGAGTCCAGGAAGAAGAGAAACATTTCCACCACACTCATGCTCGCATGCAGTTGTTTTTCGCTCCCCGCTTCTGACGTTATCTGCTTACAGGTTTGCTTATTATGACTTTATGAAAAATGATTTATTGCTCTCCTTGTTGATGATTCTTGATGTTTTTAGACAGAAGTCGCCCCGTTTATTATAGAATACTGGCAGATTCCGTGGCTATTTCTACAAGACGCATTTGCTGACCGGTTCCATAGCTAGTCCGTAGCTTCATTTGGTTTGTGAGATCATATTGCGCGCTCTTCTGTGCAAGGTTGCTTTCTTCACTCATCTCATTATCTAAGCCGCTTATCCTGATTAGGGTATGCTTTCTTCATATTTTTTTAAATTAGATCGTTAAATATATATGAGGATAAATATATATATATATATATATATATATATATATATATATATATATATATAAAATGTGTGTAGGTATGTGTGTGTGTGTGTGTGTGTAGGTGTGTGTGTATGTATATATATATGTGTGTGTGTGTGTGTGTGTATATATATATATATATATATATATATATATATCTGTCTGTTTTAAGGACGCTTTGTGCAACTGTCTGTACTGCACGGTGCATAAAGGGGTTTTACATCAGATTCTCCTGGTTTTGGTGGAAGGTATCGATGTAATTATGGACTAGATCCAACGCCCACAGTTTGTGCGGTATGGGACACCAAGGCCATCACTAAATCCTCTGACACTTTGGGCCTGTAGCAGAGCAGCTATATGAACACTGTAATCATTCGTTCAGCTCATTCCTGGCAAATACTCTTAACTTAAGTGTACCATATGAAATTTCTTGTTTTAGGTTCACAATGGATGAGCTTACTCAAGCCCTGTCAACCACTTTTGCCGTATCCAGGGAACCTAACTCTACATCAGCCCCACACCCCCGTCTGGCCCAGTACAAGAGCAAATTCAGTGTGCTTGAGCAGACTGAGCGACGGAAGCGTTTTCTGGACCTGCAAAAACTGTATGTTGATACGCACACACACATCACTTGTGTATTCTCAAACAGAAAACTGCTCCAAGGGCATAGCGTTTTTCATTGCATGAGCTAAAGCCACTGACATAGAATGGATGTGATCCCTACTAGGGTGAAGTGTTGTCATTCCCTAACTAATCTGCTGAGGCAGTCAGACGCAGCTGTCTTTACATCATATGGATTGGCATATGTTCTGTTACCGTAGTATAATATCACCTTGGAAGCTGCTTTGGATAAAGCATCTGCTAAATATATAAATGTAATGTAATGTATAGATATTATTATAAAATAATATGCTGGTGCAGTAACACTGTTAAGCCTCTGTGGAGATAGTTTTTCATTTTCTATCGAAGCTTACTGCTCCCTTTTCAGTGTCTGACAGAATGTGCTGTACTTTTGAAGGAAGAGGTTGGACTACGTTAACCATTGTCGGCGTTTGGCAGACGGGGACTGGACAGAGGCAGACAGTGAGGAAGAGGAGGCAGAGGAAAAGAAGAATGAGCAGCAGCCCCAGAATGATGCAGAAGATGAGGGGATGGAAATTGAACAACGGAAGAAGTTGCCAAAGTACTATGCTAACCAGGTTAGAATTTTTTTTAGAGGTGAAAATAACTCATGATTGTTGTTGATTGGAATTAATGTTAAAAATTGTATTTGGTTCCTGTCATCCACCTTGGCTGCCCCCCTGTTGTTACTACTGGAAGCAAATAGGCTGGCTGCGTTGCTTCCAGGGCTAAGAATCAAGAATCTCAAAGGCTGCTCATGCATCTTTATGTGGCTTAGACTTTAAGAACATATGCCAAGTTCTAAAACCAACAAGGCCCAAATGATGTGAAGTTAATTAATTAGGACTGAACATTTTCTATGGCACTACATCATGTTATCCAGACAACTTCTTTGGGTGTGTTGTCGAAACTGTACAGGGATTAAGTTGCCCATACAGTTGTTCTCCAGCTAATTAAATCATGGGTGCGCCAGCTGTAGTCCAGCTGTAAACCTCATGTAGACAAAAGTTTTATCTGTTTTAGAGAGCATTGTTCTGCATAAGTTTAAGTTTCAAGTTTAAGTTTATTTAGAGCCCAATATCACTGTTTACAGTCTCAAAGGGCTTTACATACCCACAGGATTACAACAAAACAGAGCAGGATGGCACCCCCTGACTTGATCCTCATAGCGGGCAAGAAAAAACTCCTCAAAAAACCCAGACGTTAGGGAAAAATAGGAGAAATCTTGAGAAGGACCACAAAGAGAGGAGACCCCTTCTAGGCCAGCCAGGCGTGCAGTAGGTGCCAGCCCAGAGGGCAAATTACAAAACAACACAGTGATAATAAATGAAAACACAACTAGTAGGCAGTATGAAGAATGACAAGACAGCATGGGGCTCAGTTGGGGTGGACTTCACAGCTGCAGCAGCGCAGGAAGACACAAAGCCGCAGCAGCCATCAGGATGACGGTGAAGAGAGATGACATGGGGGGGGGGGCACACCTAAGAAGAAAGTAGCCACATTCAAGCCAGACACTCATGCTCAAACTGATGAGCCACAGCCATGCAGGAGAAGAGGGAGGGAAGGAGAGCATTAGTGGAGTAGCGGCACTTAACAGATGAAATAAGGAAAATATTTTTATAGATAATTTTGTATTGAAAGTAGAAAGAGTAGTGGCTGAGGAGGGCGCAGGAGGAGCAGGGCCACGCGGGGGGAGCAGGGCCAGGGACAGCAGGGCACAAAGTCATTCAGCCGGCCAGGGGAAGGTGCCACATCCAGGAAGGAGGCGCAGACATCGACCACTCACACAGAGAGAAGAGAGCAGGTTAATGACAGAAACTGACCAGGTTAAGATAAGAGCAGAGGAGAGAGAGAAGAGGAGATGATTTAAGCCGGCAGCTACTAAGCTAAACTATGCCAGGAGAGACTACAGCAGGGACTGAGCCTTGCCGGATGGTCAGTTTGAGATTATGCTATCATATGACACGGAGAATAAATGAGTCTTAAGTTTGGTTTTAAAGGTAGCAAGAGAGTTTGCCTCTTTGATATCTATAGGTAGGCTGTTCCAGAGAAAGGGTGCGCGGTAGGCAAAGGCGCGATGGCCAGCAGACTTCTTTTTATCTCTTGGAACAACTAATAATTTAGCAGCCTGAGAGCGGGGGGGGGGGGGTTGTAGAGTGTAATTAAATCAGAAAGATAGGCCGGTGCAAGCCCATGGAGAATTTTAAATGTTAATAGGAGGACTTTAAAATCAGCCCTCATGTGAATTGGGAACCAGTGAAGGGAAGCCAGGACGGGAGGGATATGATCGAACTTCCTAGTTCGGGTCAGGATTCTGGCAGCAGCATTCTGGACGAGCTGAAGACTTCTGGTACTAGAGGCGGGCAAACCATAGTACAAAACATTACAGTAGTCGAGGCAAGACATGACAAATGCATGGACAATGGTTTCTGCATCAGCTAAACATAGTAGGGGCCTAGTTTTGGCGATATTGCGGAGATGATAAAAGGCCGTTTTGGTACTGCAGCATAAAGTGATGCTGCAGTAATACAAAAAAGAAATGATGGCAGATAGGGCACCCAGAAATGTCTAACTAATTAATACCAGAGGAAGAGCTGTGAAAACATGTTGCAAGTGTTTTGTTAAGAAGTTGTAATAATCATTTGTGTCTTTTTAGATGTGTGTATAATTATCTTGTATTGAATTTAATGATTTAAAAAAAGTTTCAATAGTATTTCCTCTAAAGGGTTTATAATCCATGCTGAGATGTACGACCATATTGCATACTTCCCTCAACATATGATATACAGAATTTACATTTATGCCTATTTATGTTATCTAAGACTATGGCTCTGAGAAGGGATGGATTTCGGGTTCTTTTCAGAGGTTGCCTTATGAGATTTGTCTTCTGTCCAGTTAATGCTGTCAGAGTGGCTGGTGGATGTCCCTGCAGATTTAAACACAGAGTGGGTCCTGGTGGTCTGTCCAGTGGGGAAACGTTCACTCGTTGTTGCCTCCAAGGTTTGGCCTATCAGTGTTCTCTGTCCTCATCCCTTCATTAGTGTAGATATACTGGCATCCTTGTCCCTTAAAGATAATCTTACTTTTGATCTCTTCTGGTCATAGCACTGATTATCTCCAGATTGATTTCTCAGAGATCATTATTTGTGCCCTCGTTAGTCTCATAGAATGTTAATGTAGTCTTTGCAGAGTGCTGTAATGTTTAGTGCCTTAACCAAACAAATTCACCATCTCTTAAACAACTACAGATATCAGTCTTTTATGGAACTACACTGTATAATTATGCATACCAAGCTCAGGGTACTATGCTGAGAGTCATGTTGTTATATGTTGACCCCACTCTGCTACTGTCGGTGTACAGGAAGAAGAAATTATAACCAGTAAAAAATAATGACAATAACAATATTTTTGCACTGATATTTTTATTATCATCATTATTACTAGTTTATTATTTTTAGTTACTATTGATTCTGTGTCTCTAAAAGGGTTCTACTGCGGCGTACACAAAAAGTGGATACTGTGTGAACCGCTTCCCCTCTCTGCTCCCTGGTGGAAACAGGCATAACTCTTCAATGGGAAAAGGTTTGTATTAAAAAAAGCTTCCACCACATGACTGATAACAACCATGATTTGTGCCACTTCAATGGTTGGATTCCTAATTGCATTCTTTTTTTCTCACCACCATGCTCCTGCCTTAAATCAGCCCTGTACAGAAGAGTTTACTGCATGCCACGCGCCATTACAGCCTTGTTTCTAAATACATTAGCATGATGATTCAATAAGATACAACAGAGACACGAGTGTTTGAAATGAGAAAATAGTGCCTCAGCTCATCTCTGAACCATTATTAGACTCTGAGCTATTGTTTGCACAAACAACAACAGTAAATCTCTGCGCTGAATAATGTAAACAGTCTCAGAGTCTGTACAGATGTGATTTGGTTTTAAATATCTGCTGTGCTGGTAGAGAAAACATGACGATTTGTGGTAACATAAACAATTAATTATGTATGAAATGTAAATATTTTGGTGTTGTTTTGTTTTACAAATTGACAAGTTATGACATAACTGGCTTGATGATTTTGGTTATAAGGGCTTGTTTAAATTAGATTAGTGTGATGTCATATTCTTCCTCTTCTCCCAATTGAACACGCTAATATTAGCATCTTGACAAACATCATAACCAGTGGAGTGCATGAAACCCTGACCTCCATAGCTATTTTAAGATCCCAAAGGAATATTTTTTCCAAATATCCAGAACTGTAGAGCATTTCCTTAAAGTGCAACATGAGTATCAGTTCTCACACATTAGGAAATTTGTGATGTCCTATGAAAATGTATCATTCAAATATGCCTGCAGATTACACAATCCTTGACTGCATCTATAATGAAGTGAACAGGACCTACTACATTTTGGATGTAATGTGTTGGAGAGGACACCCAGTCTATGACTGTCCTGTGAGTCTTGTGAAACTTTTATTTTGTGTATTATTTCAGTTTGTTTCTGATTGACGGGTTTTCTGCTGAAGTCCCACTAAATTTGTGTAAAAGCACCTTAAATGGAGTCTGAAAAAATGCAGTGCTTACTTTAAGGGAACTCTGCAAAAGCCAGAGTTAAAAGTCTCTGATTATATATTTGCAGCAGGTCAGAGTAATTAAATTATACATTATTAAAAAAAAAAAAAACCTCTTCCTAATTCAACAGACGGACTTCCGGTTCTACTGGTTGCAATCAAAGGTTCAAGAAGTGGAGGGTTTATCTGAAATTGCCAAACGTAATCCTGTAAGTAAACTCTCAGATTGAAGTATAAAAAGAATCTTTGGCTCTGCACATTTCAGAGGAATTGCTATATGTGGTGATGTGGAGTGGACGTTTGACCGATCGTGAGTAATTGGACAAAACATGCGGGTGATAGTTTGTCCTTTCTTTTTGGTCCGTGTAATGGAAGGTTTCAGTTGCATGGAAAATCTTTTTATTTCCATTTCTCCTTTTTTTTCTTCAGCATTTAAAATATATCAATGCATTTTGGTTAATATTGTTTGTATAGATTCATCATTTTTACTGAATTCTATTATTTTTGTATCTTACAATTGTGGGTGCTTAATATCTCTAAACCTGTTGAAAATGTACAACAAATTTGATAAAGACTTTCATTGTTGGATGGTCTTGTGTGCTACTTAGTAGTCTCACATGGTTTATGTGTCTCTCTGCAGTTCCGTTTCGTGAGTCTTAACAGTGCTGACTGCTCCACAGAGTCCATCCAGCTGGCCTTGGCACAGGACTACCCTTTCAGTGTAGGAACAGTTTGAAATCACAAAGAAATATTTCGAAACACTGAAATCACTGTGTTCTATCTGGTGTTAAAAATAACTAGTGACACTATATATTCTTAAGACAGTCTGGGTGGCTCCAATGTGACTATCAGTGACACAGATGCAAAAAGTGTTTAGAGATCATTTTTAGGCATGACAGATAATAAAGGCAAAATAACGTGACTACTTCTGTAAGTCCATATGCACTTCTGCTACTGCTGTGTGATTCTCTGTTGATGGAATTGTATGTTTGCGTTCATTGTCTCTTCAGGTAGATGGCCTCCTCTTCTACCATCGTCAGACACACTACACCCCTGGCACCACCCCTTTAGTTGGCTGGCTAAGACCCTACATGGTGGCGGACATTCTGGGCATTGAAGTGCCCCAAGTTCCTCTGACTATCAAGCCAGACTATGCAAGTCATCAGCTTCAGCAGATACGAATGCACAAAAAGACATCGTCAGAGGTCCGACCGGCTGACCAGCAAGGCCGCTATGAACTGGAGCATCTCTCAACACCTGAGACTGAAAAGGAGGACCCCGTCAGCAACCACAGAGAAGCCCACATGGAGAGCTGAGTGCAGTCTTTTCAATGACTGTAGGATTACTTGGAAGACAAGAGTTTTCACATTTGGCTGTATTTAAGTGGGTTCCAATCTGTGCATGGGGGAACCAAGCATAGTGCAGCTTTCATGAGTTGACCATGAAAGCAACATTGATGTAAAAGCAATCTTGCTTATGCTTATTGCTTGATTAGTCAATTCCATTGTAATGATTGGCAAGCTATCACTGTTAGGCTGCTTTGATGGTTGAATGGCATTGATGGAGCATTCAGTGTCTGATTGGATCTGTGAATTGCTTTTGGATGATTTGGTTTTTCAGATCGTTATTAATGAATTTTATGTATAACTTTTAGCTTGGACAAACTCCTCACCAACTGCACACTGAGCAGATTCTACAAGTAAACATTCAGAAGGTGAGGAGTCTAATGTTCCTTTTAAGTATTTTGTAACCTCTATTAATAAAATTTTTTTAATTGTCTTTTTTTCTAAATAATTTGTGTATGTGGCAGTTGGTTATAACTTCATGCTTTCAGCAATTTCAACAATTTTTGAAATACAGAAATTTCAAGCAATTGAAATTTAATTATTTCAAAATACGCTCAAGAATGCACCTAAAAAGCAGGTACTACATGAGTGACACGGTGCACTAACTTGTTAATTGAAAGTTTCTGAAAAGATTCACATGTTGCATTATGAGGGCAGATACACTGGTACACTGATAGAATAATAAGTAATCAAAGTGTCTACACTCGGCCACATCGTTATATTTCAGTTAGGTCTGGGGATTGTTCTAATTGATCTTGACTTTGCTGGTTAACCACAAATAATCTGACACTTCAAGGGATCCAGTTAATGAATGTTAGAATGGACAAAAAGCTGATGTAGAACAGTTTTGATCATGGTGTGATGGTCAGGACCAGTCATGTCAGTTCCAGCATCACTGTTCAGTGTCTTTGCTTCTTTCGCGGCGTCTACAGTTTACAGAGAATGATGTAATAAACAAAAAGCACCCAGTCATTTGAAGTTCCACAGGCAAAAAAAAGAAATAAAAAACAGAGAATAGAGACCGCTGCCAGTGGGGTAGTGATGTAGTGAGTATTTTTTCTGGTACAGGTTAGGTCTCTTGATATTAACTGAACATTGGTCAGTTACATGACTACAGATGTACCCTTCATTACATATACACTTCAGGCGGAATAATGTGCCGTATATCTAAGCATGTATTGTGTCGAAATGGTTCCAGAGATGTGAGAGCCACTTTATTTGCTTGCACAGTCACCAACAGAGCATGTTTGTGATGAGATGGAATGGGCTGTCTGGCACACAAATGTAATGCAGCAAGTCTGAGACTGTGCCATTGCCTCAGCATGAATCAACAGCTTTATGAAATGTCTCTGAAACCTTGTGAAATCCATACTCCAAAAAATTTGTTTTGTTGTGGATGCAAAAGAGGGTCTGACTATGTAGTAGATGGCTGTGCATTCAGACACCTTGCATAGGTATGAGAATGAACAAACATTTAGTCTTGGACTTGTGAAAACATAACTGCAGAAAAACAGGTTACTCAGGAGACTAGAGTGAGTAGATGACTTAACTCAAAGTTTTGTATCCTCTAAGACTTGATCTTCTTTCCAGGCAGAAGGCTGACACAGTTGTTGCTTTGTAGTTGGCATGGCCCATTTTCCTATTTTTTCACTTCAAGGACATATATCTCAAGCAGATTCACTAAGGGTGTTTATGTCTAGTGTTCTTGGCTGACGGAATGACGGTTGTTGTCTATGGCCTGATTTGTACAGGATGAAAGCATGTTAGTGATCATAAACACCAGGACCTCAGCATTGGATCTCTTGTCAAGGACTACGAGAACAAGAGTGCACATGGTTTCAGATTTGCAGGTGATGTTCTCTGAGACATGTATATCACTTCAACATGGCCCAAGTAAGGACGTCTGACCTCCAGCACATTCAACTTTGATGAAGTTGTTGCATGGAATATTGGGAATTGAAGAGAACTGTGTGTCATGAATGGACTGGGACATCGTGAACATTTGTGGACCTGAATAGCTCCAGTTTCTTTTTATTTTTGGTCTGTGAGAACTTTGTTGATGGAGTCCTTGCATATTCTGGATATGTGGCAATCTTCTCCACACGTAAAGCAGAACCAAAGTTTGGGTTGTAGTGTAGCCGTTATTTGCTGGGCTTGTACCTCAACCTTAGGTGGCATATCATTTCGACCTTCAGTGGGTTTGGGATTGCCTTTCTCAAACAGGGAGGAGCAACACTGCATTTTCAGTTCAGCCATCTGCCTCCACAGTGCCTTGGTTTCTAAAATGTGAGCCTGTAAGACACTTGGGTCTCCATAAGAAGGTACATAAACAACAGTGGTTTTCAGTTTTGAACTGCCTAGATGGTGTTTTGTTCTGTCAGGTTTTTCTGCTCATTGGTTTTCCTCAGTGCTAAGCTATAACAGATCTACAAAATTTGGTGGCGTCCTTGTTTTGGACTCAAGCTGAAGTGAGAGAAGGAGGGAAGGATCCCAGCAGTCACGCTGAAACGGTTTCAGTAGCTAGAAAATTGCAGTTTTCTGTTCCACTCCATTTCTCCTCACAGCAGTGCTAAGGAGCATTTGCAGTCTCTGTAAGTAGTCTGGGGCTTTTTCACTTACAGTTTTGCATGGAGTTAAAGAATCTGCCAAAGAAGTTGTTGTCATCTTCAACCAGTCCATAAACTGAGTTTAGAGGCTTCAAGAAGTTCCTCAGATGAGCAGAGGAACCAAGCTACTTCACCACATTTGAGGCAGGGGGCAAAAGAATCTCCAGTATTTTTCTCCAGACATTTAACAGGAGAGAATCTTGAAATATGAGGTCAATATGAAGGCACCACATGTCAAAATCAACTTCACTTTTATAATATTTAAAATAAATTTCCTTTCAGGAGCACCGGATTGCTCATAGGATAGTAACATACTGCTTGTTAAGAGCTACCAGAAGGTGTAACACACCACCTGTTGGAATTGGTGAGAATTGTCACTGTCTTGTTGAGAATATCCAGTATGAATTCTGTTCTATGTATGCTGCTCCCTTTATGTGGGATATGCCCATATGATGGCATACAATACTAGCTGATGATAGTGCTATTGTGTTCTATGCAATTTAAATCACCATTGCAGATACAGACCCTGAGAATGCATTATAGTGTAGAAATTGTATGCATTGTATTGTGGTTGTCAATTATTTTGTAATCTTGTTCATCATTTAGATGATTGTTGACAGGAAATCTTACATGTCTTTTTCCATTTGATTGAGAATGACACCTTCCACCATGACCTGTTGCTGACAGCATGTGGGTTATTTCCGTTCCTAAAGGCCAGCTTCGAATGGCAGACTGTTGGCAGGTGACTGAAGTTAAGAGAGACTGTCAAGATGGCAGTCTGGTCAGAAGTAACAGTTAAAAATATCCCTGGGCTGTTTACTATCTGCAGGATAGTAAACAGGAGGAAGGGTGACTGTTTTACCCCACCCAAAATATTTGACTTGATTGACTCTATAGAGAACATTTCAAAGAGAACATTTTAGCACAACAGTACAATATGAAAATACAACCCGTCAGTTGTTTTGCATTCATATATAAGCAGACAAGGCTGAGCAATACTGAAAAAGCTTGTGGTTGTAGAGGCGTACTTCTGTATTTGTCACCAGCTGCTTTTCAGGAACATCTACAGTTTGTCAGTTTAAAGCCACACTTCCTGGATCATCACGCAAGCAGAACATGCTCACTACCAACTGCTGGAGGCCTATTCAACGAGCTGCTCCTTCACAGTTGTTACGGCCTACACACGTTGCTCTATGACACGTTGTCTGTCTTTGTCAAAGGGACTCAGCGGTGGCTCTCCTCAATATTGTATTAAATTATCTGCTTTTTTTGGTATGTTTTATTAAATGTTATATAGTTAACCAGATAGCCATATGTAATTTCCTCCTCAGTCTGGTAATTACAGCGGTTGGATGTTTCATATTATTTGCAATGAGGGACATATTTTCTAAATAACAGCTGTTTTTTTGTTTTTTGTTTTTTAAATAATGCAGCACCCCGTGATCAGTCATCCAAAACATATTTATATATAAAATGTGAATTCAGTGAATTTATATAATAAAAATTCTTAAAGCAGTTCTATTTACTAACCATGGTCCTCTTAATCTGTTTAAATCCTTGGAGTATAGCCGACTACTTTGTCAGCCGTCCTGCTCAGGCAGCATGTGGTCTGTACCTTGGGCAGTCTTCTTCTAACTGAAAGTGTTTTGTGGCTGGATTTTTCCAGCATGACATCAGCTTGTGCTCAGTGCTTCAGTGACATTGAGAAACAAAGGCAGCACACAGGAAACTGTTCCACAGTGCTGACACAGAAGGTGGAATGAGTAAAAGATCTTGCCAGTCATGTTTCTTCAAATGACATGATATAAGCCAACTGACAAAATCTGCTGCTGTTACAACCCCTGTTCCTTTCGTTTCCTGTATTAATACTCAATGTTACGTCCTCCTTGTTACCCCTAGCAACTGTGACATTAAATATTTAGTGGAAAGTAGCTGTGTGAATGTGTGTTGAAATAGAGCATTTGTGCGGTATCTAACTGTTAACTGAGGGGGCGGGAGGGGGGGTCATTAAAAAAAAAAAACCGATGCTTCACAGGTATTCCCTTGTGAAGGATTTAGAGAAATTAAAATATGAAAGGTACAGAGAACCTTCTCTTTTGTCTCATGAATCTGTGATAAGACGGTGATCAATATGTATGGTTTGCAGAAATGTTGGACCAGGGATTTTTCGGCTGTTCCATTCATGACCAACACTAACCCCGGGGAAAATATCGTAATAATACAAAAATGAACACGCTTTCTTGAACGCATAATACCGACTTTTCCTGTGTTATGGACAATTTCAAAGCCAAGAGTAATTCATGATCAGGGCGTGGCGTCGAGGGGATAATTTCCCCTGTGTGCCATTTTTATGAATGAAGGACCTAGACGTGGGTTCTGTGACTTTCGAGGCTTTAAATGGTTGTGTTCAATTGTAACCAGCAGGGGGTACATTCGGAGCTTGCGCAATGATAATCATTTTCGACAGCGCTGAGATAGAAGCTTTCCAGGCGGCGTAGGCAACACCATCAACCTAGAGCTAACTTTTTAATTTTGTTAATCTGACAACAATGGTTTATAATTTCAGTGAATAGCTATCATGGAGGCAAATCACTGGTGTTTTACCAGCAATTCTCCAACACGAGGAATCGCGAGGCCATTCTGTTAGCTCATCTAACAACTGCAAGCAACACAGCTGAGCGTTTTGAAGGTGTAGCTAGCTAGATGACTGCTACACAGCTAGTTAGCAAGTTGTGCGTAGAATAGAAGATGTCCTGGTTAACTGCTCTCCTTGAATTGGAACTTCTAGCACGAGTGCTCGATAACAAGTTATACATCTTAGCTTCTATGTATATTTAGACTAATCAGAATGCCAGGATTAAATTCGGCTCCGGAATCTCCCACTGTTAGACTTTAAGCTAGCTAATAGCTGACTTCTCAGAAACTGGATTTTTACCGTCATCAGTTCTTCTTGTACAACAGGGGTCCAGGCTAGCGAAAACCTCAAATTCCTTAAAAAACAACTCATACCATTTAAGGATAGACGTATCCGAATTCCAAGGAGGAAGTGAGGAATGGCAGCCAAATTAACGACCGAAGAAGAACAGGTAGGTAAAGATGAATCAAAGGATATGTGTGTTTTCCGGTTTATGGTTTATATACACCTTTAAAGGTTTATTATCACCGCCCCAGTCTTCAACCCCCCCATCCCCGGAAACTGAGTATAAAGTATAACTACTTAAGTGTTTGGTTTATTGCCACATAACCCATAGACTAACCCATAACGGTCCATTCCTGATCATTTTAGCTGTTTGAAGTAGTTTAATCCGGTTGACACTAAAGTGGGGACACTATTTGCAGGAATGCTTTTAAATTAAGTGGATCATTAAAATTCCGGTAATGTTTTACGCGAGATAAAGTTATTCGCACATCTGGCTTGGGACTGAACAGGGAACACGGGGAAGCAATTCTTTCGATTTGTTGTCGCAGTATTCCTTTGAATTAAATTTGAAGCAAAAGTGTAATCCATAATTTGAGGTAAAGTACCATTTCTCATACATTCATCCGATTAAGAGTTTTCCCCTTTGTTACGCTTTTCAAAAATAGAGAAGCATACATACCTTTAACTAGTTGTTTTGTTGCACAGATTTACATTACTCCCCTGTAACGTTTCGTTTAACTTTCGAAGTTTATTTGCCGTACATACGTCTTATCCGTCTAGCATAAACACTGTGAAAATTTGCATGTGTAACTATCCGTCCGTATTAGCAGTCTACTGAAGTTTGCTCAGAACAATGCATTCTCTTGACTGTATGATTCTATTAGGAACCTGTAAACGTGTGGCACCTATGGCATATGTACACAGACTCTTTACTGCAGACAACCTGATACGTGTATGAGGGCCTGAACTGAAAAATTTGTATTGTGAAGTACTTGCCTCTCATGGGCATTCAGGAGTTCCTTGTAGTTTGTGTGATGGTGAGAAACTGTGTTGTTGCACTTGGGGGTACGCTGAAGTCTTTGGCTTTGTTATTTTTAAAAAGCTGAATAAGATGGTATACTTATGTCTTGTATCTTGGGTTATGTGAGGTCAAAGCAAGAGAATCCCTGTGGTGCTTGTGTAAATGTTAATGTCTGCTATGAATATATGCTTTACTTACCCCTTTCACTTCAAAACTGAAATTTCAGCACTTTAATACAGGACTAGAGGAACAGAGGAAGGTGAGGCATTCATTCTGCCTGCAGTTCAACTAAGTGCACTAGGGGCAGCCTTTCAGCTGATTCTCAAAATTACAATTAAATGGGTAACAGTTAATTTGAATTTGTTGTGCTACCAGTATTTTTTTTTTTTTATTCAAGCCTTGTTGACAAGCACTGACATGGAAGCTTTATGCCAAATATTTACCACCACCAAAGATATAGAAATAAACGTGCGGTTGTGGTTTCTCTGATAGCACTTTTGACAGCTTTTTTTGGGACACTTATTTCACACCTCTTGTCTCCTCAAATCCACTTTCCCTATCATTGAAGTTTGTCTGGCCCAGTAAGTCTTACTTGGCCACTTCATCTCCTTCCAGACTGGCTAGTGTGGATGTATGTTTGCTGGTAATTAGATCTCAGCCTGGCTGTGTCCGGTGCTCATGGGCCCCAAGGGCCAGTTCTGAGCTGTGGAACTTCACTCTTGAGGCAGCTGCTAAAAGCATTTCCACTGTGCTGCCAGAGCTCAACGGTAGGAGTTATGATAGTGATTAAGGGAAGAAGGGATGTGGGGTCATTCCCCAGGAAGCATCAGACTAACAGGGAGGTTGACTCACGGTGCAAGTCAATTCTCTTTTGGTATCAGCAGGAGCCTTTTATGCTGGTGATGGTGATGTTGTGCTGCTGATGATTTGGTGATTCCAAGATGTGGGGGGAGATAGTTCTGATAATGATTTTCTTAAAACAGTGTGATTTGAAACTAATCTAGTGTGTTACATTTGTGTGGAAGCAATGGAGTAAATCAAGCTCTATCAAGAGTTAGAATGTATTGCTGAAGGGATTTTATCAATGTTGGGCACACTGTCATTTTAATGATAAGTCTTAAGTGTGTCTAATCTAGGCATACTGAAAGCAGGAGAGCAGAGCAATTATGCCATGAAACGTCACCGGGATGGGCTTATCGGTTTAATGGTACAGTGGAGTACTTGTACACTTTGAGTGGCCAAAAAGTGTTATTTAACTTATTAATGTTTTCATTGATAAATTTCCATAAAGGCAGAAGGAGATGTCTGTTTGTATGGTGGGTGCTGTCTAGATGTATTAAATTTGTTCTGCACTGAGACTCTACATTCTCTGAGATTCTTTACCACCCTACCTGTAGTTAACAGTACACTACATTTGGGATGTATTAATTACAATAAATCTCAATAAATGACTGTCATGCCATTTTGAAATAGATTTATGTGTAGGGGTGGAGTTCAATGAGAACAGTAAATTCTCAACTCATGTGCTCGACTTGTAGAGTTGATTGTGAAATCACATGATGGAAATAATTAAATGGATCTACAAGTACATTTAAATCTTTATTAACTAAACAAAATAAAGTTGATGAGGAGACATAGTCTAGCACAAACTACTTAACTGAAGTTACATGTAAGAAAATAAATAGGTACATACAGTATTTTTACCAGATTACTTTGATAAATTCATAGTTATAAATTCATTGTTAGTGGTTAATGCTAGCTCTTTCCCAAATGCAGAAGTGTTGCTTGAGTTCTTTGTGACCAGCCACTTCCTTGGTGATCATTTTCACCAAAAGAAAATCTTGGAGTGTAGCACACTCCCATGTAGCACACATCATGTTCTCCCAAGAGAACATGATGTCACGAAACTTCTCGACAACTGACATGCAAGATGTCGTTTCCTATGACAGAATAACAACTTTGAGAGAATAACATTATTCCAAACAGTTAACTTGTATCTTAGTTTATAGAGAACACCTTGAAAATGAAACACAATTGAAACACCCATGGTTTTAGGACTTCCAGCTAGATCACATGCCAATGATATGATCAATAATAACTTATCAGAATAGCTACAGTTTCAGACCGAAGAAGGTTCAGATTAAACATTTCTCGTGTGCCTTTTGCTACCCTCTATTTAGGACATGATGAACCTTGTGGACACCCCAGTGCTTCCTCTGTAGGCCACTCACTCATCTTTGAGCTGAGACATAACATGCTTATTACAACTGGAAATGTTGATTTTGAGATAAGAATCTGCCTCCTTCCCATACGTAAGGTGTTTTTATAGGTCTTGACGCTAAGTGAGTGTTGTTCTTTTTAGTACTATACATACTGGAAACTGATGAAGCAGTTACTCAGTTGTTCCTGAAAAATATGCTGATTAAGACTGTAAAAAACAGATTGATTCCTCATCTAAGATAATAGTATCGGGCTACTTGATCAGAGCCTAAAATGAGCTGACTCAGGCTACCAGAATGAAAATTAGACTGAAAATTTTAGAGCTGTGGACAAGAAACTGTTTGGAAAGTTGAAATCTCAACCTCTATCAGCACATTTTCTGCTGGGGTCAAACAAGTGCAAACATACACTAACAAAACATTGTGTTATTGATGGTTGAAACTGAGTGTATTTTTGGTAGCAGTATACATCTACAGATTCTAAGATGGAAATGACCCATATCCTAAACAAATAGTCATTTGACAAATAGCATCCATATGACAAATTGTTACATTTTCATAAAGTCAAGAAAAAAATAAGCATATTTTGTTACTGATTAAAAACTGATATCTGACTGACCACTGAGAGGCCTAATGCACCATCTTGGAATGGCTTCGTACATAGTGGTTACCATGTCAAATTTCCCATAAACCAAATGGCATCTCTTTAGTACAAAACTTACACTACCTTCAGTGTTGAGACTACGTGAAGGATGCACATTTAAAGCGTAGCCAATTTCACAGGCCTTTCTATGGAACAATATAAGAGACCTTGAAATTTGCAAAACTGCTCTAAGACATATGTTGCTCCACTTTGAAATTTATTTTGCTTGCAGATTCGGATTTATCATTTGGAATCAACGTCAAGAATACGTGAACTTTTGAACAAGGGCATATTAACAGTGTTTTCCATCTTGTCAGTGGTTAACAAGACTTAGGCTACGCACTGCTTGGGCTGAAAAGTCTACTTCAGGGTGTACTATGCCGTGCAGCGAGGAGGTGGGTATTAGATTATTTGCGTACAAGTGGTTGGACATTGTGTAATATCAGTCTAGTGGATGCTGACTTTACATTCTTTTGTACATTCTAAGTAGACATCTTTCAAAGAAGTAAAGTTTGAGGGATTTACTTCCTCCAGTAACTGCTCCCTTTCTTGTGATACTTATCCTTTTATGGCAAGGAAAGAGGCTTTAGGCCTGCTCTCCCAAGAGGAAGACTTTTTTTTTTTAATTCTCAGAAGAGAGGTTGAATTGAGAAGGGGGTTGGGGGAGTAGGAGGTAACTTTGTTTCAGATATAGGATTTTTGCAAAGTTTTAAGCGATTTCCACAAGGATTGTGAAACGGGTATATTTACATCAGTGTTGGAAATTTAAAAAATATTTGGGGGGCAACTTTTGCTCCCATTGTCTAAAAAAATTGGGGGCATTTACAAAAGTTTGGGGGCACTTGTAAAAAATAGTAATTAAAGTTGAATATAGCAAATAGAGTATAAATTTGCTGTTTTTAATGTGAAATGAGCCCAGATTCAAATGCACACAGTAATCACCACCTTGTGCCAACAGGAGTAAATAAAAGGCATACTATTGCTGTTTCAAAGGGAAGTGTGTAATCATCTGTATATGTGTATAGAATACCATCTGTATGTGTGAGAGAAAGCAGGAGACGGTTCAAACTATTTAGACTTTTATTTAGCTCTCAATAGCCGTCATAGATGTATAATGCATAGTTGAAATGTTTAACAGTTGATTTCTAGCGGAAGGGCATATAAATGACTTGTCCAGTCATCTGTCTCTGACTTAATCGTCTCCCTATTATTTGTCAACGCAAAGGGTAATATATTTCGTTACAGTTTTTATTTTCAAAGGTGCATTTTTATTGGGTTAGCGTCTTGTTTTCATCATGGAAGAAAGTTTGTTGACAAACAATTTTCATTGCAGTTTTCGTTGACAAAATTAACAGTTGTCTTGGGGGCAATATTTGCCCTACGGTCACGGTTTTTAGGGGCATTCTGAGATTTCTCGGGGCATTTTTGCCCTTTGCCCCCATTAATTTCTGATGCTGATTTACATGTATATTAATGTGATCAGTGAAATAGTGATGATGCTCCTTTTTTGTCAGTTGCACAAGAACTTATTTCAAACTTCTCTCTCTGAAGATTTGGCTTTGCTAGACTGATGATTTACTTCTCATTTGGCAAGACATCTGATCTTAGTAGCTGCAATTCTGTGAGTAGATCAGGTGTGATAAAAATCTGAAATTTAACCCAGTATTTACTACAGCCAAGAAAAAAGAACAACTTATTTGATATACTCATTGTGTGCCATGCATGCGAGTATGGCACGGACTTATATGGCTAAACCATTGTTAAAAAAAAAAAATTCCTCCTGAGTGACCTTCTCCATCCTCTTGCATACATGGTGATGGATGAGGCAACAGGGTAGGTAAAGAGTTAAAACATATCTATTATGATGTAATTGTGACTACTCAATTTTAATGTTTTTTTTTTCATACAGATGTCCTAGCAAGAAAGTTTGAAAATTTTGAAACTGTAAGTATTTTATAGAGGTACACAGTGACCAACTACACAAGAGTGTCTGTGCATAATTTACAAGTGCATGTTGTTTCCAGATGGCTAAAATCTAACTTCTGAATATAACCCTCACAAGAGAAAACTGCACCCAGACACGGCTAATGTTATAGAACGTGGTTGTCTGTATCACTTCAACATTTCAGGCGTGGACTGTGGAACAGTAGACATACGTGTGTCTCATACAACTGGTTAACTTGTCAGAATTTCTGAAATTGTACCTTTTAAAAGCCTTGCCTTCTAAAAATGCATGTCTGTCAATCAACTTGGGTCCTATGTAGTACAAATAAAATCAAATATGGAGGTGGAATATGAGCAACTCATTGTAAAATTAAAAATTAGAAGAATTCCCAAAGCATTTAGCCATATTCTATCAAGTGCAAGTCATCCTTCATTGTGAGACCAGTTCATGTAGATAAGTTAGTACATGTTCTAAGAGTCATGTTCAAAACCATCATGTGGTTCCCTCAAATACTCACCCTAAGAATCCTCAGCACTGAATCTGAGTGATATCCTCCTGTCCCTTCTCTATTTGAGCTAAGGAATGTGGTTTCTTATCAGTCTGAAGCGTCGTTAGTATTAATGACACAATTGAGTGTAGGCTCTACATTCATTTTGCCGCATGACATTTTTGTTACTTGTTCTTGGCAAAAAGCAATGTGTTTGTATAGAACTCTGACCTGCTTGCTATGGGAAAGAAGCACAGACTTTTTGACACCAATCTATGCATCCAGCATTTTAGCACAAACACTCCTCAGCGTTCAATGTCAAAACATTTGGGCACTCATTTAGAGCTATAGCACGGCCATGTGATTTGTACCCTGGTCCTGCTGAATAATGTGGTGCTGCCCTGGGCTTTTCATATTCATGCACTTGCTTAAGGGTGTCAGTGTGTTTTTGGTTTCTGAACTCTTGCACTTCCTCCTGCTGTCTACAGAAATGGAACCCTTCACTCACAACCCTTTCACTGCCCACTCTGTCTCATTGACCATTCACTGATGTGCAACTTGGCACAGACCAAAAGAAATGCTCGTTCAGATCCTGAGGATCTCTCTCTTTCTTTTTTTAGGCGGGGGAGGGGGGGGGGATTGGTTCTTTGTATATAGTCCTTTCATTTTGTGGTTTAACTTAATGCAAGCTATGTTTTCCTTTCTGTGTCATTTAATAAATAAACTGGTGAGCAAAATTCCCAGTGCGGGGGGGGGGGGGGCTGTTATAGACGTCTTTAAACCTGTTCATAGCGTATGTATGTGGAGCTGACGTTCCTGCTCCTGTTATAGTGTTATAGGCATAGACTTACTACATAGGAGTGGAGGATCTTGATGTCTCATCCACCCTGTTTTTATACATGATGTGTTTACACTCACAGCTATGTGTGTGCACTTGTGTTTGTTTACAGTTGCTGGGAAGTGAACAAAGGCCTAGTTTGTGTTGTGTATTGGCCATAAATATTTTTTGAATATATTTATATTCACCTCCTGGTGAATAATGTGATAATGTTAAACAGTGTCAATTTGTTTGCAGAAGAATTTTCCATTCTCTGCAGTGAGGACTCCAAAGTTTTGTAAAACCAAAGTAAGCGTGGCAAACTGTGTCACTCGTACACAGGGGCCTGCATGATGCCGCTTGGTTGTCGCATGGTTTGTGGTATTTCATGTTCAAGAAGATTGGATCTTACTTGGAAACGTGTCTGTTCAAATGGGATTGTCTGCAGTCTTGAAAACATTCAACAAGATAATCATTATTCTCCCAAGTATTTATTTAAATATGTTTCTCATTTTTATCATTTATAGTGTGGTACTGAAAGAAATTACTTATGAAAATCTTTCCACTATTTCCTAGGCTACAAAGCAGTTTCTGGAGGAGATCACAAAGTGGACCACACAGCATGGAGTATCTCCTTTATCCTGGGATGTTGCTGTCAAGTTCCTCATGGCTCGAAAATTCGATGTCTATAGAGCCATTGAGCTCTTTCACAGCTACAGGGTATGTGTTTGTGTCTGTGAGTTGTTACTTTTCCTCATGAATTACTGCCGTTTATGTGCGTCATATTTCAGAAACAAGACAGATGTGATGCCCAGTTTAGTAGTCATGACTAGTGCATAATTGATCAGCTCTCATTCTCACTATCCTTTGCATGGCTGCGTCATGTCTAGAAAGGTTATGTAGAATTCTGTCAGCACATGGCTTAGTTCCAGTAGTCCTATGAGTATGTTATGCAAATCCCTTCCGAAAAATGATCTAAATAGGGATGATTGTGTTGTACTGTGTGAAATGCCTTTATATGTGGAGACAAAACAGGCATGTTTTGAGTTACAGATTGGGAAACAGAAAATCACACTCACTAATCGCCCATCCAGTAGTCATTCAGGATGTGGCTAGATTTCACCCACATGCTTTAAGTCAAAAAGGTGTTGTAACAAAGATTGGCTTTTCAAAATTTCAGTACATTTTAATGGAATACGACATGGCCGTGATACTGTTGGGGCACTGATCTGTGTAGAGAGTTTGTGTATGTCTGAGTTAGAGTGAATAAAGTGTGAAATGTGATGGGTAATATCACTACTGTGAACTGAGAACTGGGACACCTGTTATGACTTTCACTATTTCAATTTCAGTGAGTTAGAGAGTTTGATCTACTTCCTAAGAGATTTTAAAGTTAAACATAATAGTGAGGAAATTCTTTATTTTAGTAACCTTGTTGGTAGGAGATAACACTTGTATTTAGGAGATTACAATGACATTTTAGGAATTTCAGGGTTTTATTGTCAATACATTATGACTGAACATTTTTTTAGGTGTGAGTTTTGTCTTACAGCTCAAAACAGGTGTGGCAAAAGATGAAGTGTGTGCAGAGTCTGTAAATGGAAACCGAGCTGAATCTTATATGTTCTTTCTCTAATGTGTAACCCCTTTAGGAGATGCGTGTGAAGGAAGGCATTGTCAAACTCCAACCTCAGGAGGAGCCACTGCGCTCTGAGCTGCTTAGTGGGAAATTCACAGTCCTGGTAAGATCTCACTGAAGAGCAGTCTCAAATTTTGAAATTTACTGAATTTTGTCACATTCCTCCAGTGCAGTCGAAGAACCAAGATAACTGCATTTTTTTCATGTTTCTTTCTCTTCATGAGACAACTTTAAATTCAGATTTAATCTTTGTGAGAGCCCTCCTACAGTTAGTAATGATGTACGTAATCCCAATGTGATGATAATTGTTCTAGCAGAGAACATGTACGCATATGGAAACATTGTGCATTAAACTTCAAAAGCGTCCTTTAAGGTCTGTGAAAGGCCACTCATGCTCTGGTGACCTGGTTGGTGACATGTGTGTCTGGTATAATGAATTTTATTACAGTATGCAATATTGGTGAGTGGTTTGTGGCAGTGTGTTGTGAATTATAAGATCAAGAACCATGAAGCAGTTTCTAAATTTTGAGTTTTAGCAGCTCTTTAAGTCATTTGAGTCGGTTTTTTAATTCTTTGGAAATGACACTGCCATCAAGGTCAAAAATGGCCTCCAGGAGGAGTCTGTTTGGTCTGGTTCAGACAGTCAGAAGCCAATACAGAAAAGTGACACCGGCACCCGTCACCACAGTGACAGCGTATCGATTGAGGCAATTCTACTCCTCATAATTCACTTCCTCCGCTCCAGCATTTGCCACTCTGTTAGCAATATTTTTAGCTTCAAGACAACAACACAGTCATACATCCTCCATTGAGACATAATGTATTTTTCCATAATCATTTTATGATGACTGTTCTGATGTTTAATGCTTGATGCATATTTAGCAGTAATAGCAAACATCTTGTCACGACACACTGATTTGGAAAAGAAAAAAAAAAGATGTCTCTCAGATCACACATAAGAGAGCTAAGGATTAAGTGTGAGATTTTAGCAGTGCAGATCAAATGCGTCTTTTTGATGAGCTGACTGATGGAGCCTGTGAGGTGTAATCAGACTGTTAATCCTTGTTAATATTATGGGGTGCGAGAGGTGACGGGATACACGGTCCACATGACTCAACAACTTGAAACAAGCATATCATCTAACTCTGTCTAAATCCCATCAGAAACACATACAAGGAGGAGTTACAGTTTAGAGTGTTGTGTGGAATGAAACAGAACAACACTTTTGTAAATTACATTCTTAAAAACTCTGTCTTATTATGGTTGAATGCAGCTGATTTGACTTTTTAGTCAAGTGTAATGTCAGTGTTCCCTGTCGATTGTAATATTGCTGTGGTCTTTTTTACTGACTGCAAGCAGCACCCATTTTGAAGGGTTTCCTAGACATTCATGAACTATCCCTTCTTACCATTAGGTTGTTTTACTGTCTGCCTCTCTGTGGACACTTAGAGAATGACACTTGGGCCCAACATCAGCTGTTTCACAAAGTCTTGAGAGGGAAATGCATCACTACTTCCGTTGTCTGCAAAAAGGGTATAAACAAAATCCGAGTTGCTTAGAATGTATTGCGTGTGTTGACCGTTTCTAAGTGACTGGAGATGTTTTGAACCAAGCTATTTACAGATATAGCCTAACTTATCATTACTGGAAAAGTACTGGCTGAGAGGAACCAGTGACACAATGACATTTTTACTAATTGAACTATATAGATTTCTTAATATTTTTAATTGTTTCAAACAGTTTCTTCTGTGAATTTTTAGATGTCTAAATCAGAATCCAAGTTATGACATATTGAAATCTATATCAGCCACCTCTATTTTGGTTCTGTTTTGAGATCTCTTCATGACTGGAGCAGTAGATTTTAGTGGGTTTGTTCACTGTTCATTATCTGACTGATTTGTTAGACTGATTTGATAGATAACCTGCTGACTAGTTTCCTATCACATTTTTCCACTTTGGTACTTAAAGAGAGAGAATGTGGCAGTACAGAGATGTCTTAAGTTCGTGTTATTAATAAGTACTTGCTGCTAAGGTGTTGTAGGTGAAAAATGTAAAAAATAATCTTAAATTTTCAACAGTTTGTAACACATTTCTCAGAAACTACCAAATTACTGTAATAAAAAAAATCAAGCTCAAGGTTTTTGACTTTTTACAAATGTATTGCTTTAGGTATATCTGAGAGCTGTCGATGATGTCATAAAACCAGACGACACACACAATCTGTTAAAAGCAATTGGCCTTTGAGTATTTGAGACTTTTCTCTTATGCTTCTTCAGAACTTTAACAGAAGCATGTTTGAGGGGATGCTCTTTTAGGTGCTTGGGGCTAACATTTATTAAATAAGTAAATCAAAGTATTATCAGGAGAACCATGTGAGAGTCATGGACTAGGACTGCTGAGGTGTGTCTCTTATTTGGACTTGAACAGGAAAGGATCTGTAGCTTCACTGCTCTAACAATTTGTTCTATAGCCATGCCCATGTCCTCAGTCAGTAATGATCATTCAATTGTTGGTGTTTTGATGAAGTCAGCCCTTACAAAACAGAATTTCACATTAACTACCTTCAATGGGCTGTTGTGTCTGTGGCCTCATCCACCCATGCCGACACACACACTCGTAGTACTTGTCCTCAACAATGATATGTTGTAGATTCAAGCCAGCAGTCATTCGTATATTCAGTAGATTATCACTAAAATTGTCTCTCTGTAATGAACTACTAATTTCTATGTGCAACAACATCTTAGGCTGAGTGTGTGATGGTCTTGCTGACGCATGGTTTGACTTCTTTATATCTGGATAAATTTCCATCAGTGACACACATGCTAGTGTATATGAGGGGCTTAAGGGTTTTAGAATACATTAAATATGTGTTATGTTTTGGAATTGTGATTTAAACATTTTGGAAATGATTGACGGGTTGCTGCCCAGTGTGACTGATCAATTAGTTATTTTTTAGCATGATTAAAAATTTAAAAAATCAAAAAAAGTAATGAATGCCTTGTAAAACCTATAGCATTTAACAACCTTTTAATACAACTTCCATATATATGTGTGTGTATGTATGTATATATATATATATGTGTGTATATATATATGTGTATATATATATATATATATATATATATATATATATATATATATATATATATATGTGTGTGTGTGTGTGTGTGTGTGTATATATATATATATGTGTGTGTATATATATATATATATATATATATATATATATATATATATATATATATATATATATATATATATATATATATGTATATATATATATATATGTATATATATATATATATATATATAAAACACAACTGTCTGTCATACATAGTAGCGATCTACTATGCAGACATAACAGACCTTAGAATGCCTTAACTGACCCATCAGAATCGAGTATTCAACAAAGCCTGGTAATATATATATATATATATATATATATATATATATATATATATATATATATATATATATGTATATATATATATATATATAATGTGTGTATTAGGGATGGAGCAATAAATCGAAATTCGATATATAGCAATCCAAAAATATTACGATCCATTTCGTAAGCAAGAAAATGATATCGCTATATTTGCTACTTTGCATTGTACTCTACTTGTATTTGACTTTATAAACGACTACATTCTTCTCCTATACGTCACGTAGCGAGATACTAAGATGTGTCATAGTTTGAAAATCGCCAATTAAGATGCCTTAATAATGAAAGCGATAATGGAATTATGGCAACTTGTTATTTTACACATCATTTAAAAACTAAGCTTTATTTCAGCTAATCGTAACGTTACTTTCAGTGTCAAAATAACGCATTACGTACATGTGTCATTGAAAACTGCTGTTTAAAATGACTGAGCAACGTTAACAGATTTATGGTACCTTTGTTGTGCAAAGAAACTGTTCATAATGTAGACATACATACTTACTGTATGATTCATGATGTCATGTTAGTCATTTAATTTAATATGTTTGATTAACTGTGCTGCTGGGAAGCATTGAGGTAGCTTGTATTTATGACACTTGTATTTTTGATCTTTATGAGAATTTCTGTTGTTACTTCGATCTCTTTATGTACTGTCTAGTACAGAACTTTATTCAAATGAGAATTTGTTTTATATATTGCATGGCTAAAAATGAAAAATCAATTCTGAATATTCATACTTTGTCACTGAACTGATAATAGGTTCTGTCTAATCGTGGTGATATCAAATCATGAACCTCATATCGTATATCGAACCAAATCGTGATATAACTATATCGTGCCGTACCTTATATATATATATATGTATGTATGTGTGTGTGTGGGGGGGGGCTGTGGCTGTGTATGTATGTGTGTATATATATATATATATATATATACATACACACACACACACGCACATATACATATGTATAATTTTTCTTCTAATTTTTTCTGCTTCCTCTTTATAAATGTATGTGGGGGTAATGTAAGTGTGCACATGTGCAGTGTGACACGTATTAATACATGAATCCTTGTGTGCCTTTTATTAGAGTGTGCGGGATCCCTCTGGAGCCTCCATTGCCCTGTACACAGCTAAGCTACACCACCCGAACAAAACTGGCAACCATGTTGTTCTGCAGGCACTCTTTTACTTACTGGATCGAGCAGTGGAAAGGTTAGTACCTGACTATCTCCCTTCCATCCATCAAACCATCTTGCAAACGTTGGTCCCTTTTATGAACACTACCACAGTGTAACCAGCTGCTGTGGGGTAAACATATTGCCATGGTGACGTTTAGCTCAGCTACCATGGCTTTGGTTTGTTACCTCAAATTAATCTGAGTGTAGGATTCGTATTCAAATCAAATGTCTGGCATACTGAAAATAACATGATGCACTAAAAATAAAAAACACCCTTGCAGATACAAAAGATATATAAAGTGTGTTATCCTGAAGCAGAGTAATTTATAAAGTCTTTTAAATGTTAACTCATTTCAGTAATTACAGTGCTGTGTTTATTCAGTAAGTTTAGCTTGAAAGTTTTAAATGTACTCATCAGATGACACTTTTAATGTAGGAAGATGTGCTGTGTGTTTTTTGACTTATGTAAAGTTTCTTTTCCATGAACTCCTCCGTCACTCTAGCTTTGAGACTCAAAGAAATGGGCTGGTGTTCATTTACGACATGGGAGGATCCAGCTACACCAACTTTGAGTTGGACCTGAGTAAAAAGATCCTAAATTTGCTAAAGGTCAGTATGGTTAGGTGCCCTCTTTGATGTTAACTTTTTTTTATTCATTAGCCCACAGTCTAAACTAGGGGGTGTCCAAATGGATCTCTCAGCAGTTGTGGTGTAATCAGGTGTTCCCTGCATCTTATTCCTTTACCAAATTCTGGTAAAGGACTGGATGGCCCTGATCTAATAAGCACTTCTGAAACTAAGATGTTCCATAAGGGATTTGGGCCAAGAGGAGATTTAAGATTGTGGATTAATACAATCTTATGGGCTGGCTTTTGTATTTGTAGTTTGGACATTTTGAAGGATTCATTTGAATATGTGGCCACCACTCTGAGAATCTTCATCTTCTGAATCAGTATAGTTAAAGGAATGTCTCACTCTAGTTTTGGCTTTGTTAAAATTACGTCACATGCAAATTAAACAACTTTCCTTTATGTTTTTCTACCTTAAACGAGATCTTTGGATTTTTCTCTTTTTATTTTCCTTTTTCCTCTATCCAGGGGGCATTCCCTGCCAGGCTGAAGAAAGTATTTATCGTCGGGGCTCCTGTCTGGTTCCGCGTACCATACAACCTGCTGAGTCTGCTCCTGAAGGAGAAGCTGAGAGAGAGGGTTTGTACAGTCGTACTATGTATTTATAGTCTAAGAATGTCGTATTTGGTCAGATATCTAGCTGAACCAATAGACCTGTTCTAGTTTCCCGAAAAGTCTTGTCAAGCAGTCTCAAAATGATTTGCGTAATTGTTTTTGGCTTTTGACATTGTTACCATAGTGACGGATGTATTTCCCATTTTGAAGGATAGATTCATTTCAAAATAATATTTAATCTTTGATTTCACACCAAAAGGTGACTGATGCTTTCCTACACCTAGAACAAGTCTTTGGCTTAGCCGTCACAATTAAATGTGAGAAGTTTTGCCTGCATCTTAACATCAGTACTGAGGGACTGTCTTATCTAAGTTCTTTGTATGATTAAGTCAAAAAAGGGAACTCATACTTATTACAGTATAGGAACGACATTTATGTTGGTTAGGTTTTAGTGGCCACATGCAGTGACGCTGCAGAGCAGATAATAACTTGCATGAATGAGTGTGCATTCTTCAACATCCGAAAATAAATTGATAAGTTCAAAAATATATGTAAGAACATACTTAACATGCAGAGCGTACTCTTAAGCACTGAGGTGATTTGACAGTCTTAAAGCTTCACTCTCTGCTTTCAGAAGTACAGTTTTTCTTGAGTGTTCCCAGACATTCAGCACCACTAAGTATTTGTAATTTATGTACTCAACCATAATCCTTGTGTGAACAAGGAAGAGTTTTAACAGCTTTTACCTTGTAGTAGTACTAACAGTTGTCCTTCAAGTCACTCATGATGTGGCTTGCCACCCTTTGCAGGTGCAGATGGTAAGAATGACAGACCTCCGCCGGCACTTTCCTCGTGATTGCCTGCCTGAGCACCTGGGGGGATCACTCCCCCTTGACGCACACAGCTTGAACCAGCAACTGCTGTTATCACAAAACGGGCGCGTGGATCCCGTAGATGAGTTGGTGAGTATCCCACTGGAAGATAGCTCCATCCACATACCTGGTCCAGAGGCCATGAAGCTGCCCGAGCTGATGGCCCACATAAACAGACTCCAGCGAGCTGGTATTCACCAGGAGTACGAGGAGATACGCAAAGAAGCCCCTGCCGGAACATTCCACCATGCCCTGTGAGTTAATCTCCTTCCCCCGCCCTTCACTCTCTCCTCCATACTTCCCCCTTGTGTTACCATATCACGCTTGGCGTTAACAGCTAAAGTTTTAAGAAGCTGTCGCTCCTGTTCTGTAGCTATACATACATGCACACGTTAGTGGAGCAAGATCGCATTCTGTGTGGAAGATAATCTGTATTCTCCTGTATTTACAAGCACCGTTTGAGTTTGTATTGATACACTATTTTGCTCTCGATGTTGGTCTTGCATTCCAAATACCATGGTTATTTAAAACATGAACTCAGATGCAAACAACCACAGACAACCATGTAGGCCATACAACATTCACCTTGCAAATAACTCAAGAACCATTTCCTGTACTGCTGGTTTTACTTATTACCATCCAATTTTATCCGAGTCCTGAGTGGAATCAGTTTACCAAGGATTTAATGATTAGTTTGTATAAACAGATGTGTTTTGAGTCACAACAAAAATATGCTGTTAAATGAATCTCTGAGACTGAAATTTAGTCATACAACCACAGAACCATGGATGCATCTTTCAAGGAGGTTTTATGTGGGTGCATTAAGCTGCATTTGTGTTTACAAGAGAGTTTTCACATTTTTAATGACTGATTTTTAAATGACATATTTATTTACATGTATTTACCATTTAAACTTATATAGAGCTGCCTGTAACCAGGAAAGGAATCGATATGGAGATGTCCTTTGCTTAGACCAAACACGTGTGTGCCTGAAAGCAAGAAGAAATGAGGTTTGTCTTTATTAGAAAAATTTCTCTTTTTTTTTTTTCTTTGTATCTTTGAAAGGTTAATATTCTCAACTCTGTTGTGAAAGTATGGTCATTAACTATGGTTTTATAACTGTACAGTTTAAATGTTTGCAATGCAGTAATCATGGTGTCATGTAAAGTGACTCTGATAAGACAATATTTATTTCCACAGAAATCAGACTACATAAATGCCAGCTTCATGGATGGATACAAACAGAAAAATGCATACATCGGTACTCAAGGTAACAAAAAACAAAAACAAAGTTATTTGAAGATTTCCACTGGACAATTTAGCACACTAATACTTTTTGTCAACAAACTATGCAGGACCTTTGGAGAAAACATATGGAGACTTCTGGAGGATGTGCTGGGAGCAGAACGTGCTAGTCATTGTCATGACAACCAGGTATTAACCAGTGGCTTCTGGACGGTGCTGGAGAATTCCTGTTTTGTCGTGGCACTTTTAATTGGTGTCCATTTATCCTTACATTGATCGGCTTACTCTTTGTCTGATTTTAAGGACGGTTTCAAACTTACATTTTGTGCCATTAATTCAGCTTGCCCTTGCAACTTGTTGTGGTTTTGTCCCTCATAAACATTGCTTTGATGCACAGACATGAGGTATTGAAATAAATTCAGTTTTGGAACTGTTTTTGCAATGTAGCAATAGCTTGTTTTATGGCTGTCTCCATAAACTGATAAATTGTTTGCCTGTGCAGGACAAATGAAGGTGGTCGTAGAAAGTGTGGTCAGTATTGGCCTCTTGAAGAGGGTGGGCAGGAAGTGTACGGCCACATTGCAGTGGTTAATCAAAGAGTGGAAAAGCACCCCCATTACAACAAAACCACATTAGACTTGCATAACACAGAGGTAAGGTTTTTAGATGTCCAACTAGGTGCCTCATAAAGCCATGTCAGTCATTATGAAACACATTTCAAAATAACTGACCCAAGGTTTTGTTTTTTTTGTTGTTGTTTATTTTTGTATCTGAACAGAACTGTGAGCAGAGACAGCTAACTCACTTCCAGTTCCTCAGCTGGCCAGATTATGGTGTTCCTACCTCTGCCGTTGCACTCATCGATTTTCTGGGAGCTGTGAAGAGGC
This sequence comes from Chanos chanos, assembly GCF_902362185.1. Taxonomy (NCBI): domain Eukaryota; kingdom Metazoa; phylum Chordata; class Actinopteri; order Gonorynchiformes; family Chanidae; genus Chanos; species Chanos chanos. The sequence goes on along the minus strand of NC_044495.1, from coordinate 33,829,605 downwards.
AGCAGGAGAAGGCAGTGAAAGCCATGGGGTCACAGTGGAGAGGGCATCCCTCAGGACCACCCATGATAGTGCACTGCAGCGCTGGCATTGGCAGAACAGGTCAGGATTCATAATGATAACTTGTCCTGTTTTACCTCAGGCACTCTTAGAATTTTTGTTTTTCAAGAAAGTTCTGAGGATTTTAGTTATGCAACAGCCTGTGTGAACAAGTACCTCATTGACAGTATTTTAAGTAAAGATGAAGCTTAATGCTGTGATGCAGGGAAGCGAACAATTACAGATCAGCCTCTACTGCAGTGAAGCAGAATTTCTCTTTAATGTCGGGGATCTGCTCACCCAGCATGAGACCTTGCCAATTTGCAAGTGTTGAATTTTGAGATTCTAAACTGAATCAACCAGAATTTCCAGTAATTCCCTGTACTAGTTTAGTTTAATAATGTAAAAAAATCAGTTCTCTTCATCTTTTCACAGACTCACTAATGGGTTACATATTAGCATTACATGGTCACACATGAAAGAGGATATTAATCTATATTTCTCTGTTCTCACATCAGTCAGGCATTACACACATCCTGATTTTTCCCAGGCTGTTTTGTGGGGTTTGATAGTATGATACATAAACGTTTGATACATAAGGACTTTGACTGCTGCAGTGATGTTGGAACTGTCCCCACCACTGTCAACTACGATAAATTATATTAAAGTAGTCTCATGATGCAACATATCACCTTTGTTTAACCAGGTGTTTGGATTTGATTATTTAAATTAATAATTTGGTGTCAATTTAGTTTGGAGCAATCACACAAAAAGCGCAAAGAAGGTGTAGAATAAGTTTATCAGCTATAGTATGGAGTGCCAGTGAATGCAGCTGACCATGTTCCTCATGCAGGACAGCAGTGTTGGCATGGCCACATATATGTCCCTCTTAATAGATGGCTACAGTCAGGTGCCTGCAGAGTTGATTAACAGGAAAGTGAATAGCACTACCATGCAAGAATGTTGTATTGTATATGAGTAAGATTCTTTTAAGAAGTAAAATACCTCTAAAATAAATAAATAACTTTTCTTTTAAATAGAAAAATCTTGCGGCTTTCATCAATACCATAGGATGTATGAGTGTGTCCCATAAAATATGTGAGAGTCTGTGCTTGTATACGTCAAAATCTTGTCTTAAGTTAGTGAACTACAGCTATCAGAGAAGAATGATTAAACCTTAGACACTGGCTATTTTCACACGAGGATATCACCTGTGTTTCTTGGGAAAAAAAAAATTCTCTTTGTAATGCAATTGTGTTGTGTACATCAACCTGTTGTTTGAAATACCCTTTGCCTCCATGGGAAACTGTCAAGATTTTAAGGCAAAAGATGTGTACACTCTTCAGTACAATGTCTGTGGCTGACTCAGTCAACTGCATATCCCCCCCCCCCCCCCCTCTTTGTACAAATGCATTTTGCAATAAATAACAAAAATATGTGCCTTAATATGTATGATTTACCTAAGAATGCACTGCAACATGTTATTGTGTGGTATGCACAATAAAAGTGAGAATGTGGGACAGCACAACACCTCAGGTAAATTTTGAAGGAGAAGGAGCCTGTGTGATGATCATGCAAAAAGTGATTTTGATAGCAGGTGATCTAATAGTACTTTGCATTCCTAATGAGGAAGTAAAGTGACCTGCATAGCAAATTAGTTCAGGAAAATGAAGGGCATACCTTTCGGAGAAGGACTGTGTATCATCAAAGAGGTACACCTCAAGGCTTTTGGAAGCTTTTGGTTTTGTTCACAGCATTTCAAAAGAATTACTATAATTTGGCACTATAGTCAAGGCATGAATTGATCGAATGACTCGGCCTCACCAGGCTGCTTTTCAGTTTTGCCAAAGCTGTCAGTAAAAAATGTGTTGATTAATCTTCTGTCAGTGGTTGAATAATGAGTTGAAAATGTTAGGAGGTTTCATAAACTGATGATAAATCTTAATTTTAAACGGTGTCTACTTTTTAAACTGCTTTCCACTCAAAGAACCTTAAAAAGCATCACACTTGGGTTTTTGACTATTTAATGTGCTCTGCTTGCAATTAGATTTTTTTTCCTTCTTTGACAGTCATCCTCACCATTCAGTTTGAATTCAAAACTTTTTTTTTTTTTTTTTGGTGAGTGAAGATCCCTTGGTATGCAAAACTCACTACTGAACAGTGTGATGGATGGTTTTGTTTAAAATGTCTGTAAAAAGCCATGCATAAACTCAAATATCAACAGCCTTTATAACAGAATCTTTCTAGGTGATTGGTTAATTACCTGTCTGCTTAACTTCTTCCCCACAGGTACATTCTGTGCCCTAGACATTTGCCTGTCCCAACTACAAGATGTGGGCACCCTTAATGTATGCCAGACAGTACGGCGCATGAGGACCCAGAGGGCCTTCAGCATCCAGACTCCAGAACAGTACTATTTCTGCCACACTGCCATCATTGAGCATGCCCAGAGAGAGGGCTTACTCACAGCCAATCAGTGAGCCTTCCCGACAGACTCATAGTACTCCCAGTGCTGACAAATAATGGCCCCTCAAGAGCATCACGCAGCTCTCACCAGGCAATGTAATTGTGACATCGCTGTATAAATGTGTATTTTATGAAGAATGTAAAAGGTGCCAGATCACATAACAGTTACTACAAAAAAGGCAACAAAACCCCTTTGTGTTAGTCTGTCACTCTATATTATTCATCATCTGTAATGCTGTACATCGTGACCTCACACTCATCTCATACATGAGTGTAAAGTGCTCCAGTAGTAAATATGTCTGTGAGTATCATTGTTATGGTCGACCACATCTAAAATCAAAGTTAGGACATCTTAGGTATAGCCTTCTGAGAGATTATGTGCACCTCTCTTATTGCTTCAGGAAAATGTGTTGTCCTGATATATAAGAAAATGTGTTGTCCTGATATATAAGAAAACGCTCAGAGATGATGAGGAACATTTTGCCTTCCCTTCCCCTTTGGTCCCATGTACTACATATTAAGAAACATATTTGGGCTTTGCAATAATAACAAAAAAAAAAACCATACCCAGTCCATATCTAGCTTACTGCCTTCAAGTAGTTCAAACCCTTGATTCAGTCCTGCTCTTGAGGCTTTGATCAAAATCTCATTTAACTCAACTGATTGTCAAGTGTGATTTGTTTGATAAAAGTTTAAATGAAGTGTTAGTAAAATGATTTCAAGATTTATTATACACTTTTGGCAGTTCAGAGTTTAAACCTATGATTTCCAACTGACATTGAACTTATATATAGTTCATTTAACACAGTAGGAATAAAACACAAATAATATAGAATATAACTATTAACCCATTGATGGCTTTGCTTAACTTGGGACTTTACCTAAATTGTTTTTTTGTAGGAGTAAACAGGGCACAGAAAAAGTGATAGTAGAGCTTAATTACTGACCTTGTAATTGATTTTAATTTTGGTAAATGAAAAATGCCATCTGATTTTCACATGATCATGCATTAACTAAGGTATTTGACAGACTCTTCAGTGGCACTCTGGTTATGCCCTGTTTACCCTCTGGACACTATGTTGGTCAGCTGTTTATGGTGATCAGCTTTTTGTTGATTGGCTGTGGAGTAGAAAGATTGCCAGAGTTCTCTTTGCAGCTCAGATAAAATGAGTTTGTATTGAGACCTATATAATATGTGGCTGCATCTCTTCAGCTCAGTAAGTCTTTTGCTTCCTTTTTGTTGTAAACTTTTAACACGTTTGTGCCCTGATCACTACAGGAAAGGCATGTGACCATCTGACCTAAAACTTACCTTTGGTGTACAACACCCTGTATTGAAATGACCATATGGAAGCACTCGAAGTCAGGCACTCCGCCCTGTGTACTCATAGACAATATTCACAGTAATGTGATTTTAAATCTCCAAATTTAAGGCGTAACACAAACACATATGCTGTGCTCAAAGATTTGCAACTGTAATATGCATAACATGGATTCAACAAATGTAATGGACCATTAGTTGTAACTGCAGTTTCTGTATAGTTCTGGTATGTCACTTTTTTCTTCATTTGATGAAGCAGTGTTTTCTGTGCCACTGAATTCTTATTGATTTTGCTTGTAGTGAAGCATCTTGCACGTATGCCATCTTCATGCACTCTTGATAATCCTAGTATAGTTCATTTTTCAACGATGGACACAAAGTGTGCCCAATTTTATTTTTCTATTATACTCAATGACTTAGATTCTTTCATTGTACTCCATTTTAAGGAATCAACCTAGATTGTATTATATTCTCTCAGGCATAACCTATTACTTTTTATTGATGTGATTCATGACAATGGTATCAAAACTGTTCTATCTTTAATTCTGTTCCCCCATGTATTTTAAATCATTTTCATTTGACCAAGTACTTTGTTTTAGTAGTTATACCCACACTGTATCATTTAAATATATAGACCCTTGTCATGGAAAACCAAAAAGTGTGTTTTAAGATTATTAAATTGATTTATAATTTATTTATATTGAGATTTTATTGAAGTTTCACAAGTGCACTGCTGGAAGAACATCCTGGGACAGCTTAACACAGAAGGCACAGTTAAGCCTACATTATGCATGTGCTGCATATTATATATAATTATATATCATTTACTTATGTGTTTATATACATACTTATATATTAGATATATTTATTTGTATATAAATAGCATCTGGTATGATTTTACCGTGGTCATATGAATCATTTGTAATTAAGCATATGCCACTAAATGGACTGTGGTTCATCAAAACAAATTATGTTAGACTTCTGCCAGGCATCTGGCTACATTTGCAACTTTTGTCTGATCTTGGAAGGTGCCATTATTATATTATTACTACGGTACGGTCATTTTACAAAGTACTATACATTATAACTTGCTAGCTGCTGTGCCATCATTAAAACCATAATACCTCACACTCATTCTGTGCAGGCAAACATACACATGCATGATCCACATTACAAAAACACTGAAATTATATAAAAACCACATTCATTTACTGTTCACTTTATATTATTTTGGGTTAAGGTTAATGACTATCCTCTAATGTGGCTTATAGCGTTTTATAACTGTCTACACGTAGTATAATAAAAAATTTTACAGCTGCCCTCTTAAATCATAGAAAATCATCTTGTTTAAAATTTTGCATTAATGCATTCATACATAATAAATGTTTTCAATACTCGTTTATTCAACTCATTGTTCGCTTGCTGTCAGAAAAAAATAAGGTTTGTCGACGTTTGGGCTGGCTATCAGATGAAAATCTTTGATTCTGCAATGCATGTACTGCTGTGAAGTCAGGATTTGGCGGGTCATATTCAAATATTGATTGCGTAAGAAGTTGTGTACGCCAATGCAAAGGGAGGGGGCGTTCACAACTATTTTGTTACAAACACGAATCCAGAGTACGAGGCTGCAATTTCTGATGTACGGTATGTAACATCTGGTTAAACATGCCTAAGATGATCCGTCCGCAGTTTAAAACAAAGTATGAAGCAAACAGTAAGCTAGCTGTAAAGTTACTCTTCAAATACATACGTACATGTTGGTTTTAGGTGCCAAGTTATCGTTGTTTTCTCGGTAATGACAGTTTAGGAGCGTAAAGCTGAAGTCTAGATGAAACGTGCCTACGTGATCATACACGGTGATATCTCATTACAGAATGTTGGATTATGAATTAAGTTCTCCTCTTCTAAATGCCGAGACATAGCTTACTAAAGCTACGTAAATGTTTCACTCTCAATTCAGCACTGTGTATGCCTCCTGCTCCTGATAGTTAGCAAAGGAACCGTAGGGGGAGGGAGTTGTTATGGTGAATAGGTTAGACATTTCCCGTATGAATGGCGAAGTAATCAAAGAATCGGTTAATTCACTTGGCTCGTAAACCGTTTGTCAGAGTTTTAGATCAACTGGTAACGAATATCTAATTAATGGTTCATAATGACTGAGATTTTAACTTTTGTTACTATTTTGACTGTGTTATGACGAATTAGAACGACTAGCGCACAGAGGCGAATTTTACAGTTTCATTGTATTGTGTCGAACTGTCCGACCCTCTAATCTTTCATGAAATATGAACTTGTCAAGGACGCGTATGTCAAAGTCAATGGCATTTCCACGTGAAGAACGCAGCGATCATTTTGCTGTTTTGTGGGAATTGAGAAGCAGTTAAACATGTACGAGATATCTTCCAGACAGTGCTTCAGGGCATAGCTTCCGTAAACCGTTTGGTTGTGTTAAACAGTGGATGCCTACACACCGACATTTCAAATTGCGTACGCAGTATGCTTAGACAACTAAAATGGTCTGTATTCTCCGACTTGTCTTTTGCAAGACAAGTTCTGGAGCATTTTCGCCACCATTAATTACAGTGAGTAAAGCTTCAATTTAAAGTAACACCGACAGTGTTACTGATCCACATTGTAACCGTTTGTGTGCATTTCCTGAGAATACAGAACAAAGGGAGACACAATAAACGTTTTAGCATTTGGCTCAGATTATGTTAAAACTGTAAATTGATGCGCTAAGGCTGCAGTAAATCTGATCAAAAAGCGTCTGTGCGAACTGAACTACGCGAACCAACATGGTAGTCTCAATGTTCTCCAAACCGTATTGTTAGTCGTTGTCTGATTGAGGCAAGGAATCCCGGGCTATTGTAGAACGCCACCCCTAGTGGGCGACGGTTTATTTTCTCAGTTCCGCCTTTTGGGCGTTGGATCCGATTAATTTTGATGTCCGATTGGCTGAAGTCTTTTAGAGGTGGAGCTGATGTGTGACATTTACCTACTAAACATTGCTGAAGATAAGTCACGTGTTGCTGCAAACCTCAGGAAGTTACCATGATCCCCTCTGTTTGCGGTGGCTTTAGAGTCCATTTAATAGCTCACATTTACTGGGCTATTGTCTGCATTTCAAAATATGTGACAGCTATCTGTGAAGTTTCGACAGTCTGCTCACAAATTTCAGTCTTTTAACAAATAATGCACAATGCGTCGTTGGCATGTACAGGTGAAAATGCCGTAAGGGTGACCTTGTGAGTAACGGGACAATACACAGACGTTTATAATGTTAACGCGTTGACTCGGCAGTATGTCGGTGTGATCAGCAACATGCGAACACACCCCATGTTCATTCCCTTATGAACAGTGGAAATAATTCAATGTCGACATTGAACAAGACGGTAATCCCTGAGATTTCGCTTTGTCTCGGACTAAGTGTGGCATATAATAACGTAGCATGAATTTGGTTTACATGAATCTGTGAAGGCCTGTGTTTAACTGTGTACGTGTGCGAGACGAGCGTACAGGATGACGGATCAGCTTCTAAATGCAAACTGTAGTTTTTGAGTGGCTTTTATTACTCCCAATGCAAACGTCAAGACTTTCCCCTTTCCGACGTCTCTCGAGCGGTGGCCAATTATGGTTTTGATGGGCGGAGAATCATAAGAAGCTCTTAGAGCCACGCCTCCCGACTCGGAATCGAACGTAGGTTGTTTTCAGCAGACAATTTTACTCTGCGGTGCTGGGTTTTGAATTGCTGTTGTTGTTTTTTTTTCTTTTTTAAACATATTTCGGACCTTATACTAAATTGCGATATTATGTGTCTGCTGCACCTGCGAACAACATAGTGCTTTGGTGTCCAGAAAGTTTTAGGTCAATATTGATTTACTGTCCGACGCACTACTCGATTTCTACCTTAAAACTCACGGTGTTACAGGAGGTGAGTTCACAATAACGTTTGCTATGGCTGTGTACTGGAAATTTGAAATGTACGCTGTTTGTAATCATTATGTTTATAAATTGCTTATGGGTAGACATAATTAGAAACTACATAGTTTTGTGGTTACGGGAGTTCTGACAAGACGAGCCAGGATTTGTGATTTGTTCACGAGTTAGCAAGTTAACGTTATCCTACATGTACTGCATGTGCATTGCGTGACTGAAGCTATGATAGTGATTACTTGCTAGTCGGCTAGAGCTGACTGTAATGACCATGGCTTGCTAAATAAGTTAGCTTTCAAGCTTGTCATATTGGTTGATTACATTTGGTTGTCTGTCAAATGGCCAGGTTGCATTTGTTTACGAGAGCCTGAACTCCTAAATTACAGAGTCGCTTATCTGAAAAGTATATGCGTGTACCACACAGTGTTTTTTTTTTTCTTTTGGGTGGCGGGTACAAGCCATAGCCTGCTAGCCTCCTCCAATAAGCTGCACCCGAGATCATTGTCCTAACAGTTTGTGACAGGCCTCGAGCGGTTAGGGGAGGGCATATCGTTTACTGACATGAACTGGCTATTTCAATGGATACCAAATGGGATTTTTTAATTTGCCAGCTGTGTGTTTAGTGTCCTTGCTCAGTAGTGTGTGCTTGGTAATCAGACAATAGCTGCAGCGTTCCAGCGTTTACTGAACTGTAAATATTGGCCAGTTTGCCTGTCCGAGGCATCCATGAAGTTTGTTAATGTAACAGATTTATAGTATTCTTGGTCTTACGGAAATGTCCGTATTCAGTGAAGTTTTTAGTTTGGGGTTTGTGAAACGTCAGTAAAGGAATCGTTTAAAGTAGAGTCAATGTCGCCTCCGAACCAAACTTTGGTATCATAACCTAGAGCCAACTGTTACGGTGTATTCGCTAGATGAATTACGAAGTGATTGGCGCGCTCATGTTGTGAAAAGAGTACTGTTGATTGAAGAAATTACATTCGATGAAAGGGCGTTCGAGTTCGTTAGTTTTGTTCATAAAATGTCCATTTACACAACTGGCTATCTCTTATATTATGTTAGCTCCCCCAGCTAAGCTAACATGTTTTGCTAAATTTTAGTTTCCTCTCCGACTTCATACTGTAGACAACAGAACGATTTTCATCAAACCATTGTTGTCATTTCTCGAATAGATTAATCAATATCTGCATCAACAAGATACTTAGCTGTCTACAATTAAGATCAGCTATTTTGCCACGAACAGCTGCCATTTAGTGTAGCTGTCCTGCTAAGTTGCTAAAGTCCCACATCGTCCTGCATTCCACGATTAACTTTAGGATAATCATTGCTAGTTTAGTTGTAGCAAACATTTAGTCAAGTAATGTGTCGCTGCACAGCGCTGAAAGTGTAATTATTTACAACACTCATAACGTCCGCTTAAATGTTTGTCTTTAAGTTACTTTTAGAGCGAACTTCAGCTAGTTGGCGCTGATGGCGTAAGGCACCTTTACCATGTACACAAAGCCAATATTGCTTCGATGACGTAATACTTAGTTCCGCAGCATGCTGAGCTCTGTTCAGCTAGCGTGGGACCAACTGAGCGATCGCCAAACTTAGTCTTTGCAAATTTAGTACAATTCCATGTTAAACCTGCATTAAATATTTACACGCTTCTTTCATTTATTACTAATCCCTTTGGTTCAACTATTCAGATTCAGTATTTGTATGAATTAGTTTCCTTGACTCACATCTGTACCGCAAAGCATAAATACGCTTTTTTGCCCATCCCATTAATGCATGCTCCAGTATGATTCCAAACGTTTAATAATAATTTTTATCGGTTTTTATGAAATTTCTTGCGTTGATTTTTGTTTTACTGTCCACACACTGTTCTACAAATGGCTGTAGACATATTTTATGACTCAGTTGCTGAACATCAAGAAAATGTTGCATCTTTAATGTTTTTTTTCCTCACACTTGTGAGTCTGTGCCCTTCACCACTGATCTTATATTCTTAGATTATCTAGTTTTTACTGAGTTTTTACCTTTCCTCCCAGGTCATAAACCCCCTCTGAGTATGAGTTCAAAATGAAGCGGCGCCTGGAGGAACCGGAACCGGTCTTCACGTCCCAGCAGCGGCGGATCACAGGCAGTGCAGAGGCCTTCCAGCACAGGGTCCTGGCCCCTGCACAGGCTGTGTATGAGGCTGTTGCAGACACTGTGCAACCCACAGCTGGCATCCAGTACCCTGTCCAGCAAGGATACCAGGTATGCATATCTGTGCTCTCTTTAATGACTTGACCCAAATTCAGTGGTTTAGTCCACCATTATGCATCAGCTTTCCCTATAGTGCCTAAAATACAAGAACATTCTTACTTTGATAGTTGTAACTTGTTAACTGTTTTCTTTTTCTTTCATTTCCTTCATTTTTGTGTTGAGACTTTTTTTTTTTTGGATTGTGCTACCCGTATTGCATGAGAATTTCTTTTGTTCTGTGTAGGTTCCCACTGTGGCGCAGACCTCCAGCAGTCACTCAGGCCACTCTCCCAGCCCTGCTGTCCATGGCAGCTCTCACCATCACAGTCCAGCAGTGCAGTCCCATGGGCCTACAGTACTGCAGGGCCATGCTCATTCACAAGCTCCACCAGCCTCTGCCCAAGGCCAGCAGCAGTTCCAGAGGCTCAAGGTGAGGGCCATTAACAGTGACATGAATCCTTTTCACACCTGCACTTTTATTTGTAAATACACCAGCAGTTTTCCCAGAACAGGGTCATGTGTGAATGTGAGCCAGAGTCACAAAATTATGGAAAAGTTGATCTGCCAATTTTCTGGAACAATACCAAGTAAATTTTCAGGGGACGTTCTGAGTGGACACAAGTGTGAGGAAACCCATAAGATTGCTTGATAAAGGGATGGCATTTTTGGTGACATATTTGTTATGACTACAGCAAGTTGAGTGGGGAGATTTAAATCAGCCAGTGAACCAGTGTCATTTTTTAACCAGTGAACAAGTGTCATATGTAACAAGATAGTTGTATTTAACAACAATTAGTTGTTTACAAAATGCGATTAATGTGAATAAATTTTCAGCACCACTAATTTTCAGCACCACTAAATGAGGAGCAACAAATATAAGTGAAAGAATGTTAATCCCAGCTAATTGTTGTGCTGGACATTGTTAGTTTGGTATGAAATTGGAGGGCAAAAAGAAAGAAAAAAGGATTTGTTATACCAGCACGCTTTCTCACAATTACAGCATTTCATCACTGCACATGTCAGAATAATGGTAAGAACTGTTAAATGATACATTTGATTTGCTGCAAGGCCTAAATAATACAGTCTCTAACCTTTTCAGTAATTTGACAGAAACACTTAAATTGGTGCTTTACTTGGGGACATGCATATACTACCTTCAATAGTTGCACTAGTATGCAGTTTACTAGTGATACGTGACAAGGTGTATGAAGATAATTCTTTTTGATTGCAGGTGGAAGATGCGCTGTCTTACTTGGACCAGGTCAAGTTGCAGTTTGGGACTCAGCCCCAAGTCTATAATGACTTTCTTGATATCATGAAGGAATTCAAGTCTCAGAGGTAAACCCATTAGATGACTTTTTAAGATGACAACAATGATTTGAAGTGGGTTTGTTTTGTTTTTGTTTAATTTTTAATCTCTTAAGTTTTTTTTCTCCTTCATTTTTACTGTTAAGAAGAAGAAGAATCACCACTTTATTTGTCACACACACTGAACAGTGAGCAGTGAAATGCAGACTGTGCATTTAACCCATCCTAACACCAGTGAGCACACACACACACACACACCATGAGCTAGGAGCAGTGGGCGGCTGCCGGCACTCCAGGACCAACAAAACAAAACCCAACAAAAATGCCACTTAGATCATTACTCCAGGCACAGTACTTTCATGTCAGCATAATGCTTTACAGCACAGATTCATCAGTGTACTACACCAAACAGTCTTACCAGTATGTGAAAGGTCACTCACAAAGTAAATGATCATCCACCAAGAATTGTTCTGTCTTGTTTTAGTAGCTTGATATTTAGTAAGGTTTTGTAATGCCATGACAGAATGAGATGGGTGTGTGGCACAGTACCGTAGGTCATTTCTGTAAATCACTCCTTTGTTCGTTTTGTAAGATGAATTCCCAGGTCTTTTTTTTTTAATTACGAATATGTTTGTGTTTAAGCCCACATTTGATGAATATCTTAAGCATTCATCAGTTGCTGCTTATTTACTTGCATTCATTGACTGCATCAATACAGTCTTTGCACTTACTGCGTTTTATTTATTAAGTATTACAGTAGTTTCATGTTTAGCGTCATATCATATTTCCCTGGTAAAGGAATTAAAGTTATCGTGTTACAGTCACCTCTATGAAAACCTGTGCATGTACAAACCTGCATTTGCATTACTGAACTTACCAGTTAACTGTTGTAGTTTTTGTGTCTTTCTGGATGAGGGTGTCTACTAAATGAGTTAATGTAAATGTTACATGTATCTTGTTAAAGTTCATTTGTGTAGCAGTCAGCGTACAGATTATGGAGGCGTTGGTTAGGTAGAACTCTGGTCAGCCAATGGGCTGGCTGGCTAGCTTGGGTGTGATAAATTTCAAAATTAAATGGCCTGTGAAAGGCCTACCAAAGAGGCAAACAATCCTCAGTGTCAGTAGAGCATCAGCTGAAAAGACAATGAAAAGGCAATAGAAGTTCTTAGTTGGCATTTTGTTTTGATATGCACATTGTCAGTTTTAATCTAGCAGTGGAATGTTTCAATGCTTACGTGTATTTGGAGCCATTCTGTTTGAATCATTGCTGTAAGTTGCTCTTAATTCATTATGCTCCGGATATGAGCAGCATAGAAGGCTGTGCGGTAACGCTGCACAATGTATCATATTTTTGTCATCATCATCATCATCATCATCATCATATGAATTTCCATGATAAACACATTGCAAAGGGCTGCAATATCACAGTGGTTGAAATTCCTGAAGAAAAGTTGATGGAGAGATATAGAACAGAGAAATAGTCCTACTCTGGCATTGCTTACACACATAAAACAGAGTACTGATAGAAATACTCCTGAAAAAAAACAGCCAACACCACAAATGTAAGTGGGGCAGCAACTGAAGATATCGCACCAAAAAGGGAAATTTTCATCTGTCATGTGGCAATATTTTGGTTATAAAAGAGCTCACTATTCGCAAATGAAAGTGTCGTGCAAAACATGTTGGGTGTTATATAACCCTGAAAAAAATATTTGAAATTATTTTAGTGTCATTACAGAGCAAACTCAATCTCTTCATTTTCCAGGGTCTATACTTGCTGCATATACAATCAGTGACACACTGATATTGTATACTTTTATGTTGGTTTTATTGCATTTCATATTGCCATTGCAATAGCCAACAGATTAATTGTGCATTGCATACTTTCTCTGTATCCCTGCAGCCCTACTTTGGGTACTGAGCCCTGAGCTCTTCTTTAGGTCACCTGGTCCTTTCTTCCAATACTGTTTAAAGCTATGAAACTGTCAAATTTTTGTTACACTGGCACAAAAATAAGTGAACACTCCTAACCTTCTGAGAAAACAAATCGGTAATCTCATGTACTGTTCTCTGGCTCTTTGTCTCACTTGCTTTATATTTCATCCGTAACATGTTTAGGGTGCATAATATGATACAGATATGTTTGTTTGGTTTTGTTTTGTTCATAAACGTTCCCATTTCCACAGCATTGATACACCAGGGGTCATAAGCAGGGTTTCACAGCTCTTCAAGGGCCACCCTGACCTCATTATGGGCTTCAACACTTTCTTGCCACCGGGCTACAAAATCGAGGTGCAGACCAATGACCTGGTCAACGTGACCACACCTGGCCAGATCCACCACATTACCCCACACGGTATCTCTGTGCAAAACATCCCTCCAGCACCGCTGAGCCAACATCAGAGCCAACTGCCAACCCCTGCCACCACTGCAGCTCCGCCCCCTTCCACTCAGTCAATTCAGAGAAGCAAGGTGAGAGTTACCCATGTCTTAGGCTTTGATAAGCTTTAGCCTGCACACCAGTTGTATTGGCTGTAATAGAAGTTAAAATAAGAATAGGTTGGATCTGCAAATCAGATCACATGTGGGATTGACCAAATATATGTATTATTCTCAGAATATATGTATTATTCTCAGTAGGGCTGGGCCCGAATATTTGAATATTCGGATATTCGTTCGTTGGGTAGGTATTCGGTTTTCAATTTTGGGATTCGGATATTCATTTTGACGTTTTTTTTGTGGCTAAATCAATATCCATAAAGGCGAATTGCAAAATACATTTTGTCAGCACCTTCTTGTACTATATTTATACTTTTTAATTGCACTGTTAAATTGTGGAAATATATACCATCTCAGCTTGGGCGCATGACATCCCTCTCACTCACAGCAGTGAACGTCACGTTTCAGTTCACCTTGAAGATAGATCAGCAGATTTGATAGACAGAGCAGCATTGACTGCATTTCGCCCATCATGTTTGTTTTGGTGTCCCGAGCACAAACTTTCACAAGCGTCATACCCCGTGGTTTTGAAACTCTCCGTTTTCCCTGTCCACTTCAAAACTCGAACGCAGCGTTTTCAAATTTAAGCGCCTCAGAGATCATTTTTGAAAAGTTTAGTTTTCGGTGGTGGAAGATCCTGTTTTAGTGTGGACGGAAGGGCAAAACGGAGAAATACTTATGCGTTTTCAAATTTGCCTGGGTTTGTGTGGACAGGGCACAAGGAAAATGTTTTTTATCAACTAATAACAATTTAAACAACAATACTATAGAATAACAGAATCCTTAAAAAATGAATGCCTTTAAGAAACGCGTTGCAGCCCTATGCCATCTATCTCAGCCGAGAACAGAGAAACGTCTGGCTGAGTCCTTCCCCGAATCATGCTGAGATCAAAAATGGTATTTGGGACAGCCCAATTCTCAGAATCCCATACTGACATTGAATATTTTCAGATGTTTTGAGTTTTTGAATTCAGTCACTAGTTTCTGGTTAACTGGGCAGTATTTAAACCTGTGCATTAGTTATATAGCTGACCATTAAAGATGAATATCTTTATAAAGATAAAGATGAGCCCACAACAAGAAATACACTTCAGGAGACAAATAAAAAAAGAGCTGCAGTTGAAAAGTTAGTTTACCAGAGAGCAAATGTAAAATTTGCCATCTTGAGAGCAAATATAAAGTTCATGTTTTAGCATTCTCAGCATATGTGCTGAAAACCTACAAATGGAAGATCTGAAATAATGTTGTTTTGAAAACTAATTGTTTTTATCACAGACACGCAGAACACGTTTCAAATAATTTCGTGTGTCTGTTCACAGCCATTGCAGTCTCCAGCTCTGACCCCAAGCAGTCAGGCCAATCCGTCCATCCCAGCGTACGCCTCCCCCAAGTCCCCTCCCTTACAACCTCACACCCCAGTCAGCAGCACTCCCAGTGTTCCTCCACTGCAGAACAACCAGCCTGTCGAGTTCAATCATGCCATCAACTATGTGAACAAGATCAAAAACCGCTTCCAGGGCCAGCCAGACATATACAAAGCATTCCTGGAGATCCTGCACACTTATCAGGTAGGAGCTACTCTTGGGCCCACAGTTTTGACAATGTTCACTGATGTTCCAGGCATCTGCATAGTTCCATGACTCTCATTTTAGGCAGGTTCCTATAGTCGGTTAGTATCCGTTAAGATCTAATGATGATAATAGGCTCCAAACAAAACAGGGGTGGGGGGGATTGGGGTTCCTAAATTGTCCTTATTATTATTTTATTGAACCAGCATAAATACCTCCTACCGCTCAATTTTTCTATTATCTGTCATTTTGAAAATGAGGGAATACATGTTTCATTACTAATTACTAATTAACTATTGGCAATTGCATGTTGAATGAATTTATAGAGACAATTGCTAATTTTGAATTTATTAGCTGTTAATTTGGAACATAAAGTGAAGTGAACTGTAGTTTGTTGTGAATGAAATGGTTCTATTTGAACTAAATGTGCAAAATTTGCATTTGGAAGCTTTGAATTCACACCAAGAGAATTCCTGAAGGATAACACTAAATAAATGCAATGATATTCAGAATTTAATGACATCGTTCACGCATGATGAAGCATTCCATAATTAGCTCATAATTATTTCAACATCTTGGCACTCATTTAATTTTATAATGTTCTTTTACGCAACCGGACGCTCTGATCTCTGTATTTCCTTTTCTTGCTAGAGCACATAAGTAAATCTTGACTCCATTTTTAAAACAGCTTGTTTATGTGAAGCAAAGCTGTTCCACTGATGGCAGCTTTGCCACAAGAACCTGTGTGAATCCCTCCAAATGGTGATGTGAGTCCAGCTCAGTTAGTGCTGCAAAATGAACAAATTTAGCAGTGACACTCTCAGTAATGTACCTGTTAGTGGTGTACCTGTGTTCTCCACATGCACAGAAAGACATCTCCTGAATCTATACTAAGCCATTATATGTCAATAAATCACAAAAATTAATTCATTGATTTACTACGTTTTTCAGCATAATTATGTCCAGGAAACCTATTCTAGTGCAGTTTCTCTTTGATCTCAGAGGACCTCTTACAGTAGACTATTCCTGAGTGAGTCTGGTCGTCAACAAGGGCTGGTGTGTAACTGTAGAACACTTTTGAAAATGGCTATGCATATGGATGCTATGAACACCAAAGCTTTAGTCAAGTGCCATGAAATCGAACATTGATATGTATGGTTGATGTTTAAAACTTTGAAGACACTGTTTCTGTTGCATGAACACAACATCCTGTAAGTTCCTTATTTAAGCTGTGTTTTAATGAAGGCATGTTTTTGCTTTTGTTTTGTTTTTTTTTCCCTGTGAAGACTTATTCTCACTCTGTCCAGCTCTCCCTCTTTAAATCACAGCGCCTCTGTCACGGTTGTCTTTCGTACAGAAAGAGCAGCGCAATGCTAAGGAAGCTGGAGGCAACTACACCCCGGTCCTGACCGAGCAGGAGGTGTATGCACAGGTGGCATGTCTGTTCAAAAACCAGGAGGATCTGCTGTCAGAGTTTGGCCAGTTCCTACCAGATGCCAATAGCTCTGTGGTAAGGGATGCTATAGGAGGTCGGCACTGTTCTCTTGTAGAATGTAGTAGTTTAGAGCTGTGGGGTTTTTTTCTCTCTCTCTTTTTATGAATGAAAACATTCAGTTTCTTCTCAAGGCAAATGATTGTGTTTGTGCTAAAAAATAATCGTGGGTTACAAAGTGAAGCTCTGTGTTTTCTAACCTGTAGTGGGAAGGTGGTGTGTCCATTCAGACCTGTAGATATGGTAGAAACTTAAACTGAAATGTTAAGTCTTTGTGTAGGCCAGTAACCTTATCCTTTATACATCTTTCCCAGCTGCTGGGCAAGACAACTGCAGAGAAAGCAGAGTCAGTTCGCAATGACCACGGGGGCACAGTGAAAAAACCACAGCTTAATAACAAGCAGAGGCCAAACCAGAATGGTTGTCAGATCCGCAGACACCCTTCGACAGGTGCCACGCCCTCTGGGAAGGTAAGCAGATGTTAGAGTTACATCAAGAAGTCATTGTGACCTGTGGCTGTTTTCCCCGTGTGTATATCAGTGATTTAAAGATCAACATTTTTTTTTAATCAACAGATTTCTAATTATAGCCCCTGATAAAAAGAAGAGAAATATTGAACAAACTGTTCAAGATGAAATCATTGTTTCATTTAAAACATTTATCTTGAAACCCATGGATAAAGTGTCAGTGCTATTTATTGGATGGTTATAATCATTGAGTGGCTCAAGGAGGTGCTCACTTTATTTTCTCATTTCTGATGCATCTCTGTCTCTGTCAGAAAAAAAGACCTTTGAGTATGAAAGACTCATCCCTAGCTGAGGCCGGCAAGCACGGTGTTGGAACAGAATCTCTGTTCTTCGAAAAGGTGAGGGGTGTTCTATCAAATTACCGTGCAGTTCATCATTTAGAGTTCTTTTGTTGCTGCTGGATCGCTTTCCCCCCATAACGCATCAAAAGCCCCTAATTGTTGGTACACCAGTACTGCAATTTTTTCAGTTCTAAAGCACACAGTTAATTAGCTGCATCCCTCTGTGTGTGGTGGAGGGGGGGCTATCAACTACACATGAGCATACTACAGCACATTTATGAGGAAGTAATGGAGATTATTCTGACTGATGTAATTGTGATTATTAATTGCCTTGCAAATCATGATTGCAGCCCTAATTCAGGGCCGACCACCATCGAAACATCTAATTAAAGCTGTCTGTGCTGTAGGGTCGATGCCTATGAAACAGTTATTGACTTGCAAATAACATTTTTTCTGCGCCATTTTTCCGTGTGTTCAGTGTGTTACTGAGCTGTATGTTGTTGTAGGTGCGGAAGGTCTTGCGGAATCCCGAGGCCTATGACAACTTTCTGCGTTGTCTGATCATCTTCAACCAGGAAGTGATTTCACGAGCTGAACTGGTGCAACTGGTGCTGCCGTTCTTAGGGTGAGTTCCCAGTTCGCTGTATGTGGAGGGAGCAGACAGGGTTAATAGGGCTACTAGAAGCTGTTGTTTGAGGCAGAGCCACAGTGCTCAACTGCAATACACAGTATTTACATATTTAGCAACCTTACAATATAAAAATTAAGTAAAATGTGGAATAGAGATGGCATCAAAGTCTTAATTTATCTGAAGTTACTAAAGTAGGACAAGGAAAGGAAGAATTAAAAAGTCAGTAATGGGACACAGTTTGAAGAGAAGTTTGAGATGCTCATTAATACCTTTACCATTATTTGTAGGAACAGATAACTTGGAGGCATGCAGCTACAATTTCGGATTTTGATAAAGGGACAAAACTAGAGATGTGAAAACTTTCTTATTGGGCAGTCTCACCACCAAAATGTTGAGTTTCATTATACTTGTATCTGATGCATTGATATATCCACTGCCCTCGGACAAAATGCTTTTTGTCCCCTCCTGTACTTTCGTTGCTGTCACTCTGGCTCAAAATGAGAAGTCTTGTGACTTTTATTTGTTAAAATATTGTTTAATTTGTTTAAACATCAACAAATGCATGGATTTAGTGAACTTTTTCTGTTGAATAACATATTAAACATTTGCAGTTTGGTCAGTTATGAGTCTGGTCCCAACTACCTATTTGAGTGATCATAGATTCATCAAATCATCTTTGCCTGAGAAACTGTCATAGAGTATTGATGTAGACAAATTTGTAACTCGTATATTATTTCTTTCACATATGCAGGAAGTTCCCTGAGCTTTTCACATGGTTTAAGAACTTCCTTGGCTATAAGGAGATGTCCCACATGGAGAGCTACCCTAAAGAGCGAGCCACAGAGGGCATCGCCATGGAGATTGATTATGCTTCCTGTAAGAGGTTGGGATCTAGCTACCGGGCTCTGCCAAAAAGCTACCAACAGCCCAAATGCACAGGCAGGACACCACTGTGCAAAGAGGTGATGAGAACTCAACATCTTGATGCATAGAGTTAAATTTTTCCTTTCTTATCAATGGGCAGCGTGATTTTCAGATAAAATAACGCATGTGATAATTCATATTCATTTGATTTGAAAATGTGGGAGTATTAATGAAAGGAGTTACTAATCTGAGGTCATTTGCAATTAAATTAAATCAAATTTACACCTCATCTTCAATTGAATGGCCCCTCTTGTTGAATAATATCCATAATAGATGTGTAGTATCCTGTTTAGGATCTGTTCATTTCTGCGGAGGTGTACAGAGGTAATTATTGCACTCTTTCTACTGACATCTGATCTTATTTTCAGGTGCTCAATGACACATGGGTGTCTTTCCCATCGTGGTCAGAGGACTCAACTTTTGTTAGTTCCAAGAAAACTCAATATGAAGAGCACATCTATAGATGTGAAGATGAACGCTTTGAGGTGAGTTATGTGCCTGGCTGAATACTGAAGTCTGAAAGATAAGTTTATGCCTGTTACACAAGTGGAAGTTGTAGGAAAAAAGTTAGAGTGATTAATTTGCTATCGAATTGGTGTATATATATTGTATTGGAAAATTGAGCCAAAATAATGAGCTAGTCCATTTTTACCCGCTCACCATTTGAAAATACATTTCAGCTTTTACTCAGAGAATTTCCGACACATGTCTTTGTCATATGTCGTGGTTTGTCGGCATTGTTTTCCTATACTAGTCTAACCTTGACTTAATGTGCTTGCAGCTGGATGTGGTGCTCGAGACCAACCTGGCTACCATTCGTGTCCTGGAGACGGTGCAGAAGAAGCTGTCCCGAATGTCTGCAGAGGAGCAAGCCAAGTTCCGTCTGGACAACACGCTCGGTGGTTCCTCTGAGGTCATCCACCGTAAAGCTATCCAGAGGATATACGGAGACAAAGCCTTGGACATCATCGACGGCCTGAAGAAGAGCCCCGCGGTCTCTGTGCCCATTGTACTGAAGAGGTAAGTAATGGTGATCACCACACTGCTCCTCAGGGTTTCCATCCTCAAATGAACACTCCTGAGAAAGGACAAACTGTGCCGGAGACAGTTTTTGGTTTGACAAAGTATGTGTCTAATAAAAACAACAGTTTGCCCTGTAACTGTTAGCAACTGAGAGTCGTTGTGGATAGAACATGAAGTATCACACATTGAAAATTCCGAAACTTAAACTGTGAAGTGGCATTTTGGCATTTGGGACAGGACTAGAAAGTGTCACTGTAACTAACTTGTTAAATCACCTTCAAGTGTGCAGAGCTTCCCAACTTTAAAAAAGTACTCAAAGGAAGCATGTTTGAGGTTATTTTAAAGCCTCTGTGTTCTCTCGCTCCCTTTACCTCAGGTTGAAGATGAAAGAAGAGGAGTGGCGTGAAGCCCAGAGAGGTTTCAACAAAATCTGGAGAGAACAGAATGAAAAATATTACCTTAAGTCACTGGACCACCAAGGTATTAACTTCAAACAAAATGACACCAAGGTGCTACGATCCAAGACTCTCCTCAATGAAATAGAGAGCATTTATGATGAGGTAAGACCCTGTTTCATGCTCTTACCTTGGTTTTTGAGTTTGTCGTGTACATTTACATTTAAAATTTTACATTTAAAAATTTGAATTACCCACATATTAAGGCTCTTTAGGTACTGCATATCTCTGAACATTTTATATCTGCTTACTTAAGTATATAAGTTTAGTAATGCTAGACAGTTGAGCCATGTCTGTGCCATGTATAGATACAGTTACTAAAGTAATCAAGCTCTGCAGCCACAGTACTAAATGATTATAACGATGTTTTCTCCTGCTTGCTTACTGAGCACCTGACACGGCCATGTTAAAGTAATTTAGTCATGCCTGGGTGTGTCACTCTGGATGTTCTTGAAGCTTAACTGGTGAAATGTGGTGTTTGTGTGTAGCGTCAGGAACAGAGCTCTGAGGAGAATACTGGTCCCCACTTGACGCTCACTTATGAGGACCGACAGATCCTGGAGGACGCCGCAGCCCTCATCATCCACCACGTGAAGCGACAGACCAGCATTCAAAAAGAAGACAAGTACAAGATCAAGCAGATCATTTATCACTTTATCCCTGACATGCTGTTTGCCCAGCGTGGCGAGCTATCGGATGTAGAAGAAGAAGAGGAAGAAGAAGAGGATATGGAACTTGACGAGAGCAGTTCCAGGAAGCACAACGGGCTCACGGCTGGAAGCAGCAACGGAAATCCACCCAAGTCCAAGTCACTCTTCAGTAATTCAGGGGCTCAGAAGCTGCGCAGTTGCGACGAGGCTTACAACCTGTTCTGTGTGAACAGCAACTGGTACATCTTTCTGAGGCTGCACCACACTCTGTGCTCTCGCCTTACTCGTCTCTATAGCCAAGCGGAGAGGCAGATTGAGGAGGAGCTCCGGGAACGTGACTGGGAGAGGGAAGTCTTGGGCCTCAAGCGGGAAAAGGGTGATAACCCAGCCATCCAGCTCAGGCTAAAGGAGCCATGTGAGTACATACTCTAAACATCTGATTTGTTTTTTTACCTCTCTCTGTTTGTGCTGATGAGTAATGAATTTGCAATAAAACAAGGCCCAGTTTTGAGACCCAGTCAGACTTCTGTCTAAGTTTGCATGATGTGACTTCAGTGTGTCCCTCCCTGTGACTTTCAGTGGACATTGAGGTTGAGGACTACTACTCTGCTTTTCTGGAGATGGTTCGAAACCTGCTGGACGGGAACATGGAGGCCTCACAGTATGAAGACTCCCTGAGGGAGATGTTCACTATCCACGCGTACATTGCGTTCACCATGGACAAGCTCATACAGAGCATTGTCAGGCAGGTCTGTATTCTACCGATGTGGCCACAGTGTGATTGACTCTTAGGAGGAGCTAAAACCCGTCACTGCTAGATATGTCCTTACAATAGTTCTGCTGAATGTCAAATATGCTGTAGAACTACATTGGGTACTAGGAGTCTGTTGTGTTTTTAATGATCGTGTCTATACATAATTAGAAAGAGCAGAGGGGATCATTTGTAGCTTTTCTTATGCTCCTACCGCTTTATGAAAGGCCTCCATCTCAGTTCAGCACTGACAACGATATGAACAGTTTTATCATCTACACACGCTTGTGATTGTGTTGACACGTTTTGTCAGTATTTCATAGCATCTCAGTGGTTTCCGGAGGTTTCTGTTTATATTTTCTACTCCTACTTCCCGTGGTGCTTTTTCAAACCCTATAAACATGCTGAGCAGAGATGACTGGCTTTCTGCTCAAAGTGCAGAGAGATTATTGTGAGTGTTGGTGGTGTAGAATGTGTCATTTTCTCTTTCTGGATTCATTCACCATCTTCATTGTGCTCTCCTTCCTCTCTGTGACTCTGTAGCTGCAGCACATAGTGAGCGATGAGATCTGCATGCAGGTGACAGACCTGTACCTGACTGAGAGTAACAGTGGTGCTACGGGAGGGGCTCTGGCCACTCAGTCTTCCCGAGCCTCCTGTGAAGGAGGATACCAGCGCAAAGCTGAACAGCTCATGTCAGACGAGAACTGCTTCAAGGTATGGCTCTCATTGTCCCATTGTGTGGTTTTCTCCAGATCTTTCTTGTTCTCTCTCTCTCCTCTATTTTCTCTTTTCTCCGTTCTCTAATTTCTAATTCTCTCCTTTTACCTTTATTGTTCTCCCTTGTCTCAGAGCTGTAATTATTGTTTTATCTTCTGCTATAACGTTTGCTGTCTCTTCTATGATGTGCAGCTGATGTTTGTGAAGAACAGGGAGAATGTGCAGCTGACTGTTGAGCTGCTTGACACAGAAGAAGAGAACTCAGATGAGCCAGCAGAAGCAGAGGTGAGAGACAACGTAACATCAGTAGTTGTTTGCCCACATGAATTGAATTTCAGTGTCCTGTTTCTGTTTTGTCATCAGTTCACCTGGTGGCGTATTAAGCCATTATATATAAACTTTGTGTTTAGACTCGTAAACATTACCGAATGGGATGTTTTACTGTTTCTTCATTGGGCTGCTGGGATTTGGTTATGAGTATTTTGACAGTTGAGCATTGCCTTTTTTGTGTGTGTCTGTGTGTTTATTTATTTATTCATTTATTTGTGTGTGTGTGTGTGTGTGTGTGTGTGTGTGTGTGTAGCGCTGGTCAGATTATGTAGGCAGGTACCTGAATGCTGATGCCACCTCTCCTGAACTGAGGGAGCATCTTGCTCAGAAACCTGTGTTCCTCCCAAGGCAAGTGTCCCCACACCTCACACTGAACAAGTTAAAATTACAGCATCTTTCCAGATTAGTTCAATATCTGATTGTGTATGGGGGTCACTGTGTCACAGTATAAGACTGTGGCTGCAAACAAAAGTTTGTCCTTTCACCCATATCTTATTTCTGTCCCCCCAAAGGGCCTAACAGTTTTCCCACTTCCTAAACAGGAACCTTAGAAGGATACGGAAGTTCCAGCGAGGGCGAGAGCAGCAGGAGAAGGAGGCGAAAGAAGGAGGAAAGAAGGAAAACACAGAGAATCTGAAGATGGAATGCATGTTCAAGCTCAACTCTTACAAGATGGTGTACGTGTTTAAGTCAGAGGACTACATGTACCGACGCACTGCCCTACTGCGCGCTCATCAGGTAAACGAAGCATCCACTAATAATAATCATAATACAGCCCGTGCTGCCTGTTCTTTACTTAGGCAGTTTTCATCAAGTGGAACCAAAGAGAAATTGTTTTTCTTAGTACTTACAAATTTCTCGGGACCAAAATGACTCAATATTTTACTGTTTGTGCAGTCCCACAAGAAAGTGAGTACGCGGCTGCACCAGCGTTTCCAGACCTGGGTGGACTCGTGGGTGAAGGAGAACGTCACCCGTGAAATGGCTGCGGACACCACCAAATGGCTTATGGGAGAGGGACGTGAAGGATTAGTGCCCTGCGTAACAGCATGCGAGCCTGAGGTTCTCCACTTCATGAACATCAATAAGTACCGGGTCAAGTACGGCAGCAGCTTCAAAGCACCATAATCCGCCAAACACCAGCATGAAGAACAGGGGTTTTTTGTAAAGGCTCTGATGTGTGGAGGGGTTACAGGGATCGGATCGGGGCGGGAGAGAGTGGACAGGAAGGCTTGACTTCTCTTCAGCATCTTTTAAAGGATGACGTTGGGGGAAGGGACGCTCAATTAAGAGCCCCTACTCCCAGACTCGTATCCAGACCTTAGCTATTACGCCACTCCAGTGGCAGCAAATACATCTGTTTTTAAGCTGTACCTGCCCTTGTAGAAACCTTCAGTGCCAAAACAGGAAAAGTTGAAAACTCACCTACAGCCCCTTCCCAAGTATTTCACTTATCAGCTGACCAAATCACATCCCAAACCGGCCCTCATGACCGTAAGGCACTGTCTTGAGAAAACTTACACTGTGTGTAAAGATAGCTGTACTTCATAATGGGTTTTAGAAAACGAGATCACTCACACTAGGTGTCCGAGCTGGGTTTTCACGGCAACTTTTCAAATCTGGATTAATACCATGGAAAGAAACAGAGACTGTAAATACATCCTGAGTCACAGACAACTTAAATTGATTTAGAATTTTGGCATAAGTGCACTTAACTCTAAAGTGAGGAAGAGTTTTATATTTATCCTGCCACTGTGTAGTGGGTGCAGACAAAAAAACAAAACCTCAGAATGAGAGTAACCAGATTGAACTGGCTCAAATGATTTCCCAGTGTAGTCACATATTTACATTTACACAGTATGTTAAACAAAAAATCTCGTGTGTATGTTTTTACGGGGAAAAAACAAACAAACAAAAACTTCAAAAAAAGTTCATTTTCAAGTGAAAGTCAGCATCACAGCAACTTTCTATGTCTCACACACAGTGTCTTTGAGTTTAGAGTGAAATGCACTGCAGCGTTAAAAAAACACACACACACAAAAATAAACTAGAATTTTTAGCAACCCCACCATCTCAAACTGTATAGTTGTTTATCTCACAAATGTCAGATGGAACGCCATGAATCCTGGTCACCATGGCAACAGGCCTTACAAAGTAACTGGCAATGCTCTATGCCAAAACACCAGCTTGTACGCGACAGATTGTCAAGAATGGACTATCTACACTCAAAAGTTCACGTTTTGTAAATAAACTGTATATATTGCCAGACCTTTTTTATGACAAAGATCTGCATTGTTGTGCTAATAACACTTTACAAAATCTTACAGTGGACTTAAGTGAGAAATGGCTAAAGTTAGTACCTATGTATGGAAAACAAAATGCAAAACAGTTTATTACAGTTTTTACCAAAGGGAGTTGGTTACACTGTTAGTTGTTTATTCTCCTTTGTGTGTTCCCTTTTTTTAATAGAAAATGTTCATCCGAGAAGTAGAAGTGTATCCATGGTTTTTGGTTTTGTTTTGTTTTGTTTTGTTTTTGGAATGGAAAATGAAAGGTTTTTATAAAATACATGATACTTTTAATTTTTGGACGTTTAAATGTGGCTTTCGTTTCACTATATTATCACTGCCTGTTTTGATACATGAATCCCTAGGAAAGGAGACAGAAATAGAAAGTCATTACAAACTCATTTCAGAATCGCTGCCCTCAGGCAACAAAGGAACTTGTTGAATGTGAAGTCTTATTTGTTGTTTGAGGATTGTGTCCCACCCTGGATAGATTATATATCCTGGATATATACATATATATCTATATATATATATATATCTGTATATATATATATATACACACACACATTTTAAAAATGAGTCACAAAGCATGTCTTTACTGTGGATCAACATAGCCCCTTTATTTTGACATTATTTAAAGTAATAATAAAAATACATTTGTAGCAGATAAATTTGGCCTTGCTTGCGTCCCTTGTCATTACACTTGTTAAATTAATGCGCTTGGTCTTTTATTTTCATGTTTTCAAAGCGCTCATGACCTGTCGTCAAACTGGCACATTGGAACTGTTTAAAGATTCAACAGTATTACGTGTCAAGTCTATCGACGCCTCTGGAAGATCATCTGTTGTTATGAGGTTTCATGCATTAAGGCTATACAGTTTTAAGCATAGTGATTCAAAACCCTGATTTACAATGAAACTTTGGTTGCAGTGTATGTTTGTATATTTTCTTTTAAAATTTTGTAGTTCAAGTGATTGAGTTGTAACGATATTCATTGTTCATTTTGGCCACCAGAGGGTGTAACGGCCTTATGTAGTTCTCGGTAGTATTTTAAACAGCATTGAGATGTTGACAACATAAGCGCAAATGCTCTGAAAACCGAATTAATTTTTTTTTTTTTTAACAATACATCAAAAGTTCTAGAACATGGAAATTCTCATGACGTGATAGCTATAAAATAGATACTACTCTAAACTTAATATTTCAATATCCTGATTATTGTTGTTTGCTCTACTAAGCTGGCTTAATATACTCTGTGTGGCCTTGTAAACCATGTTGAATATCATCAGAACATAGAACATTTTTTAGTGCCAAAAACTGCATCTGAAAGGAGCAGTGGTCATAGTATAACCTCACTGGCAGACAGATACTTACCAGGACTGTGGCTTACGAACCTCAGAAAGGGGCTGCAAAAACAATACAGAACTGAATGTAAACCTCCCTAAACCAGCATCATCACAAGCTGTAAACTGCTAGGAGTTTTATAAAGCTAATATTTATAGTGGTGTTCTGAAATTGCTTTGAACCATGGTCAGTGTGCAAAAACACTGGGACTTCTTTAGACAAAACAATAATGTGCAGCTTTACAAAGAATATGGTCTGATGATTCATCTGAGGTCTTTCTCCCACATCTAGCCAGAACTGTTGGAGAAAGTTCGAAGAAAGGCCACGAACCGCAAAACAACTTTTGTGGCATAAGAAGCCATTTCTTTGTGGCTGATTACTACTCTGCATGGTAGAATAATGGCCAAAGAATGTCAGGTCCTGTTAGGTGTAAACATGTAGGTCATGATGCGCTGTTTTCTCATGAAGTTCTCGTATTCTGAGGTGCCGGTAGTCCCATACGTACTGCTAAGTAGTGTTGCTATTTGCTCACTGCTCATTGTGTCTGTGTGTGTGCGTGTGTGCGTGTTCACTGCTGGATGGGTTGAATGCAGATTTTTAATTTCCCTCAGGGGATCAATAAAATAGCTAAAATTAAAAAAAAAAAATCTTGAAAATTAAATGTATTCAAAATTGGTTTCAGGAAGCAGGATCAGACTGTATTCAGGAGTCAAATGCTGTCAGTGATCAGAGCTAAACATTACTGAACCTTCCTGGCAAGTCCTGGAGTGCATTATGGACTTTTTCTTTCTCTCTCAAAAATAACTGAAGGTTTTCCTTCTTGAGTAATGATCTAATAACAAACTCTGTTCAGTTGAGAACTTGTATAACAATATTACAAGAATTGAAACTCCCCAAATTAGCAGATTCCTTTTTTATTGTTTGCCATTTTCATTGATTTGTCTATCCTGGTGTATGGTAATGTTTGTTTGTATGTACACACACCCTGTGGTGATGGAATTGTACTCAACTGCCACAAAAACGATACTTTTTACATCTTTATTGGAGCTATTGATTCAGTGTTCACTGTCTTGTTTGGGAAAAATATGTGGTGCTTTATTAACTCCTGGTACATCCTTTAATACTTCAACCAAAGGTTTCCTGTGCCTGTTCATCTGTCCTGCACAACAGTTTGGAGCTCTCACCACAGTGTTTCAGTTCACTTGAGGTAAAAACTTTGACTGGGTAATTACAAAAATTGAGATGCCTTCTGACTGAGATGTTCATTTGTAGAGTGGGATTAGTCAGACACACCCACTCCATTCTATTTTTATAATGTCTGGTGAGTCATATGATTTAACCTGTTTTTACCAAACCTGAAATTTTAATTTTTGCCTGGTTTTCTATTTGAATGAATGGAAGATGGGAAATTGCTCGTCAGTTTGTGAAATACATGTCATACAAAGTATTGATAATCAGTCATTTTATTTTACTGTGCAGTTATTGGTTTGGACACACACTCAAAAAAAAAAAAAAACAGGCCCCAGTAACAACCAAAATTTGTTTAAAAGGGATGAGCTCCTCAGACTCCCCAGACCAACGGACATGGGCTATGTTTAGGCCACAGCTAAAGGTCATTTTGCCCATCCATGTGACCCAAATCGCATATGTGTGGAGTAGTGTGAACAGCAAACAATATTATTGCATTTAGTCTTTTCAATAATGTACACAGTACAAAATCCAGTTTCAAAGACTATATTCAAAGTGAGTGAGAACAGTCAAATCAGAATTGTTTACAATGGCTCAAGTGTTTTGTTTTCTGGCACTTTCCATTTGACTGGTTCAGCTCTTGGTAATTCTGTGTTAGTTGGAGTGTGAAAATCATGGAGGCTGACAGCGATGGCATACATCAGTGGAAAGACTCGAGGGTACTAAAGCTGTGACTTTTGCTCTTTTTTTCCTTCCTGACCTTGTCATCATCAACTGACAAATTATCTGCTGGCCTCCCCCACAAACTGTTTTAAAGATAAGAGCAAGAACTGGCATGTGGTTGTGACTAAATCGTGACACAGATAAGGTTTTGAATTTTTTTTTTTCCCCATTTGCAGATTTTGGCTATTTGAGGATGGAGCTGAATTCACACTGAGATTAGGTACAGGTCACTCTCAGAAATGATTGTGAACAGCCAGGCAAAAAATTCAGAAATGATGAGGAGATGCTTACAATATGAGCAAAACCTTGTCCTAGAGTTTAACACACACTTTCCAGCATTTGTGTGTCCTTGTGTATACATGAGGCAGTGTTGTGGTATTCAAGACTGGCCACCGAACCATATTTTTATGGCTTTGGTCTTGTGATGGACTCAGACAGGGATGGAATCTGTTGTTTTCTGAGACCAATTTAAAAAAAAAGAATAAATAAGATAATATGAATTAAACAGAACATACGTTAATCTGTTGTAGCCTATTGTTTCACTCTGCTTCTGCCTGTAGATGAACATTAGTTACGATTAGGCTATACACATCCAATAATAACCAATGACTGTGTGCTGCTCACTGCTGATGATCAGATCAAAGGTGGCAATTTTGTTCAGTAACGTTATATGGTAGACAGCACTTCATAGGCTACTGAATGTCCTCTTCCTCAGCAATTCACATATGTGAGCCATAAAGAGTTCATATGCAATGAATAAATAAACACCCCCAAAAACATAGTGGAGAATGTAAATTCTGCAAAACATCCATGACCAAGACCAGCAGGACAACAGCCCAGCTAACTACAGTCTTAATATTGTAATGAAGATCATTTTGGCTTGGTACCGTTATGGTTACACGAAATAACTTCAACTTCATTTCTGAAGAAGTCAACATGTACGCAAGTTCAGAGTTTAATTTTATTTACTGGAGAAAGTGAGTGAGAGAAAAAAAGGTCTTGGTCTTTTCTTGGATTTGCCCCAACTAACCCCTTCCTCAGTCTTGTCTCCAATTCAAACCCTTCTGGTCTAGGTCTTGTCTCGGACTTGACCCCCATGGTCTTTGGGTGGACTCAGACGTGGACTAGGTGGTCGTGACAACAACACTGATTTGAGGTACAATGAATGACCAGATATGGCTGTGAATACCACCCCCTCACACATTCCCTGTCATTCTCAGATTACCATACAGAAAAAAAAATGGGGATGATGGGGATGAAAAAAAAATACGCCTTGGTCTTCAGGGGGACATACTGAACATGTATGCATTGTGATCAAAAAAATAAAAGCTCTCAACTTACATGATGAACATGATCATCAAGTTTCATAACAACATGTTACTGGCGTAGGTCCCACATCTTCTTTCATCACTGCATTATACATTTGCTGCTTCACTGTAGCTAAATTCATTACATTCCTTTGAATACTTGTTAAATGCAGGGTATTACTGGCTGAACTTGCTATGACCAGCTGTTTGGGTACAAAAATCAAAAGATAAATGGTAATGATAACATTCAAGTCAATAGTCTATATGTTGTCACTAAATGAAATGATCAAAAACTGTTGTCAATTGCAGATTTGTGAATGCTCAGTAATACTTGGTTGAATATTGAGTGATTTTTAGTTGTCATGTTGGTTTACTGAGTATTGTTCTCACAGTGTGGAGAGTCTCAGAGAAAGCTATAGAGTTTTTGGTCACTCTTATTTGCTCACGCTCCCTGTGCTTTCAGAACTGAATCTGCAGTTTGTACAGACAGTTGGTTATTAGATTAGTGGACTCTATCACTTTTCTGTTTTCACCATATTTAATGAGAGTTCATTTTCATTTAAGAATATCATCCATCTTCTCTTAAGTTTTCCCAGACATGCTGTGCAGGCATTGGTCAGAATATAAAGACAGTAAAACGCTGTTAGAATGGAAACACTGTATGTAACACAGTCAATTCAGGAGATGTTGCACCCAGCTGAATTTCTTGTCTGTGTGCTTCAGAATTCTACTGGGCTTTCGGAAACATCCTGAATACAGAAGATGGCAGCACAGGCAAGCAATGTGGGTAATAGTGCTTCAGCCATGTACTCTGAGCAGAAAGGCAACAAAGACGAAAACAACATTTGTAAGACTGTTTGCTAATGGCAAATAAATTAAGTGTAATCATGAAAACACACAAACAAAATCATTGTAATTTTCCATTTTTGGTGCTTTGGTCAGTCAAGGGGCAAGAAGTTATGATGTATTGTTGTTAATATAAGCGTGACTGTTTTCTTTGTATTAACCGCAAATGAAATCGTCTATAACCGTCTATGAAATGAATTGTGAATACATATTAGTTTTCCATACATTAAATATACAGTGAATGTATTGCCATTACAAAAAGGCTCATTATGCATACATCATTATAATGACAATAACAGAAGAGAAATAAGTAATTATCATATGACCCAAGCCTCTGAAACTGGGTTTCGAGGTATGCTAATGAATTAATGGACATCAAATGTCTCTCTGTGCTGCAGCAAAACAAGAATGTGTATGTTTGTGTGATGGGTCAAGAGACAGATTGAGAGAAAGAAAAAGAGAGACACCCTGAACATTAGAGGATCCGAGATTCTACAGGGGTTATTTTTCCTAAAACACAACAGCATTTTCCTTTCCCTCCTTATGTCTGCCAGCGGCCGCAATTTCCGGAACTGCTCGTGACAACACTCTCACTCACTGTCTGCAGTCATGGTCTGTATAGTTTAGTATGTGTGTAAATGACTGTTATTTGTAAATATTTCTGAGATGATGGACAGATATATCTGTTCACTGATATATCTGTTTCTGCTTGAAGCCATATTATGATTTTTAAGCCCAACACAACACACGTATTGCGTGTGACTGCTTAATAGGGAAAATACATTATGGTCTCTAATCCTGATTAATTATCCTTGACAGATAAGCAGAATGGCAAATGTCACCACCAAATTTGCCAAACCGGCAGTCATTTTGAGTTCATTCTCAAAACCACAGCGGAATTAACAATTAATTCATTCATTCTTAGTCAGGAAAGATTTGAAAAATGAACATGTTTGTGACTGTGGGTAGAAACAGGTTGCTAAAAGCTGTAGTGTGAGTGATGGGACATGCTTTCTAGAGGGGTGGGAACACAGGAGACTCAGACTGGGGATGCTTTGCCATAACTAATGGTGTAGAGGCAATGTAGAGGCAGACACACAGGAAGAGGCGCACTGTTAGGAAGGGAGAGGGAGAGAGACAGAGAGAGAGAGAGAGCCTGTGAAAGATCTGCGCTGTGAGCGACAAGAAAGATAACCGAGGAGAGAGAGTGAGAAAGAGAGAGAGAGAGAGAGAACACAGAAGACAGTAGATTGTGTGGCAGGTTCTTATACAGGCAGAGCCTCTGTGCAATCTCCAAAAAAATGCCCAACTTTGCAGGCACCTGGAAAATGAAGAGCAGTGAGAATTTCGACGAACTTCTTAAAGCCTTGGGTAAGCCTTTTTGTTCAATCATTTAAACAGTAATATATATATAAAAAAAACACCCTTACTGCACGAGCTGGACCAATAGATTGTCTTGTGCTGCTAGTCAAGCAGCACAAAATATAAGAATGATTGGCGGTTTATTTTCAATTTAAACCGACAGGCATATTGTTGTGCAGGGTGTCATACAGCATGTAGAGAACTAATTATTCATGTTTAACATTAAACTAGGGCACAGATAAGGGGTGTATGTACAAGCCTGTGGAGCTGGGTGGAATTCTCTTGTGTTTCTTGTCCTTTGTGTCTCTCTTTCTCTTTTCTGGAAGCCTTTATGTGAGCACAACAGTAGCTCATCTCGGTGGCCATCTGCAGTGAAGCTTGTAGGATCATCTGATTTAAGTGGGTCAGGGTTTTTTGTTTTTTTTTTAACATAAATGTGTGCAGCTGTAAACAAAATGTACATATTTTTGAGCAGATCTGATCAAATCACAAGTTTGTTTTTCAAAGTCAAAAATATGTTTGCTCTGATGGGGGGGTTAAAAAAAAACCTGAGAAAAGGCAAAATGAGGCAGTTGGCATTTGGCAGAAACTTTCTGG
Organism: Chanos chanos; assembly: GCF_902362185.1. Taxonomy (NCBI): domain Eukaryota; kingdom Metazoa; phylum Chordata; class Actinopteri; order Gonorynchiformes; family Chanidae; genus Chanos; species Chanos chanos. The sequence goes on along the minus strand of NC_044495.1, from coordinate 33,796,800 downwards.
GTGTCATTGGCTGCCGTTTTTTTTTTTTTGGGGGGACCAAACCAGCAGCACGACATGTCAGTTTTGCTCATTTTGAGACTTACACTGCAGTTTAGTCAAACAATAGATTACTGTGGGTGAGAGTTATTTCACAAAGTTAGACAGTCCCTAACTGAATTAATAGGCCTAAACCCTGATTGATTTTATGATTATGAATTCTGGAGGTTTATCCTAAAAGTTTGGCTATCCCACACCAATAAACAAACTTCTATTCTATTTAAATACAAACATTTCTTATAAAAACCCCCTGAATTTTAGCATCATGCGTAATTCCAGAGACATTTTCATAATTTCAGTTAAAGAATACCTCATGTGACATTAAACATATTTAGTACATGTCAAGTATTTTACATACCTATACTGGGTGTATCCTGCATAAAATTTAACTTTATATAAGATTACATTGATGCAGTATCACATACCTTTAAATGTCTGTTTTTTGCATTTTCTTTTCTTTTCTTTTATGTTTGATATATGTATTCCTTTGGTGTGCGATAATAAAGTGTAATGCCCTCAAGCCAAAACAGAAGAGAAGCAAAAAGAAGCCTAGACAGCTTCTGTGTGCTCCAGCACTGACTGGTAATCAGCTCAGAGACTTGGAACAGAGCAAGCTGGCATTCTCCTATTCATCACCCTGTCACGTCGTGCCGGCAGAAGCCACATCTGCCTGAGAACATCATTTGTTTCCTGGCACTAAACTGCAATCTAAACGGAGGGGAACTGTGCATCAGACTATTTCCAGCACGGCTCACTCTGTTTCTGTCATAGTCCTCTTTGCCCAGAGCCTGTGCAGCATGTCTCACACGGCAGAGATGTGAGGACCGACATACGTGATGTCCACCGCTGCTTTGCAAGTTAAACGTGACTGTGATTCTGAATGAAACAGCTGTTATAGCATGAAGAGACATGAAACAGAGAGACAGAGAAATCCATACTCCATTCATACAGATTTACAATCTTTATACAGGAGCTGCTGATTTTATTAAATGGTAACTGTTTTTTTAAAATTTGTGACATTGCTTTGTAATGTGAATCTCTCTACATTCTTAAACACTCAAAACAACAATTATAACAGCATTGAAAGACATTCACTTCAGATTAGCAGTTCATTTGGCACCAGCAGGATTTTCAGAGCCTTTCCGTCATTAGATAGATTATGGGAGCTTTTGACATAACACCAACTATTAGTCAGCATAATTCTGAACAACCTCTGTTGAAGAGGTCTGATGTTTTACTCAAAGCCATACTTAGTGCTTAAGATGATTTTTTTTTTATGAGCCAAAGTAAATGAAATATACTAGTGAGATTCTGAGGTATACCACTCAATCTTGATTTTAAGATTTGCTTTGCTTCAATACATTTCATACAGTGCAGGATACATATTAGAATGAATTCATGTGCATAACCTCTTTGCACAAAAACATCAAAGTAAACCTGTCAAGATCAGTATCTAGAACCCTAAAATGTACATACTGGCAGTGGCATGGGGTCTGAAAAACTGCTGAGGAATTTTCGTATGTTTATCTCAGTAGAATTTGTGAACAACTTCAAATGAACAAAAACAAATCACTGATAATTTAGCCTCTTCCTTAGTCTTTGTATCTTGGAGAATTTGCTATGCCAAGCCTTGTGTGTTACATGGCACTTTCTCCCCTGAAATGTGTTCAGTACAACCTGGTTATGTCTGCAGGCTGAATGTCGCAGACCTGATTTACTGTTGGTACATTCAGTACATAGTGGATAAATGTACTGTGGCTAAAATATTAACTGTACTATTGGTATCAGTTAAGGGGCTTGGTCTTTGGGGTGTAAACCGGCCCCAGACGGGAGTATGCAGGGGGCTGTCTGGGGCTAGGTCGGCTGGCTGTGCTATGCTCATTAACCCCCGTGCTGTGCTTGCCCAGGCGTGAACGCCATGCTGAGGAAGGTGGCTTGTGCGGCCGCTGCCAAGCCCCACGTGGAGATCCGTCAGGATGGTGAGCAGTTCTACATCAAGACCTCCACCTCTGTACGCACCACCGAGATCAACTTCCGAATTGGGGAGGAGTTTGATGAGGAGACGGTGGATGGTAGGAAGTGCAAGGTACGTAAGCGGAGAGGACTGGGAGGCTAATGAGACTTGTGGTCTTGCTTTTAAACCATGTAAAGGATATGTCTTTGAAACAGGGAAACAGGCCATGATGTGTTTGTTGGGGTTTTATTTTATCTATGTATTTGCATATTTATTCATTTATTTATTTTTGATGGTTTATACAACACTTATGCAATTGAAAACTCATAGGAGCATTGAAAGGTAAGTAGTTCAAGAGATGTTAAGCACAAACAGTATGTAGAGACAGCATTAAAAAATATATATATATGACCTGTCTAGCCCTGTCTCAACACTCAGGCCATTTCTACAGTACTTGTCATTCCACATATTTCAGCTTTAGCACATGCAATTTAGAAGCACACCAGACAGATCTAATAAGAGATTTAAAGATTGGTTGACTATTTCAAAAAAGTGTGCTAGTGGAATAGTAGAACAAGCATATAGCATGGCTGAATATGCTCTAGATCTGGGTGGTGCATGGCTTCAATTTTTTTTTTTTTTTTTTTCTTTAAAGTGCCTCATACCCGGGGAGGCTACAGCCTATCAAGATTTCTGTTCTAATAAGAGCCAAGTATGTGCACAGAAGGCATGTATAGAAAACTCAACTCAAATACACCTGGACTTCTGGGTTCTTTGTGGTTGTATGGTTGTGTGGGTAGATTGACTGACTGAAATTAATGGAGAGGAATGAAGTGGAAAAAAAGGAATGGGTGACAACATGTAGGGATGTTGGGGTAGGCAACAAATGGAGGGAAGAGAGGGTTTTATGAGCAAGTTTGGATGAAACAAAGAGCATCCACATATGCAGGAGCAAGGATCTTGCTACTTAATTACCTTGATAAAATATTCATAGAGCCGTTAACTCATTTGAAGACTCCAGATCTCACGACTGAAGTTAAAGGCAGACATAGACTTGGTAGACCACACTATGACTAGACTATTTTAACTGAGATCTATCATGTGGCCCCATATACAAGCAATCCATGAACTACTATTATTACATCAGATAGCCTAATTCAGGCAACACATCCTGTTAATAGCAACACATAAAGACATTAGTAATACTGACTCAAATATGAAGAGCTATTGTTTAACTTTAATAGTTTGTTCAATGGTTGAGTTTGGATTCATAATTATTACAGTGGCCTTGGCAGACTTCATTTAGTAAGTTTTTAATGTGAAAAGTGTAAACTGTGAACAGCGACAAAAATATACAGTGTTTCAGGTGCTCAGGTTTCAGGTGATGATGATGACAATGACAATGCAGATGTCCTACTCTTTGTTCTGTACAAAGTTAACTGAAATTACCAAAAAAAAGTGTCAGGTAATAGTGGCAAATGTTAATGAGTGTTCAATACACTGATTAAAAGTCTTGCTGAATTAATCACTTCTCAATGGCAGATTTTGGAAAAGGTCTCTGACTACCACTAGTGAAGTCCAAAATATGGGGTGAGACTTTAGATTTCCCAAACCCCGTTATCTCCGATAGTTTGCTCTTGTTTGTAGAAGGAGATGCTGGGTCCAGTACCCCAACCACTTTTAGACTTAGACTTGGACTTAGACTGCTTTTATTGTCATTTCCACATATGCATGACTCATACATACAGAGGAACGAGATGGCGTTACACAAGGACCACAGTGCCACATAAAACAAATAACAAATAAATACCACATAAAACAATAAATAATGCACAATAAATACTGAGGGAAAAAATTGAGAAATAAATATAAATACAGAAAGTAATGAGTAAAAACAAAAAGTACTGAGTAAGGACAGAAAGTACTGGGTAAAGAAAGTACTAAGTAAGTAAAGAGTAAAACTTCTACAACATACAATAAAAAAAATAAAAAAATCCCTACATATTACAAACCTAGACATAACAAGCACACCTGACAGGGACAGTGAATTACTGGCAACAGCATTGGCATTGTGCAGGTAGGTGAGTTGTTTGGGGTGTTAGTGCAGTTGATTGTGCAAAAGTGCAGTTTATTGTGCAAAGGAGAGGTCAGAGAGTTGCTGTTTGGAAGTTAGGAAGTTACTTCCAAACAGCAACTCTTTTATAACTTTAGTCATTTTGAACAAAATAACATAACTGACAAACAGAAAGGGCACACGTCTATACAGACAGGAAAAAAGAGCATCTGGGAGTGGGAGTAGTGACAATAGGGCCAGGTCCATGGTAAAATGGATTAGGGATTACATTTGAAAAAAGGACCATGACAAAAGGAAGAAGAGCTGATGAGCACAAGGCCAAGGTTAAAAGCATTCTCTAATCTCATGGTAGCCTGCTGTCTGTAGTCTTCTCCTGACACTAAAGCATACACCAGACAAAAGCTCAGGGCAAAATAGAATCTGTACCAAAACAGTTGCTATAGAGACAGACATCAGAACATTAACCATGAAGTGGGAGTGAGGGTGGTTACAATTTTGGAAAAATATACAGACAGTTTCATCATGCGCACTCATAATACATATAATTACAACTAATTTTTAGCACATATTTTTAATTTACCTGATTACAGCTATAGTTACTGAATCAAAGACAACTACCTGCAATGAAATAATAGTGTTGTTAACCAGTTTTCAAACACTAGTCTTATTAGAATTGATCCTTTCCCTGAAATCCACTGTTGTCCAGTTTGCCACAGTTTGGTCAAGCATGGTCAAGCAATTCAATTGGCCAAGCAATAACCTTGGTGAGTAAATTTGGGGAAATGTTTTAACATACTGTTTCAAATGACACTTCATTACAATAAATAGCAATGACTTTGTAGTCCATGTTGCTGTCAGGAGTTTTGTTTTTTGGTAAAAATAAATAAATAAACACACTGTTAACACAGTACCAAAACCACATCGGCTTCATGAACCAGAAAGGCCAAAATGTCATTGCACTGAAAGACACATCGTTGATACAGTAGCTTTTATGGCTCCATACTTGTAACCCAGAATGGCAGTTTGGCATCCATTGTAAGCCCAGAGCTGACTACTGAGGATCAGCAGAAGATCTCAACATCAGAGCTCTTTGTGATCTGATATGATCTCAGAAGGCATACGTCAAATGAAAGCTTGAAGGCAATTTTCAACATAAAAACAATGGTTTCTGGAATGGGATATGTCTTTACTATCAGATGAGGGGTACCACCTGTTGGGATTTCTCAGATAGAGCTAGAAGATCAGCAGTAAAGGCATGACTGATTGAATAAGACGCCACGGGCTTTCTTCAGGACTGACTATAAAAGACACAGTGGCACCTTTTGGGGTTTAAATGTCCTACCTCACCATCCTTCAGGTTCAGATCCTCAGCTTTACCCACCTACAGGAGTAGCTGGGCAGCAGATTGCTGTATGATTGACCTTTTACAGACATTCAGTTTAGAATAAGTGTTCTCCATTGTGCCACACCACTGCCATCACCTTCATCAGTACTCTGTAGTCACTAGGATGATCCAAGTGCAGCTGCTGAGCACTTACGTTGGGTCTTGCCTTCACACCGCTCAAAGTTTGCAGGTGTTTACTGATGCACTTGTTATAGAGTTTCTTTAGGTTACATTTTGGTTGGTGGCGACGCAGCACCTGTCAGGGTGCTATAATACATGTAGTTTAAAAATATATATATTATTGTTAGAATGCATCTTTAAAATTTTGCACATTTGTATAAAAAGTCAATTTGGCTGGCCCTAACATGAGGCGTACAGCCTCGCAGCCTTTGCACACAGGCAAAACTGCCAAAGATCAACACACAAAAACTTCTAAAACATAGCCAACCCTTCACACAACCAACAGAAAACAGATGAATCCATGGGGAGTTCAGCACAGATCAACATACTGAGGATGATCTGCACATTACTAAAATAATGAAATGACTATTTGCAGACTAATATAAATATGATGTGAATTGGTTGGATGAATAACAACATACAGGAAACCTAAACAGAGCCTAAACTAATCATACAACTCAGTTACTTAATTAATTTATTTAGTGATTCTCACTTAGTCCATATTCACATATTGCCCATTCATAAGTTAGCCTTTAAATCAAAATACATCCAACAGTAAATCATGCTATAATCAATAAGTGCTCCTCTGTGCCAAAATACCTTCACACTAAGTCACATTTGAAGTCAAATGCATATTAATGACAATAAAATACACTGATAAAAAAACATAACATATTAAACACTGCCCTCTCCTTTTAGGAACCTGTAAACTCTTGCAACCCCTCCCACCCTGCAATTACACCCTAAAGTCACTGAGCCAGGGGTCTCTACCATCTCAATATAAGAGATTATGCTTGAAAGATGTGTCTTCAGGTGAAAAAAGAGGAAAAAGACAGAATGAAACATCCTCTCTCCCTCTAGTACAGAAGAGAGCAAGGCAGCACTAGAACTTTCATCCCCTTTCATCAGATAAAGCCAGCAGCTGTCGATTGCTTTCTTAAATGTTATAAAGAAAGACGTGTTACAGGAAAAGAGAGGTCTGGAAGAGACAGTGGGAAAAAATGGAAACAGACTGAGTTGGAATCAAGGAAGGAGAGTGGAAAAATTAGGCCATGGCTAATTGACTCACGGGGCTTTTGGGGATTTATGAAGCGATGAGGAGAGCCTGAGAAAGCCTCCACTAGTCCAAGGACTCCACTGCTCTGCAGTTGAAATTCTTCAGTTCACTGAATAAAAATTCTTGTGTTGACCAATCCTGCAGGGTCTCTGATCACTTCCTCCACCTTTGATGTGCTGATTTAGATCCCAGTTTTACAGGCTGCAGTGTTGAGTACTACATCAAAGACTGCTGTCTGCTGTTTAAACTCCAGAGTCTCTGCCATTTCAGTTGTCTCATGCACATGCACACTGCATGCTGCCCTTGTCCTTCATGAATAGCAGATTTCATGGGATTCACTGTAATTGAAATGTAACCTTTGAGGGCAACACATTAGGGATGCCTCCTACAGCAGTAAAATGTCATAGTTATATTTACACCACACTTAAAAGATATTTCTCAGTGCTTGTATGTTTTCCCATTAGGCATAACAGTTCAAGACACCAGTCACACACATTTGGTGGAACCAGAACGCTTAAGGAACGATAAGGGGGGAAAAAAAACATTAAGACTGTAATACTCTTGCTGCTCTGTATCCTTTACCTGAACCGAGAGCTAATGTGAGGAAATAAGGTGATGACAAAACTCCATTTTGTTTTTGCTTTCAGAGTACTTATATCCTATTGAATATTTAACTGTTGAGCAACCCCCTCAAACTGAGTAGTGCAACTATTTATTAGTTTTCAGTTATTGGGCAGACTACTGATAAATTAAAATGCAAAAATGTGAAACACTATGTAAAAACTTGTAAAACTGCCATACACACATGCATTTACTGGTCTGTGTGTGTGTGTATGCTTGCGTGCATGCATGTGTGAATGTAGTGTGTGTTTAAGACACTGGTTGAAATGAAAACACAGTAATCTGTTATGGTTATTGAGAAGGAGCAGACTGTAAGCCCCACAGATTAGGCTGCGTAGTTTGCCACATTTGTTGTGCTGCATTAATGGTCATTTTCAGGATATGAGCGTTGCAAATCAAATACTGAAGATGTAACAGATATTGAGCCAGGTTTATCTGAGAAGATAAAACAAAAAGAGTGAAAGAACTGAAAGTCTGAAAGCAACATAAAGCAGTAGAGATAGACCTGCGTTTAAAATGGTTCTGGTCTGTTATTTTTAGAAATCAATTTTCACCTGTTTGACATTTATATTTTTGGTGCTCTTGAAATAAAAAATAAAGAAAAAAAAGTCTTCATTATTTATTTATTTAACAAGAATAGAAAAGACAAGTTGAGGACATCAATTATTGATCAATGTGAAATCATTTGAACTCATTCCATTATGATTATTTTGCAGTGTAAATTATCTTATACCAACAACCAGAGTATCCTCTGAGAGGTAAAAAATGTTGGGAGTGATTCCTTTCTTTACTTTATAACGATTAAATAGCCCCATAAAGCTTAGTCATAACTGCTCTGATTTTCTGCAGTTTTTACAGTTGTGATTTCATAATCAACATGTACAATTATTTCCTTCTCTTCCTCAATTATTTATGCATAGCATTAACTTGAAAATGTAACAGATTGAAATGGACATGACATAAAAAAATATTTCATTGCTGACTGGATCTTACAGCTATAATCTACAATAAATATTCAATAATAAAAGACCTTCATAAATCACCACGAATGAAGAAAACTCAATTCAGCAAGAGGCCTTCTAACTCTTGTTTAATTTTGAAAGGATTTGGACAGCATAACAAACTATGGCTCCCCAAGGCTACATCTCTGACACTACATGATCGCTATCAGAATTGACTGGGATTAATCCTAATGGAACTCTCTAGCCTCACTCTTTCATTACTAAAAGAAAACGCATCCTCCGTGCTGGCCTTGCAGCTCGGTTCAAATATTCACAGCGTCCTTGACTACAAATACAATTGCTGTCTGTTACATGTCTCATCATTTTAAAAAAAATCAAAATTGTACATTTTTGCTCCATACCACTATCAGCTATTATCATACCACTCAATTATATGAGATAACCTTCTGTTAGTGAAATTGAACAACTTAAACTACTACATAACAAACAACCTGACATGATGATTTTGGCTCTGACTTAAATTTCATGACGACCGTAATTAAATGATAGCGGCATGGGCTATTCCTTTACATACGCTTGTGAATGCTTTTGAACTGACGGTCCCGCACTCTCCTAACCCCAGACACATTTATTCATCATTAGAGTCCTTCTAAGCATATTAGTGTAGGTCATCAATCTTTCGTTTAACTCTTTTCTCAATGGACTTTCAATGCAGGACTTACCTGAGTTACTCAGCAATATCCGTTTTGATCCATTTGTCATATTTTCTCTGACAGAGCCTGGCTACCTGGGAAACTGAGAATAAGATGCATTGCAAGCAGACCCTGGTGGATGGGGATGGACCTGTGACATATTGGACAAGAGAGTTATGTGGTGATGAATTAATATTGGTGAGTTGTAATTTTGTTAAATGCAGATTAAATGGTCAAGTTTTTTTCAAACTGAAAGTTTTCAGTTACAAAGTATATGTTACATTGTTACATAATATTGGACAACATTATCCTGACAGTGCATGAGTTTCAGTGTGCTATTAACTTATCCAGTGATTTACTATTTACTTACTCCATATTACGCTAATGATAACCATAAATATTTTTAAATACTGTTTCTACTCAAAAACTGTAAAAAGACAATGTAATCCTAGTAACAGAGGTGAAGGCTATTATTACAGTGTTCTTCTGTTCTTTTTTTCATCCCATAATTGTGCATCATGCACCTAGTTCTCCCCATTGCATGACAACTATTTCGTGCGAATCAACCATCTCAAATGCTCCAATAAGTGTGAGTCATGGCATGGCCAATCACAGCCTGTCACGGCATCTGAGCTGCATCGTACCACACGTCAAATTGTCATCAAACGTTTTAATATACCTGAGGGAATAGTGAGATAGTGTCACACTTAATTTTAGTCTTGACTATGATGGACAGTGACTGCCTCTTAATGGAAAGGAGAGCAATCATCACCATCTGGCCAGCCAAAGGGAGCACAGCCCTGTGTATTTCTTGGGACAGTCAGCAAATGTGACGTAGCTCATAGATGTTCAACATATCTATACACGGTGAACTATGCCCTAATTTGTTAGAACTTGAGAACAGTCGTAAGAGTTTAAATGGGGAGATATTTCAAATTTGATAAAAAAAAAAAAAGACCTCCCAGAGGCTCTGGTTTCATCAGAGCATTGTCCAAATCCAGTTTATTAGACCACATACAGAGTTCTGCCCCGGACATGAATCCATTCCTAGCAACACATGCTGAACGTACAGAGAGGGACCTCTCCTTAAGAGCCGACTTTAAATTACCCCACTGAGAAATGTGAAAGGAAATGGACTCTCTGCACCGGGACCCCAACATAGATCCAGAGAATACACTCAAAAGCTCTTTGTGATTGGTTTCCAGCGCGGTGAGAGTGAGGTTCAGAAGTTGTTTAGAGATTTATATGAACCTCCCTAGAGCCTTCAAGATAAACAGACATCCAGTATTCTCTCATTCTTGGCCTTGCCAAACATAATACTGTAAGGGTATAAAAAATGGAACCAAATGAATACATGTGGGCTGTATGCTCTAAGCCTGTTGTGTGGGTGGTGTATGGGAAACCTTAATGATATTTAAGTTCCTCAGTAGTGAATGTGTAGTGTGTGTATTTCATAGTTTTTTTTATACTTTACACCTTGGATGTACTTACATTGTTATATTGCATGCATACATTTGCCATATACATTGATTATTCATGTGTTTTAATAATACTATGGGTCAACTAAGTAATGCACAGGAACCACATATGATTTGTTTTCAGTGAAACTGTCAGTGCCTAAATATTACAGTAACTTCTTATTTTCAAAATTATGTGAGTGATTTTCTCTGTAGTGAAAATACATTCAGATTGTGTGCTGGGCTTTATTCACTTGTCCCAAGCCAGTCCAGCAATTCAGACAGCTGCCACCAAAATTTAATGAAATGATCTTAAGGGGCAACCAGTTAATATGCACTTTACTGTCCATCCTCTTTATGACTTTATGAGGACACAGGAAAGAGCTTATAGATTTTTTTTTTCTTTTTTTCTGTGAGGTGATAAAAGCGGGAAGTGGTTCACTGTTAGCTACAAAGACAGGAACTGCAGCGATGTGGAGTCTGCTTGACCCCTGCTGGTGTCTGCTGTCTTTCTAGCTGTATACTCTAATGGGTCTGATCGATCAGAGCTGATTATAACTCGATATCTCTCTGGATGGCCAATGAGATGGCCTCCTTTCTTCTTCATTTGACCTAATTGGCTTTGTCACATGTAAAATGCTAACCGAGACTCAAATATATTCTTACAAGCTGTCTTGTGTTATCTGATCCAGCAGCTATTGAAAGTTCTTATCAAGTAACCCTAATATGTAGGATCTCTGAGTTTTGTTTTGTTTTTTCTATGCACACTTACTCCCTGCCAAATGTCCCATCTTTTTTTACAAAGTGATCTGACTTAGTTGTCTGGAATGTTTGCTTTTAAGTGCAACATTGAAATTAGACATTCATCTGAAACTGAATAGACAGGCTACAACAAGATCTGAGAAAAGTATTCATTTATGCAGAATGGGATTTATTTACCAGAGAACAAAATTTTCTTTTAATGCTTACTCATATGTGATCAAAGTTGAAAAACAGTTTTGGGAACTCAGGAAATGCATCAGGGACTCAGTTTCACCATTCAGTCCTATTTTTTGAGTGGCCTTAAGTCTATAAATCCAATGGATTTCTAACAGTAAAAGCTCCTTTAAATGTTCCCATCCTCCTACTAGCTGACCCACTCAGTGCCTGACATGTTCAGTGGTGCTGTGATGATATAGTTGGCCACTTTCTGGTGTATAGCCATTAGACAGTTGACATTTCTGTGCCCTGTCTCTCATATGTTGAGCATTTGTTTTGTTTCTTTGATAAAAAAAAAACAGGTTAAAGACCATTTAAGGCTAAAAATGACAAAAACTGGTAAACAGTTGATAGATGGACATGGAAAACACAGTTGATAATAATGTTTAATTTGACCAATTAGCACAGTGCCTGCAGTTTCACAAATGATGTTGCTATTCATGACTTTCATGAATTGGAGGCAATTGAGATGCCCAACAAAACCATAAGCAGCTTTCTCATATCTTCAAAGCACACAACACTCTTTTTTAACCTTAATCCCATATGACAACTGCTGACTTTAAAGCATTTTTTACTTGAACTTTTTTCTTCTTTTTCCAAGGAGGACTGGGTGAGAATTTCAGACAGCACTGGGCAGCATACTTACTTTTCAGATCAAAATTGCCATCTCAGTTTTAGGTCTTCAAATAACCTAAAATAAAATAAAATAAAATTTTTGAGTTGACATTTTGTTACGATTAGCATTTGGAATCAAAGTTAATTATAAAAAGAAGTTATAAAACAACATAAAGCCTACAGATTTACAGCATCCACAAGGCCAAGTATCAGATGAGAACAAAGACTTAATATTCAGGAATGTCCCTAAACTGCCAAAACTAACAAGGCTTTGACCTACATAAGAATCGTACTCACATACAGACTAAGAGGCTAAATGAGCAATTGATGAGATTAAAGTTAAAGACAATATAGAAGATAAATTTGAACAGGTTTGACTATTTTTGGAATTTTAACAATGAAACCAAGTCACATTTTCAAACAATTAAACCAACTTACTAACTAAACTGGATGGTTTAATAGCATCACAACATAATTAGAGAATCTACTAAAAAGAACAGAATATGGTTTCACAAATTTTGCTTCCTGCTCAAATACCTGTCATCCAAATTTAAGGACAATGTGAGGACTGATTAGTGTATATGTTAATCATCATGCTACTTTTCACATACCTTGAAAAAGGGCCATAAATGGACTAGTCATTAGTTTGTCTGCATGCCTCTTCAATCCTCTTTCCCTGTTGTTCTTACCTAGACATTTGGGGCAGATGATGTGGTTTGCACCCGGATTTATGTGCGAGAATGAAGCAACTTCATGGGAAACCTGTACCAGGTCACAAGCAACATGGTTCCCCTGGGCTCCAGCTACCCACTCAGTCCATATCCCTGATCAATATACATCTGCGGTGTAACCTGGATTTCAGCGACATTTACGTCATTGGCCAAAGCATATTCCTTTCAGCCGGTCATAAGTGGTATCTGTTATTGTTCAATGGTAATCATGATATTCCCATTAAAATTCCCTCAACAAATCCACCATCTGTATTTTTATGTGCAGTTTTGTCGGTATTGCAAACAATAAAAGCAGTAAAAAAAAAGAACAAAATAAACGAATTGTCCATGGGTTTTTGTGCTCTCCTGTCATCTATCAAACCTTTCTTTCACTATATTCTTTCAGGGGTTCAGAAACATCTCTTATATTCCATGCCTCTCTGTACCTTTAGTTTTAAACATCATTTTGTCTGCCTCAGCTGACCTCCACTGTCTATGCCTGCAAACCCATTCCTTAAGCAGATTAGCACTCAAGTGGCTCTCCATGCACCAGTCTAGCGCACCAGCAAAAACATTAGTCACAGACGCTGCAATGCCTCCCAGACAATCCCTTGTCTGATTTTCTAGGCAATGTGATTAAAACCGGAATGCAGGACAATGATAAGCAGCAGACTGTAGCCAGAATAGCTCACTTATTGTTTCTCACATGTACAGGCGGTAGAATTGGCACATTAAAGCAGCCATTTTAATTGAAAAGTCTGGTCATAGTTACAAAAACCTATTATCAGCATTTTGCCTCATTCAGTAGACAATGTGCCAGACTATAAGTTTCTCCCTCAAGGCAGCAAATGAAACACATTGTAAACCCTGTAGCAATCACAAGGCACAAATGACTGCCTTAACAGAGACTCTATGATGGTTTCCCCTTGTTAAAGAGTGCACTTAGGAAGTAACAGAAGAGCCATCAACAAAGCATAGAACAGTCAGCTCCCTCACGGAAAACAGGAAGAAAGCCTTAGTCCTCATAGCTTTATGCTGAGACATCTACACTGAATTTTACATAACATTACATTTTGTCAGGCTTCACTAGATCAGACACTGTGAGAGAAAACTAGAAAAAAGTAAAATCCGTAAAACTGATGAGTCAAGCCAAGAAGTTTCTGAGCTCCTTCAACCAAATCAGCTTAACGTTCTCCACCTCACTCCGTAGAAGACTTTAAAGGAACTGAGTTAGATGACAAGATAGCTTACATCCTCAAAAAGTTTTGTACAATGCTGAGACAACCGCAGTTTTAACACAACTTCAAGCAGCAGTTATGGAGGGAGGTCTGTATTAAAATATGCCAGATGATCAAGTAAGGCCCCAAATTTTAAGCAGCTAATGTCCTACATGAGCCACACATGTCCTGAAAACTGGATAATGCATTGGAAAGACCACCCTCAACATCCTAGCTGGCAAGAACTCTGCAGTATGTGACTAGATTACAAAATCAGGCATTAGCCCCTCCCAAATTAATATCACACTGCTCTCATACTTTCTACTAATGAATACCACAAATAAGACCTTCAGAAGATGTTTCAAGATTTGTCAGGAGTTGATTATGTGACACAAGGGAAAACAGACTTCTAAAATGGCAGATATCATAGATCATTGTGGTGATGTACTGTGGACTCAGAGACACACAAAAGTTAAAAGTTAAACACACAAATATAGATTTTATGACAAATAAAAGAATCCAAGACCAGAACCATCTCTTCCCAATATTAAATAAGAGGAATGCACAAGATTTACAAAAAAGATGTCATTCGTTCTCCATTATTCAGAGGATCCAGTTTATATTTCTTAATATATAATTACCTGTATAGCTGGAAATCTCAGAAGACTTCTTAGAGCATTTGATGAAGAAAGCATTTAAAAGTATTAAACGGCCATGTTCCATTTTGGGAAAAATATGTTTTGTAATAAATTAATTTAATGGACCTATCTTTTGTACGCCTATCAAAAGACTTTTCCAATTCTATTCCATTTCAAGGATGACACAAACATTAATTGCTCCTGTATGCAGATGATGTACTGCTGACTGTCACTGACCTTGTATCTAATGCCCATAATATAGTTTGTATTTTGAAGGACTGTTCTGTCTGGCAACAAATTAAATGGTCAAAAAATTACCTATTAATGGGTGGACTCTCAAAAATGGAATGGACTTTACCCTTTCATCTTCCTGAACTTGGTTTTAATTATCTAGGAATCTAAATTAACCTTTGCTTTTCCCAACTTGACTTCTAAACAACTTTCAAACATGCATTTTTATTGTCCTTTGTGGAAAGAACACAAATTGTAAAAAATTACAATATTCCCTTAAATCCTGGATTTTATCCAAATATTGTTGATACCCAGGTCTTTTGCGCTCAACCTCTCAGCCACTTGTTGTCAACATTGTTATGAGGTGGTGAATCAACAACATCCAACAGGTAGATGCTTTTAAATACCTGCTCAATTGGGAGTCTGGCCTTGTAAAATTTTCTTTATTACTAAGGAACAGTCAGCATATAAATTTATGTTCTGGCTTCATGGTCCTAAATCTTACTAGTGTCTGACTGCCCTGCAAGCCTGAGCCTAGTACCCTTTTCACACACCACCTTTACAATATTCCAAAAACACTTCTAGGTGCTCAACCATCAGTATCTGAGTTCACTTCAGATTCAGTTTTAAATTTACGGATATCACCGTTAATGAGGATGGTAAATGGTCCCATATTTAATAACTATTTGTCCCTTCTGTCTGTTATTAGTTAACATTTTCCACATGAAAAGAGTTGGACACTTCCCTTCAAAGACTTCTGACAGAGATTCTGGGATCTATAGTTTTTGTGTACTTTGCATCAAAGTTAACTTTTGTTTCTGAATGGTAATCTGATCATAGTTCATGAAAACACATCTTCATGTTTTCCACCAATTTATAACTGGGAGGCTTTTACAACAGAAGATATTATTAGTTCTTAAGAAAGAATCTGTTGCAAATTAAAGCAAACAGGTCCTAAACTGCAGGTGAGGTAAGTCTTTGCAACAGATAAGTCAATCTGGTGTTCTTGTAGACAAGTGGTGCCTCTATGTTGTAAATTGCTCTGTGACCGAGTGCCATCTGCACATTTGGCTGACTAGTAATTTTTACAGATGGACAACTCATAGTTTTTAGTGAGACTGAGCAACTGCTGACAGGTAAGTTTTATTTTAGCTTGCTTTGTAACCCTCTTCAGATTGCATTAGATTTAATTGTATTTGATTTGGAAAATTCTATACATGAGGTACATTTAGTAAATAATATTTGTCCCATACAAAATAAAATGACTGCCATAAAATAATGAGTTAACAACAGACGTGCAAATTTTGGTTCTGGCACCAACTTGCTCTTTTCATCTTGTCAACTGCTCCTTGGGCTCTTACCATGCAAATTAAGTTTTTACTGTGTGGTCCTTCAGAACTCTGTGACCAGAACTGAGGACCACCATATTAAGTATTGTAAACAGATTCCCCAGTGTTTCATTTTGAAACTTATTGTATTTTGATGTGCCTTTACCTCAGATCCAACAAAAATCGTATCTACAACCTTACTGTCAAACAAGAGCACAAAACATCAAACACAAACAGCAAATCTGTCTTCATTGTTCATGTCTGCCAAGAACCTGAAAGGCTTCATTTTCAGCGGGACCCCTCACAAGGTGGAACTTGGCTGCATGGTGATTTCTCATTAGTGAGTCACCATGGTAACATGGCCCCAGATTATGAATCCCCTGCTTTTTGACCTGATATCGATTAAGAGAGGAAGTCTCCCTTCGGCTGACACTGTGGCCCTGTTAGCGTCTACTGAGGTGTGAGTACAGCACAATGTTAATTAAACGATGGGCTATGGCTGTGATGATGGTTTGCCATGCATTTGAATCTGGTTATTGTTAGATAGACCCAGTTTGCCAGAACTCAGGAAGGGCACTGTGGCAGATCCTCACAAGGTACCAGGCTGGGCCTCAAACAGTCGGCTTTCTGTAAATGCAACTGAGGCCAACGGACCACAGTCCCTTTACTCATGCTTCCATTGACAAAAGAGGGGTTTGGTGGTGGGGGGGTTGCTCAGGACAAAAAGGGGCCTCTGATTTTTGTGAACTGAGAAAATTAGAGCCTAATTGATGCATGCATTGTAAGCATGACATCATACTCTGTCATGGGGTGGGCTTTTCAATAGACTGTCAGAGAACTTGGTCAAGTGAATGAGCAAGAATTTTTTCAAGCTCCACTTATTTGAGTCAAGTGACTTCCGTGTACAGCACTGAGGCAAATGGTGCTGTAATTGGGCAATTTTTAGATGAACTACCAGGGTGAAATGGTCCACAGATATAACATGGTAACATGCACTTTTTGGCCAAAATATAGCTTATCACTATAGTTATCACTAATTCATCTTACTTTAAGAGAGCTTTCAACATCACATTAAGTAGTGTTAATATTGGGGTCTAGTAGCGCTGTATAGTTGCATGTTGCATAGTCACTGTTACAGGCGTAGTTACTTCTTAATTTACTTGATAGTGCTAAGCTCTGTGTTTGCTTATAATTGACAGCCCATTTTACTCATACGCTCAGAATATGACCATCCAATCATAATCGTTCAAATAATAGCACACCTCCACTTTGTGTACTATATAACAAATCTCTATAAGGAAGCATCATTTCACTTGTGTTGTTCACTCTATACATTTATCAGTGCAAAAGCCACTTTCATTTTCTATCCTGTCACATGATTAGATTTGTATAACACCCACCAGTCTCAGGATAAGTAAAATAAAGAAACAAAACTCATGTCAAAATGGAAAGGTGATGTATTTGAAAACCAAATAACCAATCTGATCAAATTCTTTCCCCCAAGGAAACAACATTATATTACTCACCACTGTCTATAATGCTGTACATACTGTAAGATATAGCATCACTTATGCTGTAGTATTCACTTATACCTGCGCTTATCTGTAAATAATACTATGCTTTTGCACTTCTGGTTAGATGCTACTGCATTTCATTGGCTTTGTACCTGTACTCTGCACAATGACAATAAAGTTTAATCTAATCTTATCTAATTTAATCTAATCCAATCTAAATGTATTTACCATTAAGTGACCATTGTTAATGTGGAGACATTCACAATAAATGCACACCAGATTTCAGCAGATTTAAACACTACACAATCAACATTACATTGAAAATTATATCAAAAGGTTTGATGTGTCTTTTTCACTGTCTTATCTGTGGCTCCTCTGACCAAGGATTCATGCTGCCACACAAACACACACACAAACACACACACACACACTTGATTTAATGAGCTATGGCACATTTTTAATAGTGCAGAACACAACCAAATGTTTCCCTATAAATACTGAGAACTCTCATTTTCCCTAAGGAATTTCTGCCCATTCGTCCTTGTAGACGTGCTCTTGCTACTCCATATTTATGTACCACTGCAGTAAATGCTTCAGCAGCATTTGATTGGGTCAAGTTCCGGACTTTGGCTAAGCCATTCCAAGACACAAAAAGTCTGGTTTGATAGTGGCCATTTTGGGTTTTTGGCAAACATTTAGTTTTTTTATGGTAAAATGAAGACCAGTCTAGAGAACTCATTACTCCAGAGAATATTTTCCTCCAATATTTTTTCTGAGACTAGTTTTTCATCTTACAAACTGCAGAGAGTCAATGATGATCTTTTGTTGAGAGAAAGGTCTACTGGCTAAGCTCCCATGAATTTCATTGCTCTTCAGCTTACATCATATTGTTGATATATAAACATAGTCATCATCAGGAACAAAAGGGGCCTTCATGTCCAAATGTAGTCCAAGAGTACTTCTGGATAATATGTTAAATTTTCTTGTTGTTCTTTAGATTAATTTGGTGAGAGATCCAAATCTTTGTAGACTACGTCTCTTACAGCGGACTAATGAATCCCAAAATGTTGTGCAATAACATTTTATAACCCTCATCAGACTGAAACACCCTCACAAGACTCCTCCTGGGATCCTTTGTGTACTCTTTTAGATCAAACTGTAGTGCTTTAAACTAACCTCTGCTCTAAACTGAACTAATTTTCTACCCTTACATAAGGCGATAGACAATGTTGTATGTAAGGACGATTCTTCTGTTAGTTAATTTGGTAACCAAATGTCCCAGATTATATTTACCTCATTGACCAAAATAATGACTATTGTCATATATTTTTGCTCATGAGCTGATTATTATGTACATATTTCTGTTTATCCTATGACATGCACCAATTCCACTGAATGACACTGGACTGATTTTAATGAAAGACTTCATAGTGAGAATTTCTAGAGCAACATTAGGGATTAACAAACTTGAAAGCCTCATTTTATGTGCATAAAAGACAATGCCTATAACCATGGACATGTCCAGACCTTATCAACCATATTTACTACAATCTCGGTACGATTACACAGCTTTTGGACTTTTAATCCTAATTAAGGAAATAATCATTCACCAAATATTTGACAAAAATTACACTTGTGCACATGTCTAGCTCATAGACCAACAATGTGTGGCTCACACTTTTCTCCTCATATGGTAGCCTGCCACAGTAAGTGACTTTGTTTTAGTGTTAGCAAACTAAGGTTAATGGTGAAGGTTAGTGGGCGTTACACCAGGCTGTAGGCCCATTTTGTGAACTTTAAAGCATTACACACAATTATTAGCATCACTAGATTATATGTTGTAAGTGGAACTGACCTCACAATCATGACAAACTTACAAAATTACTTATAGTTCTAACTGGATAACTAAATGTATTTTGTACAGCAACAACAAAGTAAAGTTTTTAAAATTGAAAATTAAAACTACTTAAAATAGCGTGGCTGCCACAGACATACAGTGTGATTATAGTGAGCGCTTAACCAATTTTACATATGTTTTGCAGGCAAAGTGCATCAAAAGTCCTCAGTAAAACCACAGAAATTTTAAAGGAATTAATAATCTTGTTTTAAAATTAACAGGGTAAATTGTTGTTTCACAGAGTATTGATTTGAATTTCAAGACAGCCAAGTTATAGTGTTAAAATGTTACAAACAACTTTACAGACTTTCTAGCAGACTAAAGAAATGCACTATCATCTGGATAACAGAATTTCCAGATCACTAGCTACTAAGCATTCCTTTGATGAAATGAATGGCTAAATTCAGGACAAAACATACCTATGGGAGCTATTGCTCATTTTTCTATTAGGAGAGGAAGGGGTTTGCTTAGCAACCAAGGAAGCACTTTGTGTTTGTAGATACACTCCTTCAACCACACTTGAGCCAGATAACTCACATCCTCACAATGGAGTACTACTTTAAAAAAAAAAAAAGTTGCCCTTCAGGCCCCATTGCTTTAAATAAGACAACACTGTCTCCAACCACTCCAGTTGCTGTTGAACATTGGAGAACAGTATATTATCCAAATAGGACCATTAGGACCAACATCACCAAGTACATCACCAGACATCCCCACCATGAGTCTCAGAAATGTCCCTGAGGCACTGCATACCCCAAATGGCAACCCATGGAACTCTCTGAGAGTCCAAAAGACTGTGTAAAAAGCACTCTCTGCCCAGCGTGCTCAGCAGGGGTTATAAATTGATTGGTTTTTATATTATGTTTGAAATCAGGCAAGATGCATTAGAGGAAGGATTGGAAAAGCTACACATAATGGCATGATGCAAGTGTGCCACATGAATTTTGGCTTCCTCTTTCCTCAGTGCTCGGCTGTGGTTTGACAAATTTGGGATTATGTCTGCATTTTTTTCTTTTCATTTTTTGTCTTGTGCACTGGTCTGAAGGACTTAACTTGGAAAAACGCACACGACTGAGTGTAAAAACAGCCATAATGGGATTACTGATGTAGTGAGTGATCTTCATGAAAAATAGTTTTACATTTGGTTTTCTCTATATTTCAGATGACTGATAATTTGTGTGGTCGCTTCATAATTTTGCTGTATTCAGTGTAACCATCTAGCTTCCCTGCTGCTTGCCCATGACAAAGTCCAATTTCCATGTGGTTGACATTTTTGACATATGCACAGCTGACAGTACAAGAGTGTGGCGTGATTCCTGATATTTCACAGCTTTTAGGTGCCTTTGCTCATATCTTTTCTTTGCTTATCTGTATACAAAAGTGTGGTTCTAGTCCTCCATAGCGTGACTTTTTGAGGGTTTTGTGAAAGGTTTCAGTTAGGTCAGCACTGGCGTTCTTATAAAAAGAGGAACACTCTTAAAAGAGGGAAAAGGTCTTGACAAAAGAGGGCACAGAAAAACAAGGACTGAACAATCAGATCAAGGGGCGAGTATTCCCTTTGTGATTTTTTTCCACTAGCCCCATAAGAAGCCTGTGACAGTAGAAGCCAAATAATATTTAACCCTCCGCACCCAACAAATGGCCTCCAGGAAAATGCTGAGCGAGGACAGAGTTGAAACTGGTGTACCACACACATCAGTTCCCTGCAGAATATGGCATTGCAAACATTTTCACAGCATTGACTTAAAAATGCTCTCTCAAGATTAGGAATAATATTGGGGTTTCCTTTTCATGCTTTACCAAGGAGAGAGCCATCAAGGTGTGTGAAGACTCCTGCAAGACATGTCCTCTATCCAAACTCTACTATTGTGAAAGCATGTAAAATTAAGTGCACCTGTAGAGCTCCAGCAGAAATCATAAGATGTTCTCTGTTTTCACATTCACCTTGCAAAGGTATTTATTTTAATTCAGTGTGGGCCTACAGGTGGACATTCCATTTGTCTTCCAGTCTCAGACATGTTTCCCAAACTAACAGCACTTTACACTTCCTCCATCCACTTAAATATGAGTCCAAGGGAGCACACTGACCATGCTCCTCTGGGGAGATCTTTTCACCAAGTTCACTCACTGGCAACACTGTCTTCATATGTAATCCCTGTAAGAGTCTGCCATTCACAAAGTGTTACACTCCTGTTTCCATCTCAGTCTTCTGGTCAGTCAATGTTCTGTCTTTTAATCACTGTTACCACCTAATCGTTTGATTATCATGTAAACCTGTCCCCTATTATATCATCAAGTCTTGGGTAACATTAAAAGCTCCTAGGTTTCCATAAGTCACCTATGACAATTCTTTCTTTCAGGAGTGGCCTGAACCATGCTATTTATAGCCTTCCATGGTCATGTTTAACTCCTTGTTTCCTATTAGCATACCTGTTCGCTGCTAGCCTCCCAGCTCCTTGTTAGCCTCCAAGATCCTTGTTAGCGTCCCTGTCCCCAATTAGCTTGTCAATTTCTGTGTATTGACCTTTGCTTGTTTCCAAATAGCTGATTTATTGCCTAACCCACAGTGGCCTGGTTCTTGTGTACTGAAATCTGTGTGTTTTGAGTTTGTACTTGGATTACAATCTGGATTAAAGTTTGCATTTGGATTAAACTTGTATCTAGTCGCTCTGAATTCGTGACACAAACTGTGAACACTATGGGCACAATTAGTCAGTAAGCCCCAAATGAGGGATGCCGTCAAATGATTAGTCATAAATCTATTTTTGATGCTGAAATTTAACATTGTAAAAAAACTGTTACTCATGTTAAAAATGAGTTACAGTTATCAAGAACTGGCTGAACAAAGCAACACTAGCTTGATATATTCCACACACACCTAGCTGGCACTGGAAAATTGTAAAATTGCCAAAACGTTGAGAAACAAAATTTCTTATCGTTAAATTTCAACAAATTTGTCTCATTACAAGTGAAAATCGAATTCTATTTGAGGTTATCCCTAAGCAATAGCCCTCCATGTTACAGTGGTTGCAACCAGGGCTTAACAATGGGTAGATCTGATGCATGTAGACAGGTGAAAGACGAGCCACTCCTCTCCTAGAGTGGCAGACTGACCCACTTCTGGCCGGTGCGTAGGCCCTGACGACAAGCCAGTCTGACAGATGCACAAGGAGCCGTCTCCCACTGCTAGAGTTAATGAATTCGCTGAAACTGAGGACAAGAAGGGGATTTTCACTAGAGTACCTCTGCATTATTCTGCCACTATCATGCTTTTCACCTGATCATAGAAGTGTATATTTATGGCATGTTTGACTTACCAGAAGCTGGTGAGGGTTGTGCTAGATGCATTGAACACCACTGCACAGGTAACTGCAACTTATTTGGCATTGACTATTCACATGCTCATGTGTCAGTACTGCAATAACATGAAATAATTTGCCATATTTTAATCTGTTATTGGAGATATCCACATTAAATTGTACTTTTAGTTTCCTGAAATTCTTCAGGTTACAGTACTTTGGTTTGTTTAGGCCATGGATTAAAGTGGATTGTGTGAGAAATCTTTAACATAATAAATGCATTAAAAGGCCGAACGCTGATTTAGTGAACATTATGATACTGGATATTGTGCCACATTAAAATCTGCATTTGTGCATTGATATGCTTCTTCTTCTACATGTTTCCATAATGTGCTCCTGGCTCACTCTGAGAGCAGCAAAGAAGCTCACTCGAGCGGATGCCTTCATATACATACACAACAGGCAAACACTTAGATTAATAACATTAGCAACATTAGCTGTGAACCAGCTCTGGGTGCCTTTACACATTCTCGCATGAAGTACTCTGCTTCAATAAACAGATTTCTACATAGTTGGTACTTCAGCTCCCCCGAGTGGTTGGGAGGTTGTACTATATTTTAAGGTGTAAATGGTATAGGAGTGTGACAACTACTCTCTGATATGACAAAATTCAGTTCTGTCCCTGAATTAATCCCATCCCCTTCATTTTTTTGAACCACCTTCGTTAATCTATGTAAACCACAACATTTCAAATTTCACAGAAAGTAGCTTATATTGACCATGCACGTTCGCAATAAAATCATCTCCATTGGAAAATCCATCGAAACGGGTCCTTGCAATGTCGGAACAATCTGCCGTTCAAACTCAAACACATATGAGAGAATGGGTCATTTAAGGTCACAGTGCAAAATATCTGAAAATACCACAAACACAAACACAAAAATATCGCTACCCGTGGAAATGGGTGTGGTGCCTGGACCTCTGGCAGAAAGTTTGCAAATAGTTGTGGTTAAACCCAGTAAGTAATACATTTGCTATGAACTCAGGTACAGAAAAGGATATAGGTTATTTGAAATATGATGGCTTGGTAACTGAAAGCTGAACAAAAATGGTCATAAATGCCCCTTAACACGTCTTCCATCACACTCTATTTTAAAACTCAAGACTCAGTAGTAGCATGTCAAGATACTGTGAAATAAATACTCCGTTTTCATTATTGGTCTTCTAACGTATTTATCACTCTTATCACCGTAGCATAACATGAATAGGTTTATTATACAGGAGTATGAGGGCTCTATAAGAAGCTGATATTACTGAAAATCAAAGAAACTTTTTTGAGTTAAGTATAATTTCTAAAATTTGTACTTTCTGGCTCTGCGGGACAAACATATGAATCTCTGAATTAAAATATAATGCTAAAAAGTCCCTATATATTTAATTAAGATAAAAAGATATTGTGTTGCTTTTTTGCATAAGAGTTTGACAAATAAATTGAAAACCTTAAGCTGGGTCAGGCTTCAACGCATTTGCCTAAAAATGATCGGACGACCGTCTGCATGTCTGCGTATCATATATAAGGTTCCCTTACACGCGTACTGGGGCCTTTCACACTAATCTTGTAACCGGTTTTACGCGTAATGGGTAGCTCCAGACTGCAGCATCTCTACACCCACAATGCACTTCAGAGTTGTCATGGCGTCTCTCTGTTGAGGAAGAACGCTGTTCAGCTAGTGTTTAAGCCGTAATTTGGTGTTTTCCGAGCGGATCAGGTCGTGCATTTTTCTTTGATTTTAGCATACATATCTTTAATCACTTCAACCAGCTACTTTATCAAGGTTTTCCACGAATTAGCATTGCTCTGTTGTTGTTAAGTTCCGATTCTAACTAGAAGTTTTAACGTAGCCTCTATAGATATGCTAACTAGCCTAATTGTTTTTAGATGGCAGATTAGTTTTCCAGTTGGGGTCCACAGCCAACGACCCTTTGTCAACATACCTCAAAAGAGTGCAACTCGACATGCACTGTCAATAATTTAGATTTTATTTTTCGCAGTTTGAGTGTTAATGTTGCAAGGCGATTCCAGACAGTCAAGACCTCTGCAATCAGGATGAGTACTCAAGTAAGTCTGAGAGTTAACTACGTACTGTAATTAACTTTAAAGAAACTGCAGCCATTTGATTGGTTATTACTTTAAAACTAACTTGATTCAATATTTTAGATGAGTCCAT
The DNA here is from genome assembly GCF_902362185.1 of Chanos chanos. NCBI lineage: Eukaryota > Metazoa > Chordata > Actinopteri > Gonorynchiformes > Chanidae > Chanos > Chanos chanos. The sequence goes on along the minus strand of NC_044495.1, from coordinate 33,771,728 downwards.
ATTATAATTCCACTCACTGAGTTGGTACTGTAGGCAGCCACCCAGCTTATTTAATATAGCTGCCTTAACGTGTCATTTAACTTTTTTTCAATTTCGTTTCTCATTCTAGTACAGCATACTGTTTAAACAGGAGCATGGTAAGTAAACTGGAATTAAGGAAATAAGCTATTCTTCGGGAATGAATATTTGTCTGATCTGGTGATGTGTTTTTTGGCTGTAGCCCATGATGATGCCATATGGAGTGCAGCTTGGGGCAAAAGTGAGAAGGATGGTTCAGAGACCATCGTCACTGGTTCTTTAGACGACATGGTCAAAGTGTGGAAATGGTAAGTAATAAATCCATACATAGGGTACATGTTAACATCCAGTATAAATATAAGCATTTCATGGTTTTAGCATGACCTTTTGCTGGAACATAGCATGTTGCAAACCAGCAAGTTACTTGCTAGTCTTAAGAGTAGCTGTTTCATCAAACACATCACTTTTTTAAGATCAATAACATTATTATGTGTCCAAACTTGGTAATACATTGCCAGTCTTCTTTATCGAGGGTGTGGATGTTTTGTCTGCAGGGTTCAATCTTGCTGTTTGATTTCATTCTGGTATATGGCAAGCTATTATACAACAATCTGTTACTTTAAATGGTTACACAACACAAGGGCCTGAAACATAGGCTGCTACTCACTTATAGAGAATGGTGTGTTTTCAGTTCAGTGAAAGGTTTAAAATACTAAGTGAACAAAAACAGTCACCAGATGTTTTGCAGGCATAGACAAGCCTTTGTAGTTTTTAGATCTCCTGATGACCCTAAGACAAAGCAGAGCAGTCTATGTATTCAAGGGAATGACTTGTAATCTGTTCACTTCATTCACCCTCTTATGCAGAACAGCTTCAACAGTTTTGATGCGTCATATCACATGCCTCTAGAGCGACCTTACATTTCCATGCCTCGTTCAAGGGGACATGGGCAGGGGGCCATCAAGTTCGATGTCAGCACTCTGGTTACTGGACTGCTGCCCTTACTGCAGTTAAATCCTGATTGTTTTGACATCATGGTTTATGAGACTGCCTAACCTAGATCACTGAGAAGCTGATGTAGGTGCTGACTGACTGAATTGCACGTTTTCATCTCCCAGCTCAGAACTAAAACACTTTTCTCAACACAAAGATTTGATTTGAGTGTGTTTACTTTTGGATAGAGTAGAAAGGTCTATGTGGTCTGCATGACAAGAGTCAAGAAATACTACAGTAAAGCTATCGTTAAACCATAATATACCCTCAAAGCTGTATTAAATGACACGCCCCTAAATCTCATTTTCCAGGTCAGATGAAAAACTGGAGCTGCAGTGGACTCTAGAGGGCCATCAGCTCGGTATTGTCTCTGTGGACATCAGTCATAATGGTGCCATTGCAGCGTCCAGCTCACTTGATGCACATATACGCTTGTGGGATTTAGAATCAGGCAAACAGATCAAATCCATGGATGCTGGACCAGGTAAAGCCATAGTATTGTGTCTTAGGCATTTATCATCTTAGTGACTGATTAAGGGACTTCTGGTGGGTGTTTGTTTTTGTTTTTTTTTTAAATCACTGTCTGCTTTGCTTAGATAATGTGGCTTACAGCATGATTGTAGTTTAAAGTACACGAGTCTCAGTGTTTGTTCTAGTTAGGATTTCGGAGGAGTTTTTCACAGTACGCTGGGTCAGTAGTTGTCCTTTTTAAACGTTGCAGAGCGTTTTAGCTTTTGTTCCAATTTACAAATTGTTCCAGTTGTTGTAGATGATCAAGGTTTTGAGAATTCTGGTGCGTTGGTGTGTTGGTTGGATAAAGTCCTGCTTGAGTATTCTTCCAGTTTAAGGGTTGCTATAGAGTTAAAAAAAATAATAAAATGATAAATATAGATATTTTTTTTCCACAAAAAACTAACACTATCAACTGAATTTGTTTGTAATTGATCATTTTTGATATAGTAGTAAAATGAGAAACCAGTCATTTTGTAAAGTTATAGGGCTCTATTATACCATACTATATAGACTTAAGCCTATACCCCAGAAGCACTGTCCAGTAAACTGGTTGTTTGAGCATGTTTTTGTGCAGCCTGGGGAAATCATCCCTTTTTTTTCACTGCTATACAAGTTCAGCTCTATGGTTAGTTTAAATTGAAGGCATAGAGAGGATGCAGAGTTTTTTTAGAGATACAATGGTTCTTTCTTGTCCAAACTGACTGGGTCGTTTAGGCTCCTGAATAGAAATCATAGTTTACAGGGAGAAAACCTACATACTGCATATAATATCTTAATGAAATCCAAAACGAGTGAGGTTTTTTTTTTGTTTTTTAATTTAACAAAACTCCCATTTTCTCACAGTGGATGCATGGACTGTGGCTTTTTCTCCCGACTCCAAATACATTGCCACAGGAAGCCATCTTGGGAAGGTCAACATTTTTGGAGTGGAAAGTGGAAAGAAAGAATACTCCTTAGACACCAGAGGGAAATTCATTTTGAGCATTGCCTATGTAAGACATGATTTTTTTCTTTGGCTAAATCATATTTGCCTTGTTAAGCTTGCCTCTCATGTATTCATTTGGCTGAATCTGAGAAAGTATTATATTTTTTATTGTTCGTGGATACAAAATATATCTTTATCAGCTAACCAAATATTTTTCCATTGATTGGTGCTACTTTTCTAAATGAATCGGTCTTTAAGTGATTTATGCAGCTGCAAGTTCATAAAATTACTTAAAACTGTTGTTAATAAACACACAGAACAATGACAACAAATCTTGTTTATTTAGAGAAAATGGCAGTGTAAATACAAGTGTAATCTCTATTAAGTGTTGATGTTCCACAGTGTGTTCCTACTTCATCATTTTGTTTAGAAGATACATGCACATGCACTCTTAATGGATATGGTGAAACACTTTCATTTGTAATATTCTATGTCTTAATCTGTTTTTTTTTTTTTTACTTATTTGTTCCCGCTCTCTCAGAGTCCAGATGGAAAGTATCTAGCCAGTGGAGCAATAGATGGCATCATTAATATCTTTGATATTGCAACTGGCAAACTGCTCCACACGCTAGAAGGTAAATCTAGTACATAGAACGCAGTTATTTTCACTGGATCTCAGCAAACTGATACATCAGAACAGCTCCTCTACTGCTGTTCCACAGTACTCCAGTTGTGATTTTCTTATATAAATTCTTGTGTAGCTAACATGAAAAGGGAGTCAGTCCACTAATCAGTTGGCTCTGGTTTAGTCAGAAAAAAATATTGCTGGATGACTGTGTCTAAAGTACGAGGGACTGATTAGTATATGTAGTCTCACTCTCTGTTGTGTTGGGTGGTGCAGACAGATGGGAGACTGTATGTGCGGAAGCTGTAACATGTTGTATTCCTCCTCAGGTCATGCCATGCCCATTAGATCGCTGACCTTCTCACCTGACTCCCAGCTCCTGGTTACGGCCTCCGATGATGGATACATCAAAATCTACGACGTGTGAGTATTCCGCTCACTTAAAATGCTCACTTTTTATGAATTATCAACCAGCCGAAGCTTTTCTTGAATAATTCTACTTAAACATATATATAAAAAGAATGTGTAACTACTGCTTCCATGTTTGTAATTTTGCTGCAGTCAGTTCTGAACATGATGTGTCTATAATTGTCTGTCAGTGGAGGGTTAGATTTGACATGTTTTTGAGGGACAGGTTCACTTGAGCCTGTTCTTAAGTAATAAACTTGTGTATGTTTCACAGGCAGCACGCTAACTTGGCAGGCACCCTGAGTGGCCATGCATCCTGGGTCTTAAATGTGGCCTTCTCTCCAGATGACACACATTTTGTGTCCAGGTATGACACACCATAATTGTTTTGAATGTGAAAAATAAAGATCAGAAATTGAAGAATGTTAACGTGTCACTAACAACAAAGTAAATGGCAGTTGTTATTCCTTAATCTTAATTCAATTTATTTACTTTGGTTTCAGCTCTTCAGACAAGTGTGTTAAGGTGTGGGATGCCAGCTCTCGAGCATGCGTGAATACATTCTTTGACCATCAAGATCAGGTGAGAGTCTACATTTCTCTCAGATCTGTTTGGAAGTTCCCCTTTGTTAACCCAGTTTTGCTTTTCCCCTGTGTCTCAGCATTCTCAGGTTTAATGGTCTGAGTCTCCATTAGATCACTCCACATTCTGTCAGTGCTCGGAAGAACCTGCTCTGCCTCAGCACCATTTATAAGCTGTCTTTTTTTTTTCCCTGTCAAGTTCATTAGCTGGTAATTTTCTGTGAAATGACTTTGCTTCATGGAGCTGTGTAGAATTGAACGTGTGCGACAGTATGAGTAAATGAATGGTAATTAACTTAGGTTTTTGTAGAGCCTCAACAGTTTTAATGACCAGGGCTTCAGTACTTTTAATGGCCTTATTTGAGGCACTGCAGTGCCATCTGTTTGGAGAAAAAGTGATGCTGCGGTTGTGGCTCTGGTGTGTATTGTCCTCAGTATTATATGACAAAAATGATGGACCATTTAGGCCAGGCCAAAGCTAGCACGTCACTGTCTCCCAAAATGAGCACTGAACATCAAGTCTGTAACAAAAACCAATGAACTTTGTCCCAAATGGACAGATGTCCAGGACGTTTACCTTCCACCAACACAAACACATCATTGTTTCATATGCAGAATGACATGTACTGATCACAGGTGACAAATCATCTTTTATTAACCTGTGATTTCGTTGTGGTGCATTAGCCATGTTATCGTTGTCTTTCCAGTGTATTGAGAGTCTATAGAGTACTTCTCCGTTATCTGATTTACAGATTTTCTTTAATAATCAGGACCAACATAACCCTCGTATTTCATAAGTCATATTTCATTTTCTTCCAGTTAAAGCTGTCTCTCCTAATGCTGATGTTTTAAGTGTCCTAACTATGAGTTAATTCAATAATCAAGTCAAGTCTCTGGTTTAGATTGCACAATTTGATTTACCACCACAGAACATATCTAATTTTATTTTTGTTAGACTATGTGCTCTGTACCTCACAAATTCAGACATTCACAGACTTCCCCAATTTGTGTCATTGCTCCTCACTGCTCATTTTCCTCCATTTTCAGGTGTGGAGTGTCAAGTATAACAGCACTGGATCTAAAATCATCTCGGCTGGAGATGACCGAGCCATCCATATATACGACTGCCCGATGTGAGGCCACGTCCCAAGAGCCATGAGGGACTGTAATGTGGGGTCCTGGAGACACCCTGGCCAAGTCCAGCCCTGCCAGTCCTGTTCTGCCCACTGAGGAACCAGTGCCAGGCTGAAAAGGCTCTGGTATTGCTCACATAGGTGGTGATGCAAGAATAATTGTGAATATATATTTTTTTTAAGTTTATTTCTTGCTATTGCGAAATTTAAATCAGTGGCTGACATGAATAAAACCTACTTTTTTTTTGTATTTCGATTCTGTTTAATGCTGGTTTACTGATTATGTTTTGCTTAGTTTCTGTGAGGATTTTGCATAAATGTACAGTTACAAGCCTCTGTCTATCAGGTTATTATTATAGTAATTTTCAGTGAATTTCTTTGGGAACTTAAATCTGTGCAGTAACAATTTACTAATTTGAGTTATGAGCACCTTTTTCCTCCGATTTTGAATCACCGTTTCCCTGTACACTTTTGTCCCTGCAATGCAAAGCCCCAGTGTTAATCTGGGAAGCTGAAGACTAGCATATGTAACCTCTGAAACATTACAAGCAGCCACCACCTCTTTTCACCTGCCCAATTTACAAGTGTCTATGGGAACAGAGTGTGTGTTAGGGTCAATGCTACTTCCCCTAGATTTGCCAGTGATTTTGTGAGGAGTTACAGAAAGAAACTCGTCAGTGAGGAGTTACAGAAAGTACAGTGTGTCTGGCTGAACCATCCAGACAATGGTCACTTCTCTTTTTTTGTTGTAATGCCTAACAGTGCCCAACATACCAAACAGTGGTGTCACTGAGAGTCAAATCCCTACCAGTGTATGCTGTACTGTACAAACTGATACACAGAACCATAACATACGTTTAACATTTATTAGAATGATTGTTACAAGTCATCTTCTGGAAAAAGAAAATGCCGCATGTTATTTTGACAAATATTGCACCCTGAAAAACCGTGCACACAGCACCCTCACAAATGCATTATGTTCTTTCACAGTCCTTACACATTACCTACATCTGAGTTTTACTAAATAATCTTTGAGAGGTCAGACCATAGACTGCATGTATTGCCCCTGACAAAGTGATCCATTACTTGCTATCTGGAGAACAGACAGATGAAGGAATTGATTTTCAGCTGTTTAAACCCTAACGAGAGATAGCCACGGAAATGCCCAGCCTAGGCTCTACATAAATATAAATATTGTGACATCAGAGGTTATTTCTGCTGCTTTGTGCTGTGATAAAGAGTACTTACAAAAAAAAGGCCTCATTTGGAGAGTTTTAAGGAAATGTTACCCAGTAACTTGGAGGTGACTTAAAGAACGAAGCTCATCCTGACCTTACATCCACTCAGGGTGTACTTCAAAAACAGAAACTGTATGTCAACTGGATAGTACAAAGCCAAAAGTCAAGACTGTCCAATAGGAATAGCTTAATGCTATCCATCTTACTGAGAAATCCTGAACCATAGTATACCCATCAGGATAAAGATGTCCTGTGCTGCTTACACATTAGAAAAACTAATCAGTAATCTTAAACTTGGACTGGAATGGCAGTGTTGACAGAGGAAAAGACAGGATCTTCTAAAAGCTTAAAGATATCCTAAGCACTCTGTATTTGAAAAGTTAAATATTATGTTTGGGCATTTCAGATGTATGACAAAAGCTGCCGGGGATATATCCTGAATCTGTCTATAAATATTATACAGCACTCCCTCTACAGGATAAGGATTACCACTGCACTGATGTCATTTTTAAACCATGACGATGTTGACAAGGCAACATGTAGAAGTGTTTTTTCCCCTAGACTATACATTCAGACACAAGACAAAGACACAGAGTTCACATTCGAGAGTTTATGACCAACACGTCCCAAATTGAGACTACTGAAAGATTCCGTTAAAGAACTGATACTACATCGGAAAGGTTTAAGGTTAAATGTAGACAAACAAATATCTAAATTGCACCACATGTACAGTTGACCAGAGTTGTACAAAAATAAGTTTTGAAATCTGGAAAAGCTATGAATATGATTCTGGGCTAGAAAGATTGGCCTTATGCACAGAATCTTTATGGAAAAGTGTGTTGGCTTGTCACCATATTGTTTGGAACCATACTTCAAATCAAACAGAAATATTTAACAGACAGTAGCCCAGCAGGCAGCACTGAACTGCTGTTTGGGATAAGGCCCGTATAAGGACTCACTGAGGCACTCAAAAGGTTTAGTGTTGCATGATGCACTCTGCGGTAACTTAAATGTCAGCGATTACATTTGATCAAAGAGTCTCTATTAGGAGGAATGTGTTAGTAATATTTAACTGATTTTGATTTAGAATTAATCAGAATTCTTTAAAAGAGGGTCCATTCAGGTGCTTGCAACACAGAAGCACAGACTACAGAAAAGAGTAAAAAAACAAAACAAAACGAAAAAAACAAAACAAAACAGAAAACATGGATTTTCATCCAGGACTAAAACACTGGTTTTACTTTATGTTTTTCAGAAAAATATGCCTAAACAATTACAAAACCTTATTTTGTGTGTAAAACTTTGGCCCCAAACACCAGATCAGTGTTACTGTATTACAAGGCATTTCAAATACAACAAAAAATACTACCTCAAAGTATTTGGTACCTTCACAAACAAGGTTAGACAACAAGACACGATTAATCTACAGTGCTCTCAGATGCCAAGCAGTGAAGCAATGTGTGAGACGGCATATTTACCAACCTAAGTGAACGAATGAAATCAAATTTCAATAATCTCAGTTTAGACTGTTGGAGAGGTAAAGTTTTTAAAGTGATTCTAATAGAGAGGAGACCAGAGACAGGGGAGTCGATGATGGTGTCGTCTATCTCCACATCATTTGGAAATCAAAACAAAACAAAACAAAAAAACGGAACAAAACACTTCCGCGTTCACCAACTCACGAGTATTCATGACCTGTTCACTGCTGTGAGTGTTAGCAGTGGGTTCCAGCCTCTTGCTGCTGATGCACGTGGATATTCACATGTTCCCAATTCCACTGATGCCTTAGAAGATAACTAGAAATAGGTTTGGTCAGGTATAGGAAAGTGAAATTTTGAGGATACCAACCAGAAATGCAGGGTTATCACAGTATTAAGCAAATGTAAGCAAATCTTAAAACCACCTAAGAATAACTTGTTGAACTTTCATGAGATTTGCAGAAGAAAACATAAAAAAATTGTGAAATAAATGAGAGAACTCTCTCCTATTTGAGTCAAATCTAACACTGTACGAAGTCACAAGTTTGATACTGTCAGGACGGCATGAAAGGAATTTCCAAAGGGTTGAAACTGGCATGGGTTACACCTGCCATATAACCTGAACCCTGTTATCACCTCATGCTTTGTCACAAACACTTAGACGTTTCTTAGTGATAGATCACAGCTTCCAAAATATACAGAATCCTCCGAAAAAGAAAAAGAAAAAAACTGTGTACAGTGTACAGTGACACAAGTCACAGTTCTTCCTTTCCCCTGCTTAACATAAATGTCAAAAAAAAAAAAAAAAAGCCCATTACGTGACCTCATATTAAAATATTAAAAAGGCAACAATTTTTTTTAAAAAAGACTCAGGGGGTGCATGCCCATGAAACGGTGGCTGAGGTACAGGAGGCCCGAACTGGGTGTATAGTTCAAGTTTGTGCCCTTCTTCCATTCAGCTCTTTACCAGTGTCTGGAATCCACGAGCTCAGGCCTGAGGCTCAGCCTCTTCAGGGTCTCGTAACCCACCACAATAACGATGGCTGTTGGGGTGGAGGAGATGATGCGGGCTGACAGGCCCTTGGTAAGACCCCAGGCACCCTCCTCTGCCATGAGCTGTTTGAATGTCTCGATGACAGAGGATCTGCCTTCCACCTAATACAAAGAGCAATGAAATGAAGAAATACCAAGATATATTAATGAGAGCCACAAAAAAAACATACACAGTACCGGTGTCCTTTAATCAGCAACCATATGAAAACATGATTATATTCTCTAAAGAAAACCAAAGATTCTCAAACCAGAAAAACAGGCTTTGCTTTGCTTTTAGAATGACAGGACTATGGAGTGTTAGAGAACATGCCACAAATGTTTCAGAAACTTCTATTCTGGTTATGTGCCGTCAGCTTTTGAATGGTTCACCTGAATTAGCAGACATGTAAATACTTAATTTGAAATGACAAATTATGCTGCCAGTCACTGACTGACTCACACAACACCTTAAGGGTGGCAGATGAGTGCCTCTCTGCTTAATTCCACATAAGAATAACTAAATATCTCTATGACTTAAGATCTCTCTTAACCGTCACCATGCAGAAGCTTTGGAGGAGGTGTTATTATTACAAAAAAAACATTAATGTTAAACACTTTTTTGAGAAATAAGTAAATGAAGGAGCTATTTCCCTGATTTTTAACCAACCCAATTTTAATTCGGAGCACTGTAGGCTTTTATCCATTCATTGCATACAACTTCCCATTCTGTCAGAGTGTGTAGCCAAAAAGAACTCAGACAAGATCTAAAGATAAAATAGGTAGTACTGGGTTCACCTGAACTCTGGCCCTGATCACATCCATGGGGTTGGTGATTGTGGAGGCAGTGGCAGCAGCCATTGGCCCAGCCAAGGCCTGCAGCACCAGGTGAGGACAGTTACTTGGTGCAAGCTTGGACAGCTGCTCTGTTGAGAGACAACAGTAAATTCATGGCTTGAGTTATGCATGATCTCAGCCTGTACATGATGTGCTGTTCCACATAAATGTAAAAACAAGACATCGTTTGAAAATGATTAATAAAAAGTGTTTTTTTTAATTGAAAAAAAAAAACACAATTCAGTCATTTACATTGAAACTGACCACTATCTGATTATTTTTATAATTGCAGTATGGTTTCAAAGAACACACTTTTCAAAGTCTGTCAAGGTGCCTACCTTTAAAGGACTGAATTGACTGACATCAATCTATTTTTTTTCTCTTTTTTTTTGGTAATTTTTTTGGTGGTTACCTATTCATTTTCTTCCCCGCTACATCAAAACAAAGCATGTCTTTTGCTGACTAAAAAGGAAAAATACTACAATTTACCTGCATAAAAGTGATAAAAAGGCCACCAGACAGCACTGTTTGGGATGTACGTGAGGAGGGAGGCCACGTAACCCCTGTAGAAGCCCCGAAGGCCATCTGCCACAAAAATCTGCATGATTATGTCCTTCGTCTGACCAAAAGTCACTTTCTGCTTGGCCGCCGCCATCATCATCTTGGGCTTGACCTTAAATCGGGTGAGGTGCTCACCCTGACCTTGCATCATGAGCTGTTGGGAAACGACATCAATGGGCACCGTGATGCTCTGGGCCACGAGCGACGCTGACCCTCCTGCCACCAGTGACTTGAGCGTGTTGTTGGAGGTGTGGTAGGAAACATACTTTCTAACCAGCTCATAGGTTGTGATGTAAGCCTGACCTGAAATAAGCGTGAAGGTGTTCACCATGAAGCCTCTATAGAGGCCACGAACCCCCTCGGCTTTGAGAATCTTGCAGAAGGCATCAAATGTACCGTTGTACAGAGACCTGCCTTTCTGTACCTGCAGCCGAGTACGGATTAAAGTGAAAGGATAGACAGCAGCACGGGTGGTCATCGTCATGAAAACCCCCAGAGAGTAGAACTTCCTCTTGTCTAGGTCCTCCCATTCAATGATGCGAATGTTTCGTTTCTGTTGCATCTTGCCTTGTGGGAGCACAATCCTCAGTGGACAGACCACACCTCCCAACGACTCTGCAGATGGTAAGGTTTAGATGCACACATGCAAAGGTAAGTTAAAAAGCCATTCACTTCACATGGTCAATACAGTTTTGGTGCATCGTGTCATTTTTCACAAGACTGGCTACTGTTACTAAAGGTCTTCAGCTTTCCTTACTAAATATTGTGCAACAGTACGAAGAAGTAATTTTAAAAAGTCACACAGGGTCTCTACAACAGAACAAGCACTATTCGGTTCGCCACAAGGCGTCTTCGCATTTTAGACGCAGAACAACTGATATGGCAATATGCTCTGGAAAGGGACAATCATCATCCCTGCCCCGCAATATATACAGTTGTACAAAAATGAACCTACTATTTTCACTTTAGATCCAATTTTAAATGATTTTAAAATTGGATCTAAGATCGGCTAAGTTTGTTACACAACACAAACAATCCATTCAAGACCAGTTTCGTATAAATAGCCCTAGGACAGACCTAGTTGACAAACGAGATACTTCTCGCAACAGCTCATGCAAATCCGTTGTGCACAAATAAGACAGTACCTCACGTGTGTTATAACCTACTTCACTGCAGTAGTGTTATGCATGCAGAGAATTTGTGACCCCTTCGCACAATATTACACAATACAGCGTTCATATACAAACAAGCGACCTCCATCTGATTCTTAAGACCACCATGCCAGTAACTGATAATTCGGTCACCATTGCTTACATGTAACTGCAAAAGTCCAAAGTAAGAATTTAATTCATGCGCTCCTCAACTTTTACTGGTTAACAGCATATTTGACCTAACAGTGTTAGCTGCTTTCAACAAGAACACAGTGTTACCTTGTTAATTTGTCATCCTTCTTCCATTCCCATACAGTAGTAAGCAATAGAGGCCAGTTTACACAACAAAATTTAGCACATATTCTAACTTATTAAAAATAATCACGAAACAGTTCGTCGTTTTCGGCCTAGTTTACGAATGACTGCGAGCAACTCATGCCGTTCACTCCCTCTGTATGATTTGACCATTGCTACAGCGAGCAGGGTGAAAGGTCATGTCCGGTATTGAATTGTGCCGTCTTAAATAATCCAGCTTTGATGCGTGCCGGAATAAAATGTCTTAAAAATGTATTTGTCATGGAATAAAACGAGAATAATAATTACTGGCTAATGTAAAAAACACATTCATTACACAAGCAATGTGATGTCATGACACGCGGAAGTGTGACGAATCTATGTTTGTTCGTGAGCATCAGCGCCGCGTACATTCAGTGCATAACTTGTCCAGCCGTGCCAGACACGCTGCTTGACCTACTGCTTAACTTAATTCACGTAGTCATGACGAAACTTCACCACGTGCCAGTAAAGCCATAATGCATGCTTAGGTTGCTATCCAAAATTCTGGGATGTAGACTGCTTGACCACCCCACACAGCAAAGACAGGATTCCTTATGGATGGAGATATTTCTGCGTTGTTTTAAATGAAAAGTGCCCTAGACACTTGGCAATGCCAACTTCCAATAGGCCTCTAAATGTGCGTGGATGGTGTCTTTGTATGGCCTGCAGTCGAAAGTGCGGCTGTACTTTGAACTTCTGGTGTAACTCTCCTCTCACAGTTCAAGGTGCAGTTACTAACTATGTGTATCTAATGAATAAACTGCACATATGAAATTCAGCCGTGAATAGTCGACAAACATAGCGTAAAAATATCGGCTACAGTTCACTTCAAGTTAAAAGAAAACAAAGAATACTCTAGAAAGTTTCTCTCTGTTTCTCTGAGGACTGATCACCTGTAGTTTTCATGCTGCGGGACTACCACATCGTGCATTGACACTCGTGAGCTACACCGACGTAAAAATCAAGCGGTGGGCGTGTTGTTATGAAAAGACCAAGCTTACTGATTGGATGATTTTCAGAGAGGCGTTTTCATGGCCAGAACGAGTGAAGTCGTGTTAAATTTGGAAGTCATCATGGCGCTTACTTCAGCTGCTCTAGGTAGGGACCCTTCTTTTGAAAGCTGCGAGAAAAAAATACAATTCACTCTTAGCTTCTATCGACTAACATAAAAGACATTGATTAGACTATAGAATGGTAAAAGAAAGTGAGAATGTCTAAAGTACCCCAATATATAAACCCTTCCGTACTATGTGTCAGGGTATCTGCTTTGAAACCCTCTTATCTCGCTAACCTAGCTTGCTAAGTCAGTAACGTTAGCTTAGCTAACAAGCCACTAAATCTAACCAGGTGGGCTATGTTATCACGAAGGCATTTTCATGCTACTAGCACCGTACTCTGTCAAATGTGACAAGTCAGAATCAAGGTATTTAAATAAGTGTTGCTAAAAAATATATAGATAACTGTTTACTTTGTTATGCTTTGGAGTTGACCAGGTAAATTGCTAGGAGAAGTAAACTGACGTTACTGACATTGCCTGTTTGTTGCCTATAGCGTGCGACTTAAGCCTCCGCAGAAGCCGCTGATTGTGTGGAACGATGTGTTTCATCACGCGAGTATAATAAAACGCGTGTATTTTACATGACATTATGTTACTCCAAATTCATAAGCGATGTCAGTAGTTTTCAATGCAGCCAAGATACTCAGTGTGTATCATAACCGGCTTAACCATTGAAATTTAATAATTCACGCTAATCTGTCTACAACATTTGAGAAGGAGCATGGTAGGTTTCAGATGATAAGAAAATTGTGTCCCTCCCAGTTCTTATTGCTTCTGTCCCACTGTTCCCCTTGTGCTTAACGGCATATTTATGTCAGTTTGGTCAGTGCAATATGATTATCTGACTATATTTTGATTTTGGACACAACCGTGTCAGCCTTATTTATACTGTTTTATTGTTATTTTCATTCTGTAATGTCATTCAGATTATCAGATCATACAAAGCAACACGTCGTGTTTATTTACTAGCATTGTATGTCCTGTACTTAAGGCATGTTGTTTCTAAAGAGAGTTTAGTAGGAAAAGCAGCATCTCAAAGTTTTTATGTCAACACATGGTTGTGCATCAAGCTTAGGATAAAACAAGGGCGTTGTTTTCCTGAGTGTTGTTCGTTGTGTTTTATCACAGTTTTCACCTTAATATAAAATATATATCAGATATTTGCATCTTTTCTGGGTGAGAGACAGATGAACTTGGTAGAATAAAGAATAAACTTAAATAAAGACACATTTTCAGAGTCCAAGTGTGATAAACATGTTGAATGCATGAAATTTTGAGTGGTTTGTATACATGTAATATTGTGTACTAGTATGATTACAAACATAAACCATGCACAGACTCTTTTATGTCCTTTCCTGCCTGCATCAGAAAACTAAGGTTTTTACCTTATATATTCCCTTCAATAGCTGAATAAGACTTGTGTGAGAGAGAATTTAAAAGTGTTACTTAAAATCCCTTCGCTTTGTTCTGTAGGTGAGGCTAGATCTTTAGTGAGGTGCGGTGTTTCTGCATTTCAGTGCTGACAGTATCAACAGCCCCTGTGTCACTGAAAATCCACCATCACATGTCACCATAGGAATGAGGCTCCTGTCAAAATAAGCACCGTTTTGGTCTCACAGGACAAAAAAACCCCAAACAATCACAAGTCCAGGCTTATATTGTGATTCCTTTTTTCACTGAGTTCTTTTTTTTTTGAGGGGGGTTCTTTCAAAGCACTTATTGACATAGAAGTGATATCTCATGGTCGATCAGGAGATTTTGTCTCTCTAAGCTGCAGCCAAGTTTATCACATCTCCAGTTGTGGCCCATGGATTGTTTTTGTCTGCCAAACTATCTGCCACTTTAGGGGTTGGATACATTTGAATCTTCTATCAGACAGCTTTACTCTTTTTGTAGTGGACTTGATCTTGATTGCTGACATGGCAGTGGAAAGCAGTGTCTTTTTCTCTGAAACCAGCTCTAAGCTTGATGTCATCTTTGGTTTGTTTTCTTTCTTATGAGAGTGATTTTTTTCTTCCCATATGGTAATAAGTGACAAATGTATGCTATATATGTGTTTCCTTATTTTTACAAATATGGTGATACAAAAAAGCTATTTGATGCCACATGACAGCTGAGAAAAGCTGCTACTTTGCATGGCTTTATTCTTGTTGGAGTTTTGTATTCTTACTTTTTACTTGGAAAAATTAGCAAGATGTTACAGTATAGGTCCTTTTTCCCTTTTTTGAAGAAGAAGTTTGACTTTTGTCCAATTCTCTACCTTTATCAGTCATTTTATACATATTACTTGCTTGTTCATCTTTATCATGATGACATTGTCCTTTAGACTTCAGATCTGGTATTTTCTCACCAAATATCTCATGCCAACACACATCTCCTTTGTTCACTGAATAGACTCAGTAGCTAACTGTGCAGTGAATTGTGCTGAACAGGCAGAGGAGAAAGCTGAACAAAGAACAGACTGCATTTCTTTAGAATTCTTTTCTGAGGGAGACCAAAATCTGTTGGGCTTTGATCAAAGTGAATTTGGAGAGGGAGTACATTCAGATCACTTTATAACATTTTAGAAGACTCTGAAAGCACAACATTATCCAGAGTAAACAGCCCATGTAAAAAGAAGAATTGGTTTTCACATACTTTTGACACTTTGGGGTTGTTTCAGAACAGATTAAAGATTTATTTTATTTTAGCCTGTTAGGCCTGTTAGTGTTGCTGAACGAACAGATTGTTTCCAGTGGCAACCACTAATGACATTCCACCCTTATCTATTTCCTGCACTTACAGAGCATCCCTTCAGCAATTTGATTGAAAGCCTAAGTGAAAAATATGAAGATCGGAAATATTTCAGTTTACAGAAGCTCGGTGACTCTAGATATGGTGAGTACCTTTGTTAAACCAATTAAAAAAAAACAACAAAAATCTATGATTCAGTTGAAAATGATTTTGTGAATATTTTCACATTTGCTCATTAACTGCCAATAGTCAACCTGTCAGGAACAAGTTTGTGCCAATGCATTGGCAATTTTGTCAGTTAATAGTCATAGTTGTATACAAAAAGTGATGAGTCACAGACTTCATAGACCTGTTTGAGTAAGCAACATCATTTCCGTTTGAGGAGGGATGTTTCAGCTGTTGGCTGGGTAGAGATGAGCTCAGTGATAGTACATTTTACAAAAGCAGGGATAACGGGTAGTTGTGCTGATTCCCTGTTCACGTCCTGCCCCACAGAGAAGCTTCCTCTGTGTATCCGCGTCCTGCTGGAGGCAGCTGTTAGAAAGTGTGATGGCTTTTATGTGAAGAAGAAGGATGTGGAGAACATACTGGACTGGCAGCAGCAACAGAATGTGGCTGAGGTCCCTTTCTCTCCTGCCCGGGTCCTACTGCAGGACTTTACGTGAGTGTCCGCATTTGGTACACAGCCTGTATATAACACAAGACACTCTATGGTTTTAGTTTTGTTATCATTTTTGCATATTCTGGGGAAAATCTAAGTATTTTGCCTGAGAATTGTACTATTGGCATTTGGAAGTCAGATTTAGTAATGCTCAAAGCAAACAGTATTGTAACTTTTTGTCGTCATGGAATGAGATTCTCATTGTGCGAATTACAGTAACTTTAGAGCATGAAATATATCCCCCATGGTACGTACGGTCATGTTCTGTAGTTGTAGAGTTTCACTTTTCTTCTTATGCCTGATGATGGGTGCATGACAAATCAATTCACCAAGCCCAAGCTGGGATCCTGGTTTTGTTAGTGGTAGAGGACCAAATGCTCACTACGGTCCTGAGGGTTGTTTTAGACCATACAGACTGAGGTTTGTGTGTGAATGTGATGGCTCACTGTTGAATCCCACAGGGGTATCCCTGCCATGGTAGATCTGGCCGCTATGCGAGATGCCGTGGCGAAGAATGGAGTGGATCCCAGCCTTGTCAATCCCAAGTGTCCCACAGATCTCATTGTGGATCACTCCCTACAGATCGACTTCAGCAAATGGTAATAATAGATCTGCGGATTTTTTAAGAGATCTGTCCAGATAGTTATGTGTGTCTGTAGCTGATGTCATTTTCCTCTCTCAGTGCCATACAGAATGCTCCCAACCCTGGAGGAGGAGAGGGCCAGGGGACCCCGGTCCACTCGTCCCCTGCCAGACCAACCCTCCGTGGGGGACAGTGTGGCGATCAGAGGGGTGCATGTAGCAAGGGCTCATGCAGAGACCCGCCAGCCAGTTCAGGGCGAGGACCTGCCGTCCAAATTGAGAACACACCGCTTCTCTGTCCTTTCCACCTGCAGCCTGTGTCAGAGTAAGTCAGTGGCTTGCTTATACCACATGGTTAGAAAGTTGTCTTTTAACATACAGGCATATTTTTAACATGCAGATATCTCTATAATTACTCTCTATAGGGTCGAGACAGCGTTCAAGAACCAGGAAATGGAGCTCATCAGAAACAAAGAAAGGTTACAGTTTTTCAAGGTGTGTTGTTCTTCTTTTGTTTGTATTTTTAACCAGATTGCGAAATGTTCATCTGTTAGATCTGTACACCCCAGTTATTAGACACTTTGGGGAAATGAAACCAATGCGTCATACTTCAGGATAAAAAAAAATGAAGCTGAAAATGAAAAATTGTTGGCCCATGAGACCAGCCTACTGTCATTGCTTCTTTCAACTTCATTTTCTTTTAATGACCCTTTTTTCACGTGCTCTTTTCCACAGTGGTGCTCAAAAGCATTTAAAAATGTGAATGTGGTGCCTCCAGACGTTGGGGCAATACATCAGGTGAACCTGGAGTATATCTCAAAGGTAGTACAGGAGAGCGAAGGCTTCGTCTGCCCAGACAGCGTGGTGGGCACTGATTCCCACACCACCATGGTCAACGGCCTGGGGATCTTAGGCTGGGGTGAGAGCATCTCTGTCCTTATCTTTTTACTACAGCAGATAATCTCCTCAATTATGTAGGTTATGATGTTGGCTAAACCCTAAAGTGCCAACCAGGGTATCCAACATGCCTCAGCCATGCTGATATTGGAGCACAATGTGTTTTCATAGCTAAAGACAACTTATTTATAGACAAGGGGATTTTGCTCGGACACTTAAACATAGCGGTTTGTAGTTGCAGTCCACAAGTGTTCTAGCACCATGCTATCTTACCTGATTCAGCTTATCTATGAAGGGCTGAGTCCTCCACATGCTGAAGACAGTGTGCTGGTGTTTAGCATAAACCAAAGTCAACCATGTATCCTAATTACTGGAATTCAGAAACACTGTTTCCATGTGTAAGTTGGAGTTTTCCAACTTAGGAGCTAAGGCGAAGGCATGATTTTTTTTCAGAAGGGAAAGTCTATAACATCAGTGACATCAACAAGGTATATAATCCAGGAATGCACAGTAAATGGTTATGTCAAAAAGTCTCTCTCTACTCTGACACACTGAGTAAGCTCATCAGCTAATTGTCACGCCCTTGTTTAACTGAGACGGGAGCACAAGAGCAGGAAGAGGCCGAAGTCTCTCGAGGCAGAATTGGGAAATGTTGTTCTACTGAATTTACTTCTTTTTCTGTTCTTCTGTCTCATCTGTTCATCATAATAAAATAAGCAGATTTAATTTAATGAGGAATTAAGTGCTTCATTTTACGTAGTCAGATACACTGGAACGTACTGGTAAATAAAGAAAAACCTCATGTCGTGTGAACATATCCTGTCGGCACTGTTAGATTTTGATTTTGGGTTAATGACATCTGATCAGATCGTTTACGAATCCCTCAGGACTGTAACTATGGTATTTTCCTCACAAGACAAAGCATGTGGCATGTTAATTGAGGAATTCAACTTGTGCAGATCCACTGTGTTATAATCACGCTGATAAAGAATTCTGTTCAAATGAAGACAGACGCTTTGATTTATCATTGTTTTAACTTAGTCCCACAGTACCAAACCACATGGTGCTCCGTCCTCTCTGTCATAACACTGCTATTCATTTCAGTGTGTTACTTGTGTCCTGCAGACAACTTGATAAACATGTTAATCTCTGTCTCCCACAGGTGTTGGAGGCATAGAGTCAGAGGCAGTGATGCTGGGTCAGCCTGTGTCTTTGACACTCCCACAGGTAGTAGGCTGTAAACTAGTCGGATCCGTCAACACTCTGGCCACGTCCATCGATATAGTGCTGGGAATAACCAAGGTAGAGTGTTTAATTCCTTTTTCTTAATTTAGTGCAGTTTTCTTCATATCAAAATCAAATATAGTGTATAGCTAATCCACTGACAGGGTGCTGTGTGAAGGTCAAATGCAGGTTTAAAACGGGGTTGTAATGAGTAGAGGACAATAACAGGTGCTGGAGAGGGCAAGAAGCCATGGGGTTAAGAAAAGCAAGTTCAGTAAGTGCACAAGGGGTCACAAGTGCAGGCAAACAGCTGTTACACAAACTGTATTGCTCTCTGACATCGCAGTGAACTTTATCTGTTTTTTGTATATCTGGTAATACTGTTGGAAGGCAAACTGAAGGGGACCTTCTACCTCACCTTTGAATTTGTCACACACACAAAAAAGTTTTATGTCACACACAAAGTCTCACACACACACACAAAAAAACTTTCTGGCTCTAATGCAACGTACGTGTGGCTGTGCACAGCATCTACGGCAGGCGGGGATCGGAGGGAAATTTGTGGAGTTCTTTGGACCGGGCGTCGTGCAGCTGTCTGCTCCTGACAGGACGACCATAGCCAATATGTGCCCAGAGTACAATGCCACTGTCAGCTTCTTCCCTGTGGACAATGTCACACTTGAGCACTTTAAACAAACTAGTAAGTTCACACACCGCACCTTCTGACATGTGACTCGGTATGTTTGAAGGAAGTTTAGTGAAATGTTATTCATGATTGGATAAGATTTGCCCTGTTTCTATCTCTCAGACTTTAGTGAAGAGAGACTTGAAATCATGGAGGCTTACCTTAAAGCTATGAAGATGTTTAGGAGCTATGACCAGCAGACAGAAGATCCCCAGTACTCTCAGGTAAAGTATCACTTAAGAATATCTTGACATGGGTTAATGGTAATCAGACTCTTCACATATATAAAGGTATTTACTCTACACGTTTCATATTTACTGTGGTGTCCTCAGAACCATAAACTGCATTTGCTGTTTAACTTATTAAATGTAACCATGATCAGACAGAACATAAGCAACAAAACACTTGACCGTGTCAAATCCACCTGAAGAAATGTATGAATTTGGAAACCTTTTCTAAAGGTTATTGAGATCAACCTTGGCTCCATCGTGCCCCATGTGAGTGGTCCTAAGCGGCCTCAAGACAGGGTGGCAGTCAGCTGCATGAAAGAGGATTTTCTCAACTGTCTGAATGAGAAGGTGAGTCTTTAACACTTACTTCGAATGCCACTTAGCTGCGTTTTTTTTTTTTTTCCTTTTGAGGACTAGCAGTCTTCATTTGCTAGTTTTGATTTTCTGATGCTGTTATTCTTTTATCTCCTTGAGAGAGTACATCCCACTCTATGCACACTGACTGTACAGCTGATGTGTCAGTGTAAATGATTCACTTATGGGATGCACCAAATGTCCAGCCAGAAAAAATATTTGACCAAAAACAGCAGACATAGGACATTAGGTATATGTCTGAATGAGTAAAAATGCTCAGTGTTTTGACTGAAGATGTGATGATGCTTTCGTTGCTCTCCTGCGCTGGTTACAGAAGACTTGTTCAAACTGAACCAGCAGGCCATGCTGTCTAGACCCTGTTCCTGCTCTTTAAAAGTCAACGACAGCTACCCTCAACAGAGAACCTGTCAGTAGTATGGAACCATGGTTTCATACTACAGACTACTACTACACGGTTACATTAGTCATTTGCAAACTCTGTTCAGCTGAATTATCTAGAGATGGTACAACACCAAAGAACTTGTCCACTGTAAGTTTAATGCCCCTCCACCACAGTTTGACATGGTACAAAAACAAACTGGAAAATGAATGAAAAAATGAAGGTATTGAGCACCCCTCTAATTGGGCTTTGACCCCGGCCAAGAGCTTTAATTTCAGTGTGTCACTAGTTAATATGTTTCCTGTTGAGAGTCAATGTCCAGAGTTCCATGATCAGAGCTGCTGTAGCCAAAAGTTCATTTTTCCATTGGGATTTTGTAAGAACAGGACACACTGTACATTTGTGTTCTTATTGTGAGGAACAGGAACTATAAAAAATAGTGGAAATATTTTCCCAAAGAATGTAATATTTATAAAAATGCACAGCTGTGTATGTTTTTGGTTAAGAAAAACATTGCATTTCCCTACATGGGCAACTAAGCTTCATGTTGCTTCTCAGGGACAGAAGTATATCAAAGAAGATATTGTGCTTGCAATCATTAGGAAAATGCTGTTTCACTGGTATCATGCTACTTCACTTGAAAATTCAGTGTTTTTTGACCCACTTCCCCATCATGACATGACTTGAGTTTTTCTCCCAGCTCTCTTGAAGCTGACGCAAACGGGAAACTCAGTTTTCCCCCATACACATTGTTTGTAAAGTAGTTTGTAAAGTAGGCTTTTGAATTACAGTGTTTTCTCAGCCCTTTGCCACTAACTGTCGTTAAATAATCTTCTGTTTCAGGTTGGGTTCAAAGGGTTCCACATCGCCAAAGAGAAGCAGAAGGTCCTAGTACCCTTTCTGCACAAAGGAACAGAGTACAAATTAGCCCACGGCTCCGTGGTCATTGCCGCCGTCATCAGCTGCACCAATAACTGCAACCCCTCTGTCATGCTGGCGGCAGGTGAGCGTGAGGCCAGGACGGACCTTTCAGATACGCTGTTAATATGGCAACTGGACATAGAACCACTGAGTAAATGGTATGCAGTTACTGATATTTGCTGTATTTTTGATTGACAGGTTTACTAGCGAAGAAAGCCGCTGAGGCGGGCCTTACCGTCAAGCCTTACATCAGAACCAGCCTGGCCCCGGGCAGCGGCCTGGTGACCCACTACCTCAACACCAGCGGTGTATTGCCTTATTTAAGTCAGCTAGGGTGAGCCCAGCATTGCACCCCCACTTGTCACTCACTCCTGGATCACAGTTATAAATGTTTTCCACTCAGGACACAGATTTCTTTCCGTCACCACATTATTGGTGCCCTACAGTGACCTGACGCTCAACTTTAGTTGCACGGATGTACATGGTAAAGGAACAGACACTAATCACTGTGAAAAGGTTTAGAAAAGCACCAAGCTATCAAACAGCAGCAATAGCCAGCAATCCGCACAAACCATATGGACTTTCACCACAAGGTTTTGCCATTGCCAGATTTCGTTATCAGCAGATTTCTTATTGTCAGATTTGAACTGTTTGTGGTCGAGCTACTAGTTAGCGTACTTAGCCATGTCTCATGGTCTCTCACAGTCTGTGTCACACACCCCAAAAACAAAGAAAAATGGATAGGCTTATAAAAGTACTTACGACATTAGGCAATCTCTCAGTTTCAGAGCAGATCCTGAGAGGTTGATGACTTTTATTTCTCTGTTGGCTTGTGAAAAATTGTCACTGAGTCTAGATTTAGGTGCTGCTTATTATGGTCCCTAGAATAGCAGTGGCTAAGGTTTTGACATTGTTTGGAATGCACCTGTATAAATTGGCTTTGTGTACCCTGTGTTTGACCTAGGTTTGAGGTGATAGGATATGGATGTGCCACCTGTGTAGGGAACACTGCGCCTTTACCAGAAAATGTAGTTGATGCCATTAAACAGGTACTGATACTACCATTTCTCTCCTCTCTGTCATTTCCATCCTCCACAGTACTTGGGGAAGGTTTGCTATTATTTTTCTTTCACTGTTACACTTCTTTCAAAGTGATCAAGTAGCTGTGTTTTTTTTGTTTTCTTCATTAACCTGCCTCACTCACGGTTGTGCAGGGTGATTTAGTCGCATGTGGGGTGCTCTCTGGAAACAGACATTTTGAAGGGCGCCTGTGCGATTGTGTCCGTGCCAACTACCTAGCCTCACCGCCACTGGTTGTGGCTTATGCCATCGCCGGTACTGTCGACATCGACTTCGAGAAGGAGCCTCTGGGTAAGAGAGTGTTAAAGACGACCGTTCTGTTTCTCCAAGCCAACTTTTGGTGATGGTCCATTTTACTGAAGATAATGGTTTTCCAAAGTACTGGCATAAGACAGTACTGGCATAAGACAGTTTTTTGAAGAGCAGTCATTACCCAGTCTTGTTTATTACCTTTGGACTTCACTAAGATAATTGTTGTATGCAGACACAACATAACATAAAGAAACATAAAGAAATGCCTAGGTCTGCAAATAGCCAACTGTAACCTGCTCTTTTTCCTTAGTTGTTATTGCTCTATTCTCATATTAATGATTTGACATGTATAAAAATTCACTTGAAATTAAATGATCCTTTAAAGGTATTAGTCGTGTGGAATAACTCTTTGCTAATTTAAGAACCGCATTTGCAGCACAAACAGCACAAAGTGCTGTTTATTTGAGTTGTCTGCTAATAATTGTGTTTGTCTTTTTTTTTTTTTTTTTGGTAATGTTTATAGGGGTTACCTCAGAGGGGAAAGAGGTGTACCTGCGGGATGTTTGGCCTTCTAAAGAGGAAGTCCTTCATATAGAGGAGCACACCGTCATTGCCTCTATTTTCAGGGATGTGAAGATTAGGATGGAGGTACGATGATTTATGGAGGATGTGATAGTGTTGGGAGGGCGTGATTTTGCAGATCTTAAGTTTTGGAGAACAGAATACCTCTCGTTGCATGATCTGATCATAAGTGAGTTAAACGTTTTGTGAAGTGCTCATTGGCTCTTTTTGCATTTTGTTGGTAGTTCATGTTAGCATTTTTGTCGTTTCTGATATTTGTGGTTCATTTCTCATTTATGCTCATTTCCAGAAAGGAAGCAAGTTTTGGAACAACCTTGAATGTCCAGAGTCAGTAATGTTCCCATGGGATCCCAAATCAACGTATATTCGATGTCCTCCCTTCCTTAACAAATTTGTGAGTTTGCGCCGCGAGATTTTCCCAGCCATATATGACACAGTACAGTACTGCATGGAGTATCCTCCTGTGATGTACCATATGTATGCGCCTTCGCAGGATAAAGAGATGTCCGGTCCTCAGTCCATTGAGAATGCCCATGCTCTTCTCTTCCTGGGAGACAATGTGACCACAGACCACATATCACCTGCTGGCAGTATCGCGCGGGTCAGTCCAGCGGCCAAGTACCTGCAGAGCAAACGGTGAGAGACTGTCTCTCTGATCATACCAGTCCCTTCTCACCTGTCAACTCTTAGACGAGGCATTTTTCCAGTATACAGTATTCGCCGTACACCTCATGGTTTGTAGAACGTCATAATAGTCTAAGGTCAGAAACATACCAAATGTGAGAAATATATGATCTCCTTCACCGTAAACATCCAGAGGTTATGTTCCTATCAATGACTGACAGGTGAAGACATGTTAAATGTGAAAGATATAATTTATTTGGTTGATGAATTGAAACGATGGGGATTGACTCAATACTTCATGTGGTGAAGAGTGTAATCATTTCTTCAGATGATGGTGACATGTTTGATAGGGACCTGGTTTACGAAGGGCATAATTCATCAGCTGTGCCAACGATTGATTACGTAGGAGGAATGGGTCAGAAGAACCAGTTGTCACTTAATTGCTGTGAAGTGTCTAAGCTGATTTTTTTGTAAACTGTCAGTTAACATTTTTAAATTGCTGTAAGAAATCCACAGAGCAGACCTGAAACTGGTCTGTGGTGGCTCAGTATGGACCGCATAAACAAGCTTTTTGGTTTGTCAGCATTTATATCAGCCACTGACCAGTTGAACATGAAGAAAACAATGCTCTTGTTCATCCTTACCATTAAACGGTGTGAAGAAGACTGATCTTTTTATGGTTGTAAACATAACATGTGATGTTCAATTTCTTTAACCGTCCTTTCAGCCTCACCCCTCGTGAGTTTAACTCTTACGGTGCTCGGAGAGGAAACGACGCAGTGATGACCCGCGGCACATTCGCCAGCATTAAGCTCCAGAACCGTTTCATAGGCAAGACCGGCCCCAAGACCCTGCACATTCCCTCTGGTCAGACAGTGAGTATGACCGTGACTGGACACCAGTCAGAGAGTGCCTGTACTGCAGCCGCTGGCCCAGTCGCTCTTATCAATGCCTGCGGTTCTGTTAGCGCATGCCCAACTGTATTAGTGTAATACGGTATTTCAAGCTTTAATCTACTTGAGTCGCACTGGTGGGTCAGTATGTAGCTCATTGTACAGTTGCTCTGTTCAATATATAGAGCTTGAGGAAAGCTTTCTAAAATGAGTAGTGAAATGATATTGACAGAATAATATTTTCATTGGCTTGATTTGTATAGTAATATTTAAAAAGGTAAAGGTCTGGTAAGTGTGTGTGGGAGTGCCACTCTTACGTATTTTATTTTCGTGCGTGTGTGTGTGTGTGTGTATGAATGGTGCAGATGGACGTTTTTGAAGCTGCAGAGCGATATCAGCGAGATGGCATTCCCCTTATAATCCTGGCTGGAAAGGAGTACGGCTCAGGCAGCTCTCGTGACTGGACAGCCAAAGGTCCCTACCTGCTGGTGAGTGGCCCAGTTTGTAATTTATCTGGACTCAGTCATTAGGTGTAGTTGCATGAGGAAAAGTCTCAAGTTATCTGTGGGGACTCAGAGTTAGCTTGTCTTTCGTGGAATGCTCAAGGTTTCCATTAGACTTCAAAAGAGTATTATCTGCCCGCCAGTACCAGAAGTCTGGCAATGAGTTAAATCTGCCTTGATGCATTAGGCAGCTCATTCATGGTGTATTGTAGAGGTGGAACACCTAGTGTTCATTAACTTCATTAGCTGATCAATGTCTTTCTTTTTTTTAATTTAATAAAATCCTTTTCAGCATGGGTAACCTTTGGCCTTTGTCAGCTGTCCATAGCAGTGGAAGGATTTGTTGAATGTTAGAAGTTGTTGAAGGTCGTCCTGTGGGTTTTGATTAACAGGGGGTGCGGGCAGTGATAGCCCAGAGCTTTGCCAAGATGCATAAGAACCACCTGGTTGGCATGGGCATTGCCCCACTGCAGTTCCTCCCTGGAGAAAACGCCGATTCCCTGGAGCTCAGCGGTAAAGAGAGATTCACCATCACAATCCCAGAGGACCTTTCCCCTCAACAAGAGCTCACAGTCAAGGTACCGTCTGGAACCCCAGATGAAGCCAAATGCACTTTGTTTGTTCATGATCGTCTTGTTCTTCCAGTTTCTTGACGTTTGTGATATCCTGTTTTTCTCAGACGAACACTGGAAAGACCTTCAGAGTCAGAGCGCTGTTTGAGAACCAGGTGGACGTGGCATTCCACCAACACGGCGGCGTCATGAAATACGTGGCACGGAGAATGCTTCAGTAGCCCCGCCCACCACACCAAGGTCATTTGACTGGCGCAGCGGAACGACACTGTCTCTCTGGTTCAAAAGAGAAAAAGAGAAGTAGAAGTGCAGGGTGGCTTGACACAGCGTGCAAAGGCTTCAGGAGTGATCGGTCTTTGTTTGCTTCAGTGCTGAGACTGGACCAATTTTGCCGCAGCCCCTGTAAGCAGGCCCCGCCCTCTCAGCAAGCGTGCGCTTGTAGTGCTGACATCATCCATCCCAGTGCATCGGTCCCCACGGACTCATCTGTCCTTGCACTTACAAATATGTCCATTTACCTCTGTTTGGGATGTCTGCTAATATCTGCTCTGCAGTACATTGTTGAACTTTTTTTTTTTCTTTTGAGATTTACTGTCAAGTGTCATAATTAATGGTGCTGAAGTTAAAGAGAAACTCAACGTAATGCCCTCATGAGTGGTGCTTCTTGAAGTGATTCATTCACAAAGTCATTATCGCGCTGCAGTTCACGAGCAAGCGTACTTACCTTCATAATGGCAAAAAAATTGCTAAAATTTCATATGTACCAAATAATAATTTAAAAGAAGAAGCTGATGTGTGAAATGTCTCACTAAAATGTTTATCTTTCAGTCATTTCTTCCTTTTCCTCTTGTTCTATTATGATTCATAGTTAGTTTTGCCATGCAAATTTTTTACCTCACCTACTGCTGGCTACATTAAAAGGCACTGTTTTTTTTCTGATTCAGTGTATGTCTCTTCTGAAATGATGGATGGATTGAACCTATGGTTCTTTGGGTAATGCTATATTGTAATAAATACAATACACATGAATGAGTATTTCTTTAGTGTTTTGTCTTAGGCTGTCCACGGAGGCTGTCACTTTTGTTCTAAAGAATAAAATTGTCGTCCACAGTGAACCTTATTATTACAGTGGTGTTTCCTTGCAAACATTTTTAATGTCACTCCTGTCCATTGCCAAAGCAATTTTCCACAAGGAATCTGATATGACCTTGATTCACCTTTAGTAGTCCAACTGCATCGTGGGTATTTGTTGCCTTGATATACGCTGCTTTTCTCCACATTGTTTCATATTGGTGTTGAACCATTTTGACAAGAAAGGACAATCAAATCTGTATTTCAGTTGTACATCTCATCATCCTATTGTAAAATCAAGTTGTTGTTTTTTTCAAGAAGCATGCACTTTCAACAACATGGTGAATTTCGGTCTACAACACGACTGTGATGTTATTGATTCCTTTTAGTCATGTTTAGCAGATGTATGATTTTTGGTGGCAACTGAAACAGCATGTGACTGCAGCAGTCACAGAGAAGCACTGGCAAAGGGGAAGTGGAGGAAAGAGGCTGACAGATCATTCTGTTCCGACTTTATCCTGTTATTCTTTTAATAAAGGATTACATATTTACAACCATGTTTGGCATTTGGCTGATTTGACCTTCGAGTGTCAGTTATTCTAAATAAATGGATTGTTTCTCTAATTACTTTAACGTCGGTGTCCTTCACTGTTTAACAGTGGTGTTTACAGTTAACTTTATATTCTCAGAGACACTTTAATCATATGTAACAGAAAAAATGAGGTTGAGAATGAATCACGCCTGGGTAGTTTTGTTAGCCTACAGTTTAATGGTATTGTACAATATGTCAATCTGGATGTTACCACCTCCCTCTAAACAGATGATGGATCTCTCTGGATAAGAGGAATGAATTTGAATGTAACTGTTTTTAAGGGAGGTCCTGAAGGAAGTGGAGCAAAGGTCACTGTATTGGGTGTTTTAATTCTATATTCTTAACATATGATTTTTTTCCCCTTTGCAGCATGAGTTTGACTTTAAAACCTGTGTTGTACATGCAGCTTGAGCTCTAAGGTATGCTAGTGCTACTGTAGCAGTAGCAGTGGCTATTACAAGGAACATGGAGGAACAGCAGTATGTGCATTTCTCCTGGCACATAAAGAGACTCAGAGACTCAACACTTGCTGTCCTTTTCATTTACGAGATTTCAACCCTGGAGTTGCTTCTTATGAATGTACGAAGCATGCTGAGCAACTGTTGGATCTAGTATCTGAAGGATGTGATACTTTCTGTCTAACCAATATCTTGTCTGTAACATATGTCGGAGTCCAAACGACTAACTATTGCCCCTCTCATTTCCTATTCTCTCACGACGCGGCCTTCATACTCCATCCCAGTAGGTGGCAGAATGCGCCTCTGCAGTTGTAGCGGCACTGTTATAATTTCAACTGAAGTATACGAAGAAGAAGAAGTGACGTCTAGCCAGCACCGGATGTAAAACGCAGGGAACGCTGAAACACAAGAAGTGCTAAGTAACGCTGGAAGGTAAGTTAGTTTAGTTATTATATAGTTTAATAAACAACCATAATCTTGTCAAGGAAAATGCATAACATTTACAGGAATGAATGGGACGATGAGCAAAATTGATGTTACATGGCAATTATATAAGAAGCTTTGTGCCGTATAATTGATGCTGCTAGCATCTCAAAGTTGCTGCTTCATCATGCTCGCTTTCATTGAGAACAGTGAAGTTGCTTGACAGTCCGCTGTTCGCTAGCTTCAAACTCTGCATGTATTTTTCGTTTTACATATGGTTACGCTTTAACCACTACCCATCACTCAAATTGTATGTTTAGCATAGAGTGGTGCGCTGTATTGTTGTATGCAGTTTTTTTTTGTTAGAGTCTGCTGGCTAGCCATTTCATCCTGCTCGCTTTCTGTTTCAGTTTCCTCTGTCGACAAATGACCACTGTTCTGTTTTTTCCTGACAGTTGAATCCTCTGTAGCTGTGATATGAAATGTGATTCATATTGTGACATATTGTAACATTCGTATTGTAATTAGTCAAAGCGGTGTTTATAAATTTACATTTCAGCAAATGGAGGGGAGGACATGCTAGCCTCTTGAATTTCGCTGAAATATGTAGTTCGTGGTAGAGCGTATCTTAATGGAGGAATGACGGTATTTCTTTCTCCTTTTTTAATTTACAGGTGTCATATGCTAATAAATCACAATGGTAAGGCACTTTAACTAAGTATAATGCGCAGTTGAGCACTGTATTTATTCAACTAAATGAATTACATTGCCTTGAGTGACAGTTGAAATGTTTGATTTGATTCAGTGTATCCTGCATAATATCTCTCGTTTTAAAAGGCTATGACATCAGTTTTGAGTGGTAGGATAAAGGGCTCAGTAATGAGGATTTGGGGTTTTAACATAGTGCATGACAGGTGCTCTTTAAGACCAGACCCCAACAATGTCTCTTAACCATGAGGTTGCCACAGAGGTGTGCAGCCTCTAACACAGTAAATAATAATTAAGGTACTTTTGATTAGTGCATCAACTAAATGAATAAGTATACATGCACATTTTTAACTCTCATGTTGTATTTAAAAATATGAAATAAATCTTTTTTTTTTCCAGTCTCGGAGGTATGATTCAAGAACGACCATCTTTTCTCCTGAAGGCAAGTATGGGGTTTTTTTTCCATAATGAATTGGGCTCAGAGATTTATTCTTGCTGTTTTATCAGAAATGCCTTATTCTAGTCTTGCATATTTTTGTCTTAAAATTACCTATACAGCAAATGGAGCAGCAAACATTCAATGATTAGTTGCTTGAAAAAGTACTGCAATTTTTATTTTATGCTCCAGTGACCTGACAAACAGGCTGAAAAGTTCACTAGTTTCCACCCTGTCAGTTGAACAGTATTGCTTATGTCTGTGCCAGGCCGCCTGTACCAGGTGGAGTATGCAATGGAAGCCATTGGACATGCTGGTACATGCCTGGGGATTCTAGCCAATGATGGAGTGTTACTGGCAGCAGAGAGGAGGAATATCCACAAACTACTGGATGAAGTGTTCTTCTCAGAAAAAATCTACAAACTGAATGAGTGAGTAGTGCATTTTATTTGTTCAGTGGTTGTTTAATATGTACTTGAGTATTTATACCATCATCAGGCTGGACAGTATGATCAGAAAACAGTGACTCATTTACCTCAACAAAAGCAAACACAGGGATAAATATTTATATATTTTTATTTTATGTGGTGTGCAATATTGGTCCTTTCCATTATCTGTGGTTGTTAGCTAGTTTAAACAATAATGTCTCTCAATTGCTTATTTTTTACAGAGGGTGTCTCAGAAAAACAATTTAATTTAACTTGACTCATAATTTGACATGAAATATTTCAAAATATAGGTACGACTGTGATTTATCTTAAAAGAAAGAGCATCCACGGTCCCAAAGTGGTGCACCTCATTAAGGCATTGTTTAACAGTGCAGAGATCTGTCATCCATTATCAGGACTTCATGCTTCAGATCTCACCTGTCACACATACTTTTGGTGACAGGGGGTCTGTGGGAACACAGTCAGCCTTGTTCCCCTGAGTGGGTGAGCCAGCCAGGATCCCTCTACCCCTCCTGCTCAGTAGTGGTCACTGATGGTCAGGTGTCCATGTAGTTGTGTGCAGAATTACGTGAATACCACTCTCCACTGATGCGTTCTCGATGCTTGATATTATAAAAAGCCTATGGATAAAGCAGTCATGGATTTCACACATAATGGAGAAAACACGTGCTAGTCTCATGCACCTTCCCTGCCGTGGCTACGATGATGTTGCAAAATCGAGGATTACAAGATTGCTAGTGATTGGGCAGTGAAAATTGAGGAAAATGACTTTATTAACAGTAAAAAAAATCAGTATACCCTATTTTTTGCATATCACCATCTGTCTCTCTTTATGTTTGTCTGTTTGTCTCAAACGCCCTGTGCAAGCTGCCTTTACTTGCATGGTTTAGAACATTAAGACACTGCAGAATGTGTTGTGGTTACTTGCTGTGTAAAAACCCATAAACTGATTTGCTGTGATGTTGCAGGGACATGGCCTGTAGTGTTGCTGGGATAACGTCAGATGCCAACGTCCTCACCAATGAGCTCAGGCTGATAGCACAGAGGTAAGAGAGTGTTTAGCTGTCTACACACGTGCATTAGGATTTGAGTTACATTAATGAAAATGATATTCAGGGCCTCTGGTAGCTGTATAACACATTTTCTTGTTTAAACTAACGTACTACTGTCTTATTTACCCCGACCGCCTACTGCATACATGTAGAATAGTGTACAAAAGGCAGGAATTGCTGAGTCTTAACAGGCCAAATTTTAGTTGTGCTCAGAAACGGTCAAACAGCACATTGAACGGTGAAAGGTGTTGAAGTGTGTCTGACAGGGCAGTGAATGTGCGTAAGACCTTAGAGCTTAAAGTTATGATTCAGTTCATGTACTCTAACTAACTCAGATACAGTGGATAATAACGTTTGTGTATGTGTCTGTCTGTAGATATTTGCTCCAGTACCAGGAGCCAATCCCCTGTGAGCAGCTGGTGACTGCACTGTGTGACATCAAACAGGCTTACACACAGTTTGGAGGTAAACTGGTTCACAGAGTGTACCCTCTTGATATTGTTGTTGTTGTCATGTTGACTAACTCTTTTCACTTTGTAGGGAAGAGGCCTTTTGGCGTGTCTTTGTTGTACATGGGCTGGGACAAGCACTATGGGTTCCAGCTGTACCAGAGTGACCCTAGTGGAAACTACGGAGGCTGGAAAGCCACATGCATCGGAAACAACAGTGCCGTATGTAGCCTGATACTGTTATATACACTACATAATACAGGCAGTTATCTTTATGTCTCCATCATGTTTTACATATTTATGGACATTGATGACAATCATAGTTTGTTTGGTCTAGGCTGCAGCATTTTACCATTTTCATTTGGAAATAATTACTATTCTAACAATAGTAAAAATACCGTAATTCCTATAACATCAGCACGTCACTATTTTCTGACTTTCTGTTGTGCATTTTGCTCTTTGTGTACATGTAGGCGCAGTGAAATTCCTCTACTGCAGAACCTCTTTTTTTGAGTTGAACTACTGATGCTAGGTAGTCAAGAATAGAAGCCCTCAGTATTTTTGTTTACTTTCTGTTAGGCATTTTTGCAGTTTGACTTATACATTTTTTGCATTTTTGTCTTGGTTCAGAGCATTGCTGATTAGCTTCTTTAATTATTATAATTGACTGCACATCCCGCACTTTACTAGCAGGCTGCTACTGTTTATGTCCTGTTTTCAAGATACCTCTAATGGTGTGTGGCGTGAAGTAATGTTTTCATGGGAGAAAATAAATTTTAACTTAAACTTTCATATGAATGTATACTTTCAAATTAAGTTATTTGAATGACATTAATCATTCAGATTAATTGACAATGTAATCAATAGACCATTCGATTACAAAATAACTGTTAGTAGCAGCCCTAAAATATATTACTGAATAGAATAGAACACTGTTAGCACTCTCTCAGAAACTGCTGAAGAATCTTGCACAGGAAACAATTTGGTCATTCAAAATATTCCAATCACTGCTATTTTTGTCCCCTGACTTTTGATAAAGATCATGGCAGATAATCCATTTCTATGACTCCTTTTGGGGGGAGATTTACATAAGACCTTCAGTTTGCACTGACTAAGGCGATACCAGTCTTTTGACACTAGAGAGTGCCCATGCTCCAGTGTTGACCTCATGGTTAGCAGTACTCTCTTATTCCAACCTACCCTCTGAAACAGTGGAGGGCAGTTAGTAAAATTTCAGTGACTTTAAAACAGTATTAGATTCAACCATTATAACTGCTGCTTCCACATTTGGCACCCATCAGTATGTTATGTGTGTTTTCCTCTCATTTCAACGTGTGTGTGTGTGTCTTGTTTTCCCAGGCGGCGGTCTCCATGCTGAAACAGGACTATAAAGAGGGAGAAATGACTCTGTCTGCTGCTCTGGCCCTGGCTGTCAAAGTGCTGAATAAAACCATGGACGTGAGCAAGCTGTCTGCAGAAAAAGGTATGAGTGTGTGAGAAAACACAGACCACCTTACAGACTGCAGGATGATCTGCCCAGCCACCTGAGGCATGCACTACACATGGCCAAGTGGTGGTTTCCATTTTAATCAGAGTGGTCTTCATTTGTACTCACAGGAATGAACTGAATATGTTAAGGTTACTGGACAACGAGGTAGATTATTACATTTGTTAAAGCAGAGATTTAAACGAAGACCTGTGATTTCAACCAGTCAGATGTCAGGTTCATATTCTCCCATTGTTTCCAGCTATGAGGATACCATTGTTGGCGTTTTAAACTCCAATACAATGAGCGACAGACTGTATCATACCCACAAACAACAACATGTATTTGTTTTCAGTGTACTCAGATGGGAAACATAGTGCGGTCTGTGTTTAAGTGTACACAGTTCTGCCTAGATTGAAATGAAACCAGTACCTGTCAGCAAGTGAGAATCTGGTGATACTGTTGCATATAGTCACATGTAGACGCAGGCTCAGATCAGAGCCATCTCTGAATGTCTTTTCTCTTTCCTGCACATCCCTGACTGTCTCTGTCTGTCTTTCCAGTGGAGATTGCTACACTGACGCGAGAGAATGGGAAAACCAGAATCAAAGTACTGAAACAGAAGGAGGTAGAGGAGCTCATTAAGAAGCATGAAGCGGAAGAGGCCAAAGCTGAGAAAGAGAAGAAAGAGAAGGAGCAGAAGGAAAAAGACAAATGAGAGCTTTCTACTTCTGCTTTTCTTAACAGGGGAAAAAAAAAAGTTTTGAATCTTCAATTGTACCACACTGTCTGTCTGTCTGTCAGTTTCTTTAATAAACCACAACAAAATGTGTCCTGTGAGTGTGTTTGCCTTTTGCAGATGTTGTGTCAGCAGATTCATTCTGAGCAGAAACTCTCTGCAGGTGTAATTCATTGTCTCAAAGCAGTATGATTTGTTCAGACAGCTCTGTGTTAAATATTATCAGTCTAAAAAACTGTAAGACGTGCTCTGTTCTCTGTTACCTGTTGTGCACTGGACATCACGTTGGCCAGCACTGACGCAGAATGAACCTATTTAAGGAGATGTAACATACAGATATACTGTACCCAGTACCAGGCTCTCTTAAATGCCACACTGTACCACTCTGGTGTGGTCAGTTGGATAGTTACGTAACTGTGATATAAACACATTAACTCTGTGGTGTTCTGTAACCAATGTTCCTGCAGGTGTGTGTAAAGATATATAAAGGCCCTGGATCGATGCCTGTGTAATAAGCCTACAGTAGAATACTACCTTTGATTCAGTGAGAACATAAGTGCTTATTTGCACAGTATGTACTCAGTTACTTAGTGATGTAATTAACTAGACAGGCATAGGTTGTTAAGTCAACCCAATGTTTAAAATATGACCTCTTGATCCATTAAAACGACAGATGTCCCGAGAGTCCCCGTCACTTGGCAACAGGGTCAAGGTCATGCACAATTTGTAACAGCCGCAACAGAGCCGGTCAAGAGTTTAAAATGAATGAGGTTAAAAAGTAGGACAATGAGAGCTTAGAGATCTAAGGTGAAGACATACTGCTCAGTGTAGCAGGTCATAAAACTAAAATAGCAAGGAAGATTAAGAAGCCTGGGCCAAGTACCAGTGTCCTCTTACTCAATAATATACACCTGCCACAGTGAAAAAAACGAAAGGCTTTCTACCACAGTACTGAACACAAAGCACCTATTCAGTATGTGTGAGTCAGCCTAGGAACATGGATGAAATGCATCTGGATTTTGTTTTAAATTCCTCTGTCGGTGAGAAAAGGTCATAATTAATGTGCAAAATTCTATGAAACAGCCTTACCACTGGCCTTAACCTCATAGCCAGTGTGGTGTTACTCACTGCTAAGGCTCCCCTTTTAATGAATAATGTTTTAAATGCTGTGGCCATGCAGTGACTTGATTATTGACAGTATGGCTTGTAAACATCCATATTTTCTTATCCTTTTTGGAACCACTTGGCTAGTTCTTTGTCTTGCAAAATGCATATATAAAATAGTGAAAGTTCGAAGAAATGATGCACATTACTGTTGGAATACATTTTTCCTTTTATTTTTTTTTCCAAACATGGAGAAAAGTTCAAGGTATATAAGTATAGATTGTCTCTGAATGATTACCTGTATCTGTTTACTGTAAACAAAATTCTACACTATAAAGAACATTCAATCAAATCAGTCAAGATAGACAAAAATAAATCTCAAGAAATGAACAGAAACTTCCTCCGTAAGTATATTGTCACAGCTCAAAAGTAACTATGGAAACATAAAAGCTGTACACATGCAGAACTACAGCCCCCCCCCCCCCCCCCCCCCGGCTGAGCATCCAGGGATGGAAGTTAAGCACAGACCTACGCTGATTCCACAGGCAGCACAGTGTTTCCATGAAGACAGAGGCTTCATCTATGGGGAATGTATTGCTGAGTGTTTGCTTTTGTAGTTATCTAACTGATAACCTAAAGCCTATAAATGGGTTGCAGAGAAACAAGTTTTATCTGTTTTTTTAAAACATTGCATTTGGAAACACATTGTACTTTCATTGAATGGGTACCGTTTCTTTGGCAATCACATCAAGTTTGTTCACACTGCAAGACATCTCAAAGTTGTGGCCCACAGCTTTCTGTGGTGTACCCATAATGCACCTGAGCTTGCATTGCATGTGTCCATCTAAAGTGACTATGACCCAAGTGTGTGGGTGGGGGAGGTTCTTTTCTGTCTATCCCTTCCTGGGCAGGTATGGGACAGTGAAGACTGATCTGGATGAGAATATTGCACTCTTATTCAGTTCAGAAAAAGGCCTTTACCAAACACACCCTCAAAAATAAGAACAAGGCTTGTTCCTTTGTAGCTTGAGAAATGCTCTTTGGGGTTGAGAGAATTACTTAAAGGGTACACTGGGTGAGCTGGAACTAAAATAAAACAGCTCAGACAGTCAAAGTTTATTGCATTATGTTGTCTCAGGTTACGTCCAAGTCTGCACTCACTGCCATCAGAAATAAATTCAGATTAACTGGAATGATTCACTCTCCGTAAAAGTGTCACTGCACCAAGACCTCAGTTTTTCTGTCAGATGAATTTTGAATGTGGTTAGGCATACGGGCTGACAACTTAGTTAAACTTAACTAAAAGTCAGTGAGAGGAGAGACTGTTGCCTAGGTCTGTGAGTGGCCATTCTACAGTTCATCATCCCATAGGACGACGCTGTGACCACCTTAGTCTGAAAAGAAAAAAAAAAATGAGTGGGCTTTGTCCTGACGCTTTTCTGAGTGTGTTACTCTGAGCTGAAAAACCCTGAGGACACACAAAATACTAATGAAAACGCTACTGCATTAAACAAGGGAGGATTCTCAGAACATAAAACGCAAACACGGCTTGGTTATCATTTCCCAAAAACAAAACTTCAGGGACATAGCTCACAATCTATAGTACTAAATTCCCTTATATACGTTACATTTCCCTA
Organism: Chanos chanos; assembly: GCF_902362185.1. NCBI lineage: Eukaryota > Metazoa > Chordata > Actinopteri > Gonorynchiformes > Chanidae > Chanos > Chanos chanos. The sequence continues at coordinate 33,735,048 of NC_044495.1, read as the reverse complement.
AACCAATGCCTGTTAAGAGCACATAAAGACAAAACGGTGCATGAAAATGAACCATGCACTTGTGGTTTATTTTCATGCAGTCACTCAGCCTGGAGTTTTTTTTTCTTCCCCCTTACATCACGTTTTTTTGTAAACACAGTAACACACTGTCGACAAAGGGGTGTGATAAATTGAATATAAAAGAACAAACAAGAAAACAATACTGGGCTTGTTCCACTTGCGTATGACTGACCGAAATCATGTTTCTCTGGTAACTGAGTTCATTTTGTTAGATCGCAACAAAGCTACTACAGTTTGCAAAGGTTACTTTAGTTGGTGTGTTGGAGGAAAATAGCTTACTTTATGATTGACTACATAAACTTCACTTCAAACACCTGGTACAATATAAGGAACAGGGCTAGTTTTTAATTGCCAAAAGCAATTAAAGCACTGTAACACAGAACTGTGATTGTGCCACTATGAGTAGAACTACTTCACAAGTGTACATTATCATGTTTTATCATGCATTTTGTTGCTCCTGTAACTGAACTTTACCAATAATAATTGTGTATTTAATAAAAAAGACATGGTATAAATAGGAAGATTATAGACCTTTATGTAATGTTATGTGCAACAGATCACAGGATATGCTATATTTCTCTTTGAGCACCAACCAACACCCCAGATAAAACAGCTGACATACTCTCCTGTGTGACAGTTCAGAGGGACGAGCAAGAATGAACAGCAATCGGTGGGACAGCAAGAAGGTCTGGACCAATGTGGCGATTGGTTAAATACACTCAACCAATCCCTTGAGTTCTCCAACATTCCTCAAATGTCACTTTTTGGTGTGGAGCACCCTGATCAAGGAGGTGGGTGGGAGTATAGAGAGAGAAAGACTGGAAGAGGAGAAAGGCAGCAGTGGGAGGCAGAAGTTTGACAGGGGCAAGAAGAGGAAGGGTCTTCATGGAGCAGGGTCATGCTATTCCTCATCAGAGCTGCTATGATCCATAGAGTAGACCATGAAGAGGAGGTCTGTCCGAGCTGGGACAAGAGGGTGGCCCGGTTTCACTAGCTCAAAACCCATGTAGTGGAAAGTCCTTGTTATGGATACTGAAAGACAACAGCAGAACATAAGCATCCTGTAGTTAATGTCACAGTATACTATGTTGTTGCTGGTCATTCTATCACTGTCTATCATCAATATATTCTTAAACTAAAAGCTAACTTTGATGCCAATACTTGTATATATTAAAACTATTATATACTGTACTCCAAACAGTATTATCCTGCACAAAATTACTCTAACTTAAATTTGATTACCACACTTGTAAACTCACAAACTGGTAAAAATGAGATAAAAATGAGAATTGCTGGTTGAAATGTCTTACATCGATCCTCTCTGTTTTTGCAGAACCATAGGAATACATAGTTGACTTTCAGTTTCTCCTCTGCAAACTCCAGCAGACTGGTGAGCCTGCAGGACAGAGATGACGTTGTAGCACTTTTATATAATCAGTGTGCCTTACATAATAATGCAGTAGAAGCTGCAGTGATGTCAAAATTTTGTCCCCAACACTGCTGTGCGTGCGTTTTCAATGATCTTTTTATTGGTTTAGATTTGATTTAAATATTCATGGTTAGAGCTGAAGTGTTCATGAGGACATCTAAATCCAGGGAAGCAAAATTTGGATGAAGCACTGCAGCTTGAAACAGCAGTTTGTACATTAGTTTGACTGAGAGGAAGACACATACCCCTCTTTACTGCCCTCTGGAAGTGCACCAGGAGGGATCTCCAAATAGAGACAGTCAGTAGAGAGCACTGTGTCCCAGCAGGATGTCCGCCGTTCGTTCAGTTTGTACTGGAAGTGTAGGATAGGTGGTGTGCCACTCACCAGTGCTGACTGAGTCACTGTCAACTGTTCATCCTGCAACAGAGGAGAGAGGAGATTGTACCTATACATGCACCTATAAATACACTGCTTATTGTCACTGTCAACCTACTGCCCTACAGGAGGAGACCGTATCGATAAAAAAATTGCATTATTAAGTAGTGCACAATCATGCACACAGCCTCAAACTTCCTTGGTGTATCTGGGGTCTCTAAATAAACAAGGCTATTGTTGAGATGATGAAAGAGAGAGTTCAATCACCTGCTGTAACAAAAGGCACGTTCATAGAGCCGACATCACAGGTGTGACTGATGTGTTTGAGCCTAATACTCCAGGCTCTGGCAACACAGAGAGAACTAGCACAAAAGCACTTTCCATAGCAACAGTCTCTGTGGACACAGTCAGGTGCTCTCTCTCAACATAACTAGTACTAAGAGGGAAAGGACTCGTCTTGTATGTAGGGCAGATGGAAACATAACCCCATAACCACCTATAAGCTCTGTAAAGAAGGTGAAAAAGTTCTTGTTTTTCTATTGAATCATCTTGTATTACTTATTCACTTTACAGTTCAGAAATCCAGATGTTTGTCTGCGGAGCAGTGTCTGTAAAACTAAGTTTAAGTATCCCTGACTGGGTCAGTGCATTCTCTCGCCTTTAGCATATCTAGAATGTTTGCACAGCCAATCACATGGTTTGTTACTTGTGCATGAAAAAGACCAGACTGTCCTTTCAGACTAGACTACCAAGCAACAATCAGACATACTAGTAATGGGTTACTGGAGCCTTTCAATGTAATACTCCTCGCACTACCAAATTCAGTCCAGGATAACAGGCTACAAAGACAGACACCATAATTTAGAACAAAAATGTCATGAATTCTTCTGAAGTCTGCGAAAATGATCAGGACATTCCAAAAGAATGTGCTGCAAAGTACTGTGCTCTTAAAAGTGAGACATTGTGACATAAATACAAATCTTATGTGTCACACAAGGCCAATAAAAAAACCCTGCAACTTTTATGCTATCAAAAAAAAAAACTGAACACAGAAAAATAAAACCTGTATTAGATTTATCAGAGCATGACTGATGTAGGCCAAGGAGTTTATACATACTGCATGTTTTTGAAAATACATGCATAGTTCAACATAAGTCATTTACCAACTCTATGGACACTACCCAAAGTACCATAATGTATTAATATTATTACAGATAAGGAGGGTGTATTGTATTATACTACAGGGCCATAACTGAACACATCTACTATGACAAGGTCACGTGATGATAGGTGATGTCACGGTAAAGCAAGCTGCTTACGCCCAGCACTATAACAGACCCGGACGAATACTGTCTGAGCATCGAGAGATTAGAGAGCGGGACCGACCTTGTGTAGAGGCACACCGAGAGAGTGATCCCTGCCAGTCCCTCGCCCACCCGGGATCTTTGTTAGTGGGAGAGGGGCATCAGGAACACCACAGAGGCCCTGGAGCCTGGTGCCTGGAGCAATGGAGCCTGGATCCCACTAGAGAAGAGCTGTAGCCAAGGTTGATGCCGACAAAGGAATAGAGAGTGAACGAGAAAAACAAAGAAACTAGGTTAAGTGGTGACGGTACAAGGAGAGATTATATCCAAAAACAAACTTTTTAGGTGTTGCTTCAGTTGTTCACTGTTGCACAATGATAAATTCACAAAATCCTTTAAGCTTGCACACTCTGTGATTATCATGGTTTGTGATGATCCTCAGAAAGAAAAACAACCAGACGGCTGACCAGGCGGCGAAAGTGCAGGAAGCTGCAACCTAATCGATTTCCAACTTAATGTTATGAGCAATCACATTTAAGAAACAAACTGAGAGCAGCCTCAAAAAAGAAAAAAAAAAAGAAAGAAAGAAAAAGAAAAAAAGCTGCAGCACCCATAGCAGCATCTCCACATTAGCACTGGCAGAGAAGTGTCACACGCAGGTGTCAGCCTTGTGACTTCCAGTCATGCCATTTGTGTGACGCTCAGAAACACTTAACACTGCATGCTTTACTCTGGCTAACCTTCATCTGTGACATAACAGACCTAGTTCATCATACCTTTTCTATGCTTTCTGAGAAACCACAACATGCTACCTAATTATAAGTCATTTAACCAGGATTTACACGGTGTCTCACATCTGTTCCAACAGAGTGTGCACTGGCTCATGGTCAAGCCACTAATGATAAAAATGAATGAGGCATTGGAAAAGTTGAGTTAGTAGCTGTATAAACAAAATCCAGACATAGATGCTACTGCAAAAGCCTTTTACTGGAAAAAGAAACAAACATTTTTACCCTGTTACACCTCCAAATGCTTGTATCAGAATCTATCAGCGAAACAAATCGAGAGCCAAAGAGAGACAGCTAAGGCTTATGTTCAGTCAAAAGGCATGCATCACAAACAAGCACATGATCTGTAAACAAGTCCACAAATAGCTCTGAGTCTGGGAACATGCAAACTGCTGTTTTGAATTACAGCTCAAAGTTCCAGGCCAGTAATATTAGTAGCCATCATCACTGATGTGTATTCAAAAAAAAAAAAAAAAAAAACCCTGCAGGTCACAGGTCTGAGTCTATGGCTCTGGCATATATAGCCAATGGCTTTCTGCTGCCCTGAACTGTTTGGGATATATGCAAGGGTTTTGAATGAACCCTTGAACTGGTTCATTTTAACAGGAAGCTTGAGGAACAGACACAAATTCGCAGTTCATATTTGAAGGCTCACAAACTGCCATGCTCAGCAAACTGCTCAGGACAGGGAAGAGCTGTGGTTTCCCTGCCCTGGTAACCAGCCAGGTAGCCTGGGTGACCTAATTTGCACATTGGCCAACATCAAAGAACACAGAGACGAGGTTGATGAAGTGGAAAACAAACCCATTACATTATGTCTCTGCTGCACCAACTACCCTGAGGTCTCTTTTAGCATGGTGAACAATTACAAATTAATTTTCAAAACGTAACTGTTCTCTAAGGAGCACATGAGGAAATAAAGCTCAAAGCTGCACCTGATACATACATACATATGTATAACATACCCTTTTGAGACGCTAAGCCTGTCAACGAACGAAAATGCCAGCTTGTTTTGAAAGGAAACACTCTCACCCTCTGACATTCAGAATCAGCCCCCCCCCCCCCCCCCCCCCCCCCCCCCAATTCTACAGGGTTAACTACTGCAAGATCATGATTTTCAAAGCCCCATTCCCGACATCCCGACCAGTTATACAATCTCACTTAAAAGGGGAAGTAGGTCAGTGTTTTAAAAGTGGTAAGTACATTCGCCATAACACAGGCATAAGAGTTCTAGTACGGATACAGTGTTCCTGCAGCAGGTTGATTTTAATGAACCCACTATTTCCCCTTGCACATGTATCCTAGCTTCGCACAATGGCCAGAGATGGCACAGGTTCAATGCTTGCTTGTTACTTCCCTGTTTCTGCAAAACAAGACTGCGTTAAAACAGAAGGCCTAGGCTAAATATCCACTGTAAGTAAGTGCAATCAGTTCCAGGACCAAGCAAACTTACATGGCTAATAGTTTAGCTACATTTGGACCACATGCTTACAGGCAATCAAGACTTTTCCTCATCGTTACATAAATGCTTTGAACTAAAGCAATGAATTTGGTAAGAGATAAATAGCGAAAGGTAGACTGAATGCATTCTGTTTTTTAAAAAAAAATATACATGTTATTTCATTGTACTAAGTACACAAAAGGAAAATACAGGTCAAGTGTGTAATAACAGACACATGTTTCAAGTTCCCAAACATCTAGTTTGAGGGGGTGGAATTCTGAGGGATGACACATTTTTGTGTAACCTGAGTGGTTTGCTCGTTGAGAACTCGCTGGGAATGAGGTGTGGAAATTCTGACCCCTCCCATCTCGAGACCTGGGTCTATTCCCAGTCACGCGACTTGGCAAAGGTGATCTCCTCAGGAAAAAAAACAAGTGTTGCAAGCCAATTTTCTGCTAATATAATGTTGCCTTCAGTTCAAATGAATTAAAATGAATTAACAGATACAACAGATCTCCCACCATTTTATCTCCACAGCATACACATATGAGGTGTGTTTTATCCTTGTTGTACTGAACAATGTGTGGAAAACATTTTCCCCATGTTTGATGTAAACAAAAGCGGGAATTCTCTCATCTCGAGGACTTCAGTCTTGCGCAAGCAGTTAGGCTATCTAAGTTATTTAACTTCTTAAACATTTCTCAGTATTTCTTATAAAGGACAGGGCAACAAGAGCTTTAACCATTAAGGTCAAGCAAAATTTAGAAAGTCAGATCTCATGAATCCTAACCGTCTCCTGAGTTGGCCTTAATCTTGTTACAAAGTCAAGCACGGAGGTGACTGAAAAGATTCTTTCCAGGTTTCCACTGAAGCTGTTAGCTAGACAGTTACGTAATGGAGGTCTGAGGAGGGGCAGCTGATATCTGCAACTGGCAGATAGGTCATAATAAAGAGCCTGCGTCCATTCCGAGTTGCTAATGATAACAAACATCAACTCAGCATTTGGAGCCTAATTCAGATGATACAGCCACTGTAATATTCCTGGCATCGATTATCCTCACCCCTTGTGTGGTCCCAGGCACCTCACGCGGAGCAATTTCCCCTACCGTACGTGTCATCAAAGCCGATTAAAAATGAAAGCAATCCACAGTGCCCTAATAGGTCGCTGTCTGCGAACAGGATATAACTATAGTCCACAGGATGCACAGTACAGTACAGGATGAGCCGTACAGGATGGAACAATAATAATGTCTCTTAGTGGTACCTCTGACTATAAACAAAACGTCACCGACTCACTGTTGTCTCACTAACTAGCGCATCACTGATGACCACAACACCGCAAGTAACTGCCTCAGATTTCTGTTAGATACAGCTGAGTATAATGTGGTACGTACAGAGCGGAAATGTTTTCCTTTTTTTCTTTAGTTTGGCTGGTAACTTGATCCGTCTCCTCAGCTGAATAAAAAAAACTCTTTTCTCCGAGTCCAGACAAACACACCTCTTGCTTCCCCATCACAATTAAGACTATCTGCCTCTAGACTACTTTTTAGCAATGTCTTTAATTATACTGAAGGAAAAGGAAGAAAGAAAGAAAGAAAGAAAGAAAGAAGGAAAGAAAGAAAGAAAGACAGACAGAAAGACATGAACAAGCTAGGTCGGTATGTTCAAAAGGTTTAAAGTATCCTGACAAATAATTTACACACACAGACTTGCACAGTAACATAGCCACTGGCCAGCATTAATTAAAAACGCAAAATCGAAAACAAAATTAAAAAAAACAAAAACAGTGGGCTAGTGCACGCAAACGCATGCTGAATACCCTGCACAGCGTCTGGATATTACAAGTTTGCGTGGTGCATGGTAAAATAACTATGGTTAGTACTTAGCAACGACAACAAATGTAGTTATTATGTCAATATCAACTAAATTATTCAAACGTCTGGCTACTGGATCACATGCACAGGGATACAGAAAAATAGTCACATTCTCCCCGTACCTCTCCTCTGTATTACGCATGATCTCCTCAAAGAAATGGCCAACTGAGAGTTTGTGGTGACAACCGAAGTAAGTACTGTTTAGAAGAAGCTCCACAAAATCACCATTCGTAAAATACCCGAACTAAAGAAACGTCTCCAGCTTTAACGCAAAGGTAGACACCTGCCACACAATACACTAACGTAGTCCTCCACCAACACCACGCTCATCAGACTGATTCAGTGCAAATGGCTTTACGGGTTATTTAAAGGCTAGGCTGTGGAATTGTGGGAAAGCAGAGACGAGGAAGTTTTTAAGTCTAGTCTCCGTGCGCCACGAATGTAGGCGAAGGGAGTCGAACTGCAAACGGGGTCGAGACTACACTAAAAAATGTCATTAACTTCTGGTTACTGTGGATGTTTTTTAAGTAGTTCACTAGTTATTATGAAAGACAAAGTTTGCTGACTTATTCTTCATAAACATCATCGTCTTTTACCATTTAGGTTTTAGGATTGTTTTCATAGTAGCACAAGTTGGAGGCATATCATATTCCAGCTCATTTGCACTGACAATACTGTGACCACGCAGTTTTTTTTTTCCTAATGGAATGCTTGTGTCTTTGTTGTTGTTACTTTAATGTGCACAAATGTGCGCGAAATCCAATTTATTAGCCATTGATCAAATAAAATGATACAGTTTAGACTTTGCAAATATATTTCAAAGTGCATACAGAAAATCTGTACAGAAAGACTGTTATTTAGTCAGTGCATCACATTTAGTATTAATTAATGGTGATTTGTAACATTATGTAAATCATATTTTCCATTCCCTACATGTGCAAAATTCTGTAAATTTAGGTAAACTAAAATTAAAGTTGTTCCAAGCATTAACCAGCACATACAGTTCCACATTTGAATCCCAGTTGTGTCATGGCCCTCTTGTTGAGTGTGGCTGGAAGTCCAAGGGTCTGCAGTTCATCAGGTTCCTCTCAACTCCAGTTTCAACTTTTTTGCAGAAGACCACCAGTTATCCCCATGGACACTGAAGTACTTTGTCCTATTCTTTTTACACTCTATCCAATGTAATGCCCTGATCAATGCCAGTGAGAGCCAGCCCCATAACACGAATCTGTGACGAATCTGTATTCATATGGTGGCCAGAGAGTTCCATTTGGCTTTACCAGACCACAAAATGTTTTGCCATATAGCTGCAATTCAAATTAATTCATTTAAAGAGGAAAACGTTTCACAGTAGGTGTGGTTTATTACAAGCACCGTGCATTACCTGTGAGTGAAAATGGTAGACATCAACAGTAAACACTGGTGTTAGGGACAAAAAAATATAAGACTCATATCCAACATGTTCACCTCACATTGCCTCATCGTGATTACTCCTGTCACAGAATTCTCTTGTGGTAAAAATTTAGGTTGAACCACAGCACCTTGCCATGCTAGACGCATGCATGGAAAATAATTATGTAAGGGTAAAGATGAAAACAACCCTCAGTCAAGTGGATTACCAGATTAGTAACACAATCCCAGGCTTACCATTTGATCTTGGCAATGAATTGGGCAGAAATCAGTCAGTTACTGGGTAAGAGTTTGATCCTGATGGAGCACCCCATTGGACTGAGCTTCTCAGAATGCTACAGGCTTGTGTTTCAGTGGAAAATATGCAGAATTACATCAAATCCGATATAAAAGCCAATAATCGCCACTCTTTTGTGATGACAATGATGACTTGTGCTCAAAATGGCTGTGCTGGTAGTAATGTATAATTAACTGCCATTATTACTTATTGTGATGCGTCTGAATTTAATAAGAATAAGAATAATGGCACAGTTTGGTGAGATCAGGAAAACACCAGCGTGGTCACACATGCATACATCACTCAAACCACAAGTATATTTATTTCTTTTCATCGGCCAACAAGGTATTCCTTCTTGCAAGTTGTACTGACAGGTAGCGAAGTTTCATTCATTTTGCAGTGGACACAGGCTCATTAAGAATTGTCTCCATAAGCTATAATTGGGTTAAATGTGACAGGCTGGGGTAAGTCAGTAAATGTAAGTCTGGGTGGCAATGACTAGAAAATCAATGAAGAAAAGAATCAATACAATCCAGTTGCATATGAGAAAAAAATACTTATAATTACAACGGTATTGGCTCAGAAGTTATGATATATTCTGGTCAAAATTAACAGGAGGTGCAACATTATTCTCTTGTCCACAAGAAAAGTCTTTAAGTGACAGAGGTAACTGATTAACTGAAACATTTGACAATGACAAACGGACATTTGTTTTCCACTCTCTAATTTATTAATTTGCAAGGTAAGTGGACCATTTTTAGCAATGCTAAGATGGATGAAAGAAATGATAAAATGTTAATACTGAATAAATTAATTTGTAATATCAGATACTGAAAACTGACAACACATCAAACATGAACAAATCCATTTCATATAACAATGGAAGGCTGTATGAAAGATGTCATTGCTCTTGCCTACAGTCCCAATGAATGTACATGGCTGCAATTACAGGCTCATCCCTGGCCATTCACTTGTGTGTTATTTATTTTCTGTTTCTCTTTCTATGAATAGAGTTGATAAGAGGTGCTGTTTGTGGGTTGTTTTTTTTTTTTTTTTTGTACTGCATAGATCAACTGGAACACAGCGTAACACCTAACCCAACAATGTAGAGGCACAACTTCTGCCTGGCTAACAGAAGCTCACATTCAAAATGTTGCCATTTATTATTCAGCAGAAAGGTGAAGAAAGCCTTGGAAACTGCACAAAGGGAGGTGTATGAACAGATAGATCTGGACACTACTGATGGAAAGAGCCTGCCACTGTTACCTTAGTGACAACTGCCAGACCCTTCAAGCACCAAAAAAAGAAAGAAAAAAACCCCTCAAAAAACAAAAAAAAACAGTACAGGATCAACTAGAAATGGCACTTAACGCTACTGTGTCCGTAATACAATGCGATAATAATTGGTGTAAAATGAAGAACGTTTCAATGAGGTATCTTTTAATCTTTCTACATTAAAGTTTATGAGTTTTGTCAAAACATATGACACAATAAAACCTAAATGTGCTCCTCTAAAAGAAACAAGAGAGAAAGAAGACTATTATCTAAAGTCTAGATTCTAACACTAAACTCAGGACAAGTACAGAGAGGGAGAGAGAATAGAGATGATAAAGAACACAGCCCTATAAGGACAATTCTTCTGAGAATTAGCTTCAGAGGAACATAATGTGCTTAGTAGGTGGTTGCACAACGCTGGCATCAATACAAACACAGCGGGGTGGCTAACAGTATCCACTGGTTGATTTGTCAACAAATGGGTGCCAGACAAACAGTATAAACTTATGTCAGAGAGTGTTGTCAAAATCTACAGTTTCACCACCATTTAGGACATTGTTATTCAAGCATGTCATGGCACTCTGACACACCCTCCACCACATAGTGATGGACAACAAGAAGATGAAAAGATTCCTAATGACTGATATAGATATTCCAGATGTCACCAATGTCACATTAGAGCAAACTGTGAATACAAAACCAGTGAATACAAAACCGGTGAATACAAGGACCTCAAGGTGAAATCAAGGTCGCTAGGTTGTGGGGAACAAAAACACAATGAGCTCCAACAGTATTCACAATCTTTAGAACAATCAAGAATGGATTAGAGAAGAATCTAGAGCAGCTCCCAGGCTGTCACAGAGCCAGCAAAGTGTAGATTATGCCATTAAAGACGAGCCTATACATCCTTGGGAAAGAACATTTCTTATGGACCACTGATTTGTCTTAGATAGATAAGTCAGTCAAAACTGTAAGGAATAATCTTAATAGTAAAAATGTTTTTTTAAAAATGCTAACGCTACAAAAAAGAAAAAAGAACAAGAGGAAAGGATTGGCCATAAGATTAAGAAAGAATGAAACAACGCAAATCATAATAATAGTCAGGGTAGAAGGTACCGTCAAATTACACATAATTTGAAGGTAACATTACAAAAAGAAATATAACTATTTACATGAGCTGGCATCTCACCTCATTGTTTTTTCTTGACTATATTTTGTATGATTGCAGAATTCTTAACTGCATGTTCTGTTGTGTGTAGGCACTGATAAGTTTCATCTGCCCAGATACTAAATGGGATCCTCTTGAGACTTTCAAGAGTAGACTGTATTGAGAGAGAGAGAGAGAGAGAGAGAGAGAGAGAGAGAGACCTTTAAAATGTTCCTTTAATATACCACTGCTAAAACCAGGAAGCCAGTGCATGGACAGATACCTTGTCCTCAGAGAACTTCAGCAGGCTCATAGGAAGTTTATCTTGAATGAGGAAAACAGAAAATAGATAACTAAATAATTATATTGAGGGGAAAAAATAAACAACACAAATCAAACAAAAGGCTGAAAAGAGGTGGAAAATACATGGGGAGAGGCTACTTGCAACATTGTTTAACAACTGACTTTGACAACACTCTACCCCACCACTTCACACAGTCCTTTTTATTTTTTTTTTTTTAACCCATTTTGTTTTGGAAGTGTTCAAGTCCCCTCTCAGCTAGTAGCACAGAACTTCTATTTTCAGTAAGTCGAGAAGACAGAAGGACCGACACTGTATGAGCTGACTCTTTCCTAGTGATTTTGCCATCTGTGACGGCCATCTTTGCCTGCCCAAATAAAAGTGTTTAAAAGGGCACACACATGCTTTCTGACAGTGACATATGTGTGTTCTGGCCTATAAATAAAAAATATTGGATTAAACCCTATCTTAATTTATCACTCTGGCTATTTAACAGTTGAAACATTGGCATCAGCCTCCAGGGCCGGCTGCAAGATGCAACGACTTAGGGGGCATTTGAGATTTGAAAGGGAGCAAACGTGTACATTATGATTAGGCTACAGTTAAAACTGAGGGGGCAAAATTTTATCTGAGAGGGCTGTGCCCCCTTTTGCCCAACCCCACCCCCCACCCCCCAGGGTGCTGGCCCTGTCAGCCTCTTACATTTGTAATAACAAATGAAAAACTTTTTTCTTCCTGCAAAGGCATGCTCCTCCACCACTATTGGATCCAGGTGTGCCCTGTGTTTATTTAAAGCTATTGCAACATGCATGATCTCCAGCTGCAGGTTGCAGCTCTCTTTACTCAGCTCGGGGTTTTGTGCAAGGTCCTAAAGCCATCATTCTCAGATGGGTCTGGTCTTGTCAGACCTCACCATCTGGATCTCTTCATTCTTGGTAGGGAGAGGAGGTGCTTCATATTTGACACAATGAAGGTATAGAGCCTTGTTGTCTGTACTGCTAAAAAAAACCCAAAGTAAGCATATGAGGCCCCTGTGTGAGCAAGGCGCCTGCAGACAGTTGGTACAGCTGGAAGGAACTCAGTCAGCAGTTTTTTTTTTTTTTTTTGTGCTTGCCAGACTGACCGCATCCAGCCCTCTACTGTAAAAAGGTATGATGATTCTGTCGTTCCTATAGCAGTCACAAGCACAAAACACAAAGACACAGATTCAAAAACACAATCAAGGAGAGAGAGGGAGAGAGAGAGAGAGAGAGAGAAGGAGGGAGAGAGAGAGAGAAAAAAAGGGGGGGGGGGGTCCCAGGAAAGTATTTTATTTAAGTTTGTACTTCTGTTCGTATCTTATTATTTCTGTTATGTGCCCAGTGAGGTTCTTCGTCTTGGATAATTTATAGCTGAGTAAATGCTCCTTTTCAGCTGCTCTTCGTCTCTGGGACTTATCTAAGCTGTTTCCATCCAGCACACGTGCCTGTGCCACGTTTCTCACACTACCCTAGAATGAGATACACAAACATATCTCATACTAAATTCCACCAAACTGGGAAGCTTTTCTATCATTTCCATCTAATCTCTGCACTGCCTGTGCACTGCGAGCAAACGAATCTGCTCTGAAGCTTACTGTAGATTCTTCAACAGAACAAAGCAACCTTCAAGTTTCAGTGTTCCCACTCCACCTTCCACTGTTTACAGGTCGACACCTCTGACCCCAGTGATCACTCCGCAGCACACTCCTCTACTTAAGAGGTCCTGAAAGAGGATAGCTCAATAGGTGCCAGAGACTTGGTGCAACCTGTACAATGAAATATTCAGCAGCCCTGAGCTGAGAACAAAAGAGGAAAAAATGTACCAAACGAAGACTGTCTCCTATTACCAGATGGTGGGGCCAGATAATGGAAAATGGTTGGAAAAATCAGGGTTCTGGCATCCAAACAATCACTGATCTCTCACAGGGGAATACTTGTACACTTCTGCATGATCCTCACAAATGCATAAATGTCTCCGTTCATCTGACAGATTCTGGACACTCAGAATGATTATCTGTAGATGCAGAAGGGCCATGTCTTCTATTGTATTCTCTGGACAGCCTCCTTGATCTAATTAAAGGCTCCATTGTTTTTCTTCTGGCGCACTCTTATGTCCGGGAAATGTATATTTACCCATGTCAGGTAATCGCAACAAACACAGATTAGTCGAGATAAAAAATTCCTCACAGACCTGATTGTCTTGATTGTATGGTGGGGAGGACTTTGCCTGTAACTTGCAACTTGCTGTGGTACTTGGTAATATCAGTTTGAGTCATGTTTGTTTAAAGGACAAAATTTAGTTTATTCTATGAATAGTGTTCAACTGCAAACATGTTTGACCTTGATCTCTTTTCCCATCCCCTCTCTCAATCTCTCCCTCTCTGTGTCCTCTGCCTTTTCTTTGTGTTAGTTTTCACTCGATTCATCTTCATTATATAAAAACGTTCAATTAGAAGGTCCATTACATTGTTTTTTTGTTTTCTTTTTGCTTTTTTTTTTACAAAGACTCTTTCACCAAGATACAAACAACCACAGGAGATCCCTTATCACCATACCTACACTAGGAATGCCATGTCAGAGCCAGATCTGCTGTCTGGCCTCCCTCTGTATTCAAGCAGCCAGACTACACTGACAATATGCATGTTTGAATGGATTTATTTTGCACAGGTGCAAGTCACCAGTAATTAGCGTCTAGCGCTTTGGTTCCTATTGTAAATATAGAGCCCATGTCACAACTTATTGATGGTATTTTTTTTAAGAACAATCCTGAGAAGAAACCTATTAAAAGCAGGATTAAATTACTTTAAGACCCCACTCAAGGACTTCTGTGATTGCAAAGTCCCTCCTCAGGAAAATTACTTAGCATGACAATTCTGTACCATCAGCTGATATTCAGTGTACTGCACTGACTCTGATGTCGGCCGACAGTGTTTCATGACACATGCCGCTATACTGTGCTCTCGTAGACATCAGCCAGGGAGTATCGCTTGCTGGGCTGTGCTAGGAGTCAAGTTCAAGAGAGGTAATCATGTATCACTGCATCAGAAGGAACACCGGTGCTGCTCAGCCAGCTCTTTGGCACAGTGTCTCTTCCATACTGAAACAAACTCCACCGCAGGACATAGTCTGTACAGCTCACCCATGGAGGCCAGGTTTCCATGGTAAGCTTCCACGGGAATACCCCCCACTAACTAAGCATAGCTTGAGGCTCTGTGACCCCCCCCCCGCCCCCACCCCCAGCTGATCTTAGATTGGTGGTAAATAATAAACTGCTGGGCAGGCAGGACGAGATGCTGCATGCTTACACAGACGTCAAACTCCAGTCGTTGAGCAACACACTGACTGCAGTATTTATCTCAACTGTGGACTGCGCCAACTGACTTTGGTGGTTGGGCATTTTCCTTACTCCTGGTGGTGAGCTAATTAGCGATATCATGTGGTGTAATTCATAGTGTGAACAAATGTGCAGGTGTATTCTAAAGAGAAACATTGGCCTGTTTTTGTGACAGAATTGCTTAAGTGAGAAGAGTGGTTTTTGTATGTTGAAATCAAAAGTGAAAATGCAGATTTCCATCCTCACTAAATTTTCAGTTGAATTGTTTTTGATGCCAAACTCTGTAATGATGACTGAGACTTATACTATGTTGCACATGTATTGTGTGCTAGTTAATCCTAATGTGCTTCTGATTTCTCAAAAAAAAAGGTCTGGCCCATGGTTTCAGCCCATACTTTCAGGCTTTAGTTAGCTGTGAAGCGCAGCCTGGGCTCACAGAGAAAAAGCTCCAAACCCTCGTTCATCCTCCATAGCCACTAAATCGTTGCAGGTATTGCTTTTGTTCTGTCATAGCTGATACCCTGTAGAGAAACTAGGTATGAAGACAGCTATGTCAGCTCTTGTAACCTTATAAGTTACCTTTCCATCTGAAATGTTGCCAAGGTGATCAGTCCCAGTTGACCTTGCGTGAGCATGTTCTGTACCAGCACAGCCGATGCAGAGATCGCTTTCAGACACGTGGACAATTTGCAGCAATAATTGCCAGATTGATCTAACTGAGAGACACCAGAGGCAGAGGGAGGAGGTGACAAATGGAACACTGTGTCCCACAGAGAACCCGAGGAGGTGAACAGAGAATTAACATATGAGATCACCCAGCTGTGCCATGATGGATCACTATATCACACTGCACACTGCTAATGTCAAACCTAGAATGTAAGTGAAGCTTTCCTTTATAAGTTTGATTGATGATAATTTAGGTTTTGTGCTTACCTCACTGAATGGAATGTCTTGGTAAAACACTTTTAACCATAATAGGAGGTTACCTTTAATACGGTGAAAATGACATTTTTTCCTTAATTTTTGTTTTCTTTTTGTTTTCTTTTCTTTTTTTCTTACTTTAAATGAGGTTGAAGTAATAAATATTTGCAAATGTTTATATTGCTCTTATGAAACTTTTGAACTGATATAATCAATGGATATTTGTTGTATGCAAATAATTCTATACTGCCAAATGCCAAAGGTGATGAAATCAAAGGCCAGATAGCATGTTTTTTTGTTGTTTTTTTTTTAATTTATGCTAAAAAAACCCTCTCTAACCCTGAAATTCTGGCAGCTGTTACACTTCCTCTTTTCCCATCACAATTTTGTCTATATTTATGTTATGTTTCCGAGAAAAATTGGACAATCTGTAAACCACCCCCCCCCCCAACTCTCATGAAAAAATGACAATTATAAACCAACCTGTTCTACAACAGATGTGTTTGTTTACCCAAATTAGCTCACTGTGAATGGGATCTAGGCCTTCAGCTACATCCTGCCAGGTCCTCTGTGAGTGGTCGAGGTGCAGGAAGGGCATGAGGTCGTGGTAACTCTCTGGCTATGTTGGCCCCAGGTCCCTGAGAAATGCTTCCATTTAAAATGCCAGAAACACTTAGAGGAAAGAGAAAAGAAAAGAAAAGAAAGAAGTGAGGAAACTGAAGAACAATGAAATGCTGCTTTCACACATCCAGCATCTCTCTCTCTCTCTCTCTCTCTTTTACACACACATTCACACACTATATCTCCTTCTCCAATACACACTCACATACGCACACACAAACAAATCACAATGTGCAGGCTGGATCTGGGCGGGGAATTTCTGGGAGTGTGACGTTCAATTCTCTGGACCTGGAAGCCCATTCAGGAAAAAAAAAAAAGAGCAGTCCCTTTCTCACAGTGAAGTTTCCCACGATGTCAAGGCCACTGTTTACATCTTCACTGCTGATTTATTTCCCCATTTACTGTCCGAACGAATAAATATCCTTTAGTGAGCAACACATGTTTGCCTTCCCTTCATATTTGATCCAAACCCTCATAACTATATAATACCATCCACTTTTATTTTATTTTGTTCAGACCTTGCTGTCATTTGAGGTTTAAGCTGATGCAAAATGCATATTAGAGAAAAACACTGGTCTGTCTATTGTTAGAAGCAGTTTTTGCTCACGTCAGGAGGTGCTCTAGTCATAATGATTTATTACTAAACAGATTTTTTTTGCGTGATAAAAGATTTGTACTGGCTCTGTATTTACGAGATCAAGTTCCTGATAAACGACTTCATTACCAATGAAGTTTTCGTTTCAGCAATATGGAAATTGTTTGCTCTGTTACGTTCAGAATGTCATGAACTCCATGTTAGAACGTAGCTTTAAAAGCATTGCAAGAGACAACAAATATGACACTAATGTGAACTTAATTAGCAATCATACATCTCAGTTTATAGATCTGAGTCTGAATTTTGGATGCCAACTACCAGCTATTAAAGCCACTGCCAACACCAGGTTATGGGACTGACTAATTCATTCTGTATCATGGTGTAACTGACTAATTATGACATGCCAGATAATGTAGTATTCTTGACATTGGCACAATTCCTTGAAAACAATGTCCACTAAAAGACTTTTGTCTAAAATAGCATCACAGTTTTTCAACAACAACCTGCAACATTCCTCACAGCCCTAATCTCTGCGGTTCTGACACAAAGCCTCCTGAGGGAACTATGTCAGATATGTCCGGTGCATCACACACTACCCAGAAGAGCCTGTATGGAGTAGAATAACACCATTTCACTGCAGCAGGCCTGCACAATCCAAATCAGCCCCAAACTAGGCCAGGCTGCACAACAGGGGTTTAGCTTGGTCCATATTTGTGCCGACTGTGGGGAATTCTTTCCATAACTTCCCTGCTGGTGAGCCACTGTATGCGTGACTGAGCTCGAGCAAAACAAAAAAGGCGTCCCAGTACAGGACTATGTCCCTGGGTCAGAACAAGTACAAAAGAATCACATTCTTGGTAAGCTGATCTTATAACCTTGTGTTTCCAGTTGTGGTCTACTACAACGAATTGCAATAGGAGTACAAAGATTTTCGGTTTGTAGGACCATAAATATGATTTACAAAAGCAACAAAAGACAATAATTGAACACCTACAGATATACTTGTGTATTCTGATATTTGTTAAGTGTATCAGCACGTAGCTGCTTTTTAAAGGGTGTGCTGGTTGGGTCCTATTTCTGTATATATTTTTATCTTTTTTTTTTTTTTTTTTTTAAATTGAGGTTTGGCTGAACTGCACGGCTAGCATGCAACATTATGTGCTGGAAAACATGTAAACCGGATGCCTTTCCATTAAGAGGAAGCTCCAGAGCAGTCCATGAAATGAGCACCGGACAGAGAGAGATCAGTATGTACGTGACTCCTGGCCTCTCTCTCTCTCTGTCTCTGTTTCTCTCTGTCTCTCTTTCTCTTCCTTTGCATTCAGACTGTGTTTTGCTTTGCCTTATGCTGTACTCAAAACACTCCTATGAAACTGTATAATGATCAAAACCTCTTTGGCCACAAACATCAACATAATTTCAACTCTTCTGAAGAAACAATACAAGTAAATTTGAGGAGACTACGTGTATCTTTCACTTACTGTTGCTGGATTCCTGCCATGGAGTGTTTCTGCTACTGGTCAGTGTTTGTTAGTGCTGGATAGTCTTTCATGGGGATGTGAAACGACAAACAAACAAGCAGACCCTTGACATCCAAAAGAAGCCAAGCTATTTAAAACAAGATCTTTAGAAGTTTCTCGAAGCACGATGACCTGAAATTCCTTTGGCTCCCATTTGGGACCTAGTCACAACATTTGTGTCACTGCTGAAAAACACTGCTGTTTTTCAAAGACCACAATCTCACATATTTTTTATAATGATTGAGCCTGTCCATTGGATGCAGATTCCATGCTCAGGATAATTATATACTTGACATTTTTTCCCATAACCCATATTTAGATCCTCCTTTATTGGCCCATATCATTATCTTATGAGGCCTTATGTTTTGATAGATGTGTAATTTACAGTTAATCTCATCGAATTAAGGGTAGACCTAAAGCATTTTAATGCTTTAATTAGGGATGCATCATCTTTTCTCCCATAACTTTATAAATGCTTAGCATTGAGCAGCCCGTTCTCTGTAAAAGCCGCAGTGACTCAGCTCCCAATGCCTCTGATCTGAAACCAATCTAACGCTCCTCTGGGTGCTATATGTCATTATGGAAACTATTTTGGGGCTGAATCTGCCACAGACTCTGTAAAACTCCACAAGCAGGGAGCTGTTTACTAGCCGTGGTGCCTCTATTGGCCTCAAATGCTCCTGAGCCGAGACTCTTCTGATGGATCTCCCATTGTACCCTGCTAATGTGTTTGTTACAGTGGCTTCAGGTGATATACCAATGGCAGTGGTGCATTTAAAGGTAAAAGAAAACAGAGGAAATGTCTGAATGGAAGGTTCAAAAGGGAGTTGTTGAATGGGATAGCCAGTAAACACGTGCCCTAGCAGACATGGAATAAATCTGGTAATGTGGGATTAGGCATTACATTCCACTGTAATGAATGACTAATGTCTCAATGACTAAGCACTGATTCATGGGCAGAGGCATGTAGCTTGACTGGAAAACATAAACTAAAATAGACATTAATAAGCTACAGGGTGTGATGCAGTGATGTTCTCTCCCAGGTTTGTATTGTATGCAAATCAGTAAACTGTATACATGATGCATGTGTGCCCCATAGCAGATGCATTTGTTCAGCATGAATACTTTCATACATTTTGAATCCTGAATCTTAAACTGTGTGTGTGAACTCTTGAACCAAAAACATGATGTGTAAAAAGAAGGAGTTGCAGTGCAGTCAGGGCACCCTTTTAGAAGGTAACAGTGAGTGTGTTCACTGTGGTTTATGATGTGTTCATGTGAAAATTGTCCTTGGGAATATAGTGATCTTAAATGTCCCCTCAGGAATGGGCCACAAGTACCAAATCACATTACGCAAGACTGTCTATTTATGCAATCCACTCTCCTCTGAGCCCCTTGCTCAAATATAAACACCCAGGGAGAGAGAGAGGGAGAGAGAGAGAATGGCTGACCCCGATGCAAATGAGGATGGATGTGGCCACTGTTGCCTGGACACAAGGAATCGAACCATGCCTGGGATCCACACCGTGCTGCATAAATGCATTTGGCTGTATACCATCTCAGCAGAAACAGGACATGAATATGGAATAATTCATGCCTGATTATTGCTCTGTTCCAAATCTGTGCCTATATGTTATTCCAGACACTTTACTGAAAATCTAAGAGTAATGACATACATTTTCATGCAAGAGATATATTAGACCAGTTACTATATTTTTGCTAATGTGTTCATAGTTTACACCATTGCTGAAGGCACAGGGATCATTGATTTGACATACAGCCTTTACATATCAAACATGGTTGTAAGCCAGACTGCTTTTGAAATGGAGAATGACAGACTATTATAATATTTGTTACCCACAATTATACACAGACACTCCCTATTTTATACTTGTACATGTCTGGTTAAGGACAATTCTGGTATCTCTGTGGCGCTCAGGTTTAAGAACTGAAGAATTTTAATAAGTAGTGACAATTTCTCCTCTTACATGTTTTAGATATGAGCAATCAAACTTGAATCCATGTAGACCTAATTATTGCTGAACCATTCAATGAAATCTATGATGTTCTTCATATTTTGTAATGAATTAGAGAATACCTCATAGATATACATATCTATGTGACAAAACCATGGTTCACACATTATTGACTTTATGGTTTTACCGTACATCCCAGCTAATCCATGAACTACGAAAAGCAACACACAATCTATGTGTTTATAACTTTTTAAGCAACTATAAAGTACAACTAATTTTCATTAAAAAAGTTGCAGTGCCTTGTTTTTCCATCTCCTGCTTAATCTCTCCCTGGTGATCAGCATGTTCTGTTGTGCCAGCTTATTTCAGAAATCTTCAGAACATATTGAATTTACTAACATAATACAATCAGCAAAAGAGTGTTAACGCTGATTGCAACTGATCATCTCGATGATTCACTTTTTTGCAGTCAGCGTGGTACGGATAATCTCTCCTGAGTCATCCAGTCCATGGTCTGGAGGCAAAATCAGGAAAGGTGACACTGGGGATTAACGTCTGGCATTCGCAGGGTCCAGATATTAACAACTGATACTTACATACAGTAGAGGGCAGTAATTTGTCTAAAAGCATTTAGTACCAGAGAGAATTCAAGAAAACAAACAAACAAACAAATAACTACTACTTTTTTGTTCCTTTCCCCTTGATTTACCCTGCCTCAGTCAGGGTGATTTATTTATAGTTCTGTCTGTGAGTAACAGCGTATGGTGTATGCTGATTTATTTTTATGGTTATGGTTTTCTGGTTAATTGAAATTGAGGAATCAAAATGTTGATGTTCTGTATCCTTCCAATGCTCTCTACAAGTGTGTTTACTTGCTATGTCTTACCACTCCAGGAAGTTTTGTTTTCAACCAATATAATACATGTTTCTGTGGACTTAAATTTAGTTCTTCCAATATCTACTTACAGTACACATTTAGACTACCTGTCAACTGGACAAATGTCAACTGGCAAAGCAAACTCTCCATATCTCCATCAAGAGGACCCTTCTTTTTCATGGTATTCTCACAAGAGATTTTAAGAAAAACTGAAAAAAACTTTTGTATCTGTATTACAGAACCAGATGCATCAAAAGTCAAAGGGTTGAGAACTGATTTTGTCACAGAGAATTCTAAGGATGTATTGTCTTCTTTAGAAGATACAATCATTTGGTCTAACTTACCAGCTAGTGTGGGAGAGAAGTAAGAGATGGTACAAGAAGGGGCAACATTTCTTCAGGGTTTCACACAGTGTGTGTACAGGAGTTTTTCCTGAACTTTAAATTAAGGACAACAGGCAAATCTGACACTTTTCAAATTAAGCACCAGACAATGATCCTCACACATTCCTTGAGCAACCAGCACAGTGGTTTTATTGACGAATGTGAAGTTCTGGCTATTCTTTTTTTGTATTCTGCAGCCATCTGTGTTACAGCACCTAACACATTCGATCAGAAGACATATCTAACATTGTGTAAATGCACATTTAAAGTCCTAAAGACTTCAGGTTCATTGAAGTCAACAAAACATGGTAGTTTTTAATTAGTGTGTTGCGGCTTCCTTTGTACCTGCAAATGAGGTCTAAACAAAAACAGTTCTGACCCTAGAACGGGACAGAAGTCACGTTGAACGAGTGCTGTAGCAGCAAGCGGAAGATAGAACAGCGAAGAGGATCTACATCACATGAACGTCTTTCTTCTCTCTGATGTCTCACTTACTCTGGGATTTATGAAAGTATCACAGCACAATCATGTCCTTAGTAATTGCATCACCTACTGGCCATTACAAGAATCGTAATTTCTAAATGTGTTGGAGAACATTACCATCAAGGAAAAGAAAGCAAAATGTCTGATGGCCCAGAATCACAAAACCAAAAACGAAAAACAAACAAAAAGCTGTAAAAATAGTTACTGGATGCAGTTGGACAGTTTTATAGTTTAAATTGTTTGCAAGCTGTCATATTACATTGTTATAATACATCAACTTTTGTTTACTTCACAATCTGTGAAATGTAAATGAATTATGACTTGCCCATGTTTGAGAACACACACCTGTACATGCATTCAATCAAGTCATGTTTTACCAAACACCTAGAGGCACACACACACACACACACACACACACACATATATATATGTATATATATACACACACACGAATAATGAATGTATATATAAAACAATTATATATAATTATAATAAATGTTATTAGTAGTATTCAGTATATAACAGAAAAGTTCACCTACAGATGCCATTATACAAATAAATGCATATTTGTAAGGACCTTTACTTTATTGGCATCTTCAGCCCCACCGGGCTGGTGGAAGAACGAATCTGATATCTATCCAAAAGTGGCAAGGGTCATTATTAATTGACTGTTACATGGCAAGTTCAACAAAATGATCACATCAGAGATGCAACTAACATTTCTGAATGGAAACGTTATTCTGAATGGCACCATTATTTTTTTTCCCTCTTGTGCTCTTTGTAGTTGAGAGGTTATTGTCCTCATCATTCTCCCTACCAGTGTCTGTTTTTATAAATGCAGCCAATAATACATAATATTTAATCTGAGCCAAAGTGATTTGAAAATGCTGAGCCAGTCATGAATCTTCGTTTGAAATTGAGTTGTCTAATTATTTCTTTCAATTTTTTCTTGATGACAACACAGTATTTGCTAGATTTGACTTAAAAATGTTTAAGAATGGCTCTAGAAAGAAGAAAATTAAACCTTTTGTTTACACTTTTGCTAGTGAGAATGTGATATTCTCCTAAAAATAACATGAGGTTCATGTACAACGTATTTTCATCAAGAAGGCCATGAGACGTTAAAACTGTAGTAATTGTCCAACCATATGGGCACTCTCTAAACGGGTGCAGTAGTTTCCAGATTCGTTTTTACCAAAAGCCAAGTGCAAAAATATGTCAAACATATTTTCAGCAAAGTTACTTTTGCAGGGTAGAATGTAAGATTATTTACTTTTGCTGGTCAATAAATATTTTTTGCTTACAGTTATGTCCATTAAACGTTGCCAAACACGTAGTTCCAGAAAATGACAGTAGACGGTGTAGAAACTACAGATTTGACGATTCCATTACATGCGCAACAGTTGGGGGCTTTAACACTCAGTAAATGACAATCCATGTCGATTTACATATTCAAACTCTAAGGAAGATATTTCGACAAGTATTATCCGAGGAGTTGCGCTATCATTGGTGCTTAGCTGGGAGTCTTACTGAATTCTTGAATGAATTCTGTATTAGTAAATCCCTGGGCTTCCGGGTTTAGTTGGCTACCTGTACGTCTGTTGAACAATTTCTTGTGGAACAACTGCATATTTTCAGACATTTCCTCCTCTTTGTTCCGAATGACATGTCTGTTTAGAGAGAGCTTGTATTTGTACATTTGCGCCTTCCGCGACTTTCGTATTTATACGAAAAGTGGGTAAAATTATTGAAGTAATATCAGAGTTGCATCTTATGTACTCCACTTGAAGTTATGCACTACCGGGTTATGTCAGAAGTTTTGTTTCAGGTTGAAGGCTGTCAGGGCCAATGTTTCCTATGCTCGCTGCTGTGCTAACCGCTCGAAGTACTTAGCAATGGAGGATGTCATTTCTGTCAGCTCTGGGAGTGAAGAGGACTCTGATATAGAAGTTATAGGCTCGTACTGTGACGACAAGGAGGATGCCATACCATTTATCAGAGCACCATTTTTCACCGTTAAACCGGTAAGTTTCAGAGCTGTGTAACAAAGTTTGTTTATTATATGTTTTGTGTACCGCACAGCATTTGTTTACACTGGACTATGTGGGTGCAATTGGACATTTGCATCTGGTTGCTGGCCTTCGTAGGGCTATTTAATTAAACGAGCAATAACGTAGTTTTAAATTCTTTTGAAATGCCAAACACTGTTTCTGAATGGTAATTGATAAATAATAATCATTACGGACCATATGAGACCCACATTACAACTCCTATAGAAAGGCAATGCTAATCGGGTGCTGTCCAATCGAACAGTTGCTGATTCTAACCCAGGACCACGTGAAGGTGGACACGAGCTGGGCTCAGTGTACCAGTCACCAGTGATTAACGGTCGATTGATGTAACCGAGTTGGCCTTGTGAAATAGCAACGTTTTTAAAACTTTTATCCCAGTTTAACGAGTACGAGTACGTCTTAATCTATTAGATAAGTGTTTGTTTTCAACATTTTTTCAATATACATATTTTGAATTAATATAGCAACTAACCAGTCAGGGTTGTCAGATATCTGACCTTGCATGTAGCTAATTAGTAAATACAGTTATTTCTGGCTAATGTCCTGACATCTAGAGAGGACTGATCTCTTGTTGCTCAATGTTTATCTTGTTGTTGTTGTTTCTACTGTTTATTTGTTTATATGTCATACTGTATTATGCAAAAAGCCACAAAAAAGCCAAAAAAATACCTTCCTAATAGGGTATTATGAGCTTTGAACAACACAGAGCATACTTAAAATAAGTACTGTTTCCTTTGTCTTAGGTTTTTATCAATATCACAAGCCACAGGTGGGCTCGACCAAGACGGAAGTGTCCAAGGAGCCCATCTTCCCCCATAGAAGTTGTGGACCTAAGTGATGATAGTCATCCTGACAATTCAGAGCAACAGACTCCTACACCTGAACTGTTATTATCAGAGAATGAAAACCAGACCCTAGGATCTCCAGTCACTATCATTCCTGAAAACTGTAGGGATACTCAACGTTCAAATGCTCAGGATGAAAACCTTGACCAAAAAGAGACAACTGAAACCAGTGCCCGTGATGCTTTAAACTCTTATTTATCTGAAACACTTGTACAGGATGGTTTTAAAGATATATGTCAAGTTCAACATCATCATCCAGAGGAATCAAGTACCCAAAGTTCAGTCAGTCCATCTCATCATAAACCTAATGAACCTTCTTGTCCACATGTTTCAGAGCAGCTGAACAGCGAAAGCACACAATATTCCTGCAGTTTCGACAGTTCAGTTAAACCTCATACGTCGTCCACAAACTTACAGAATAACTTCCATGAAGTTGCTGCAGAGTCCACCAAGGATGCACAACTGAGGCCTTTGAGTCCTGCTGAGTGCAAACTTCCAGAGCTAGACACCGAAAACAGGAGAGCATTGGATTCTCCGAACTGGCTTGATAACACACCCTCTCCTTTTAGCCTTGACAGTGCATACTACTGTCCCAGTGAGGTTGATGCTGTTATTTACTCTGATGAATCTAACATGCCTGATACCAAAGACTCCTCTTGCACACAAACTGGTGACCTCCCGCAACAGTCGCTTGATTTTACTGAAGACGTTCCTAAGACTATTTCTCAGGATGATCCATCTCTCGATGCATCCTCATCCAGTATGTTTTTCGAATCTGTAGGTTACAGTAAAAATTACCCTCCTTGTGTTCCACTTCCTCAGCTCTCTCCTCCATCCATACCTGTGTCATCTGTAGCTTCTCCCACCCAAAGCTTAGTCTTACAGTCCAGCCAACACCATACAGCACCCACCCAACCTGTCAGCCCCACCTCCACAGAAATTCTTGCCAGTGACACCTCAGACACAAATGTCTTCCCGACTGATCTAGTATTGGAAAGTCCCCCTAGCATCCCTGATCTCCCCAGTCCTCTCAGCCTCCCTGAACTGTCTCCACATTCTGTCAACTTTGAAGAGGAAGTGGAGTGGGGAGGGGTCCCGTCTAATGTGAAGCCAGCTGAAATTTCACCCCTAGGGTCATGGCAGGGGATCAGTGAGCGGAGAGAAGATTTGCTGGATGACTCTTTTGAATCAGAGCTTACTGAAGCCAACACACAGGACAGGCAGTTTGTGTCTCGGGCCCAGTACCTGAGGCTGAAGAAATTGATGGGAGAGGCTGTACAAGACCTGGTGAAATTTCATTTCATTTATTTATGTATTTACTTATTCATCATCCACCTGTTCTCTAAGGTTTCTTTTCTTTTTACTCTGGGTCTGAGCTTGATTTCAAATGTTTCATAAAATTTAAAGAGCCAGTGTGATGTATGGCACTGCATGGGAAGGCAACATTAGTCATATGGTTAGTGGGTAAATCAAAAGGCAGACTCAAGCACAATTAAAAGGCAGAATCAAACATAGTCCCTATCATGAGTAGTCTATTGTGCCCCAAAGGCTGTAATTGTCAAATTATACTGCTGTGGTGTTCAGAAATGTCAGGTTTACCCTTGTTTACTTCTGTGGCAGTGATTGTTACAAATGTTATTCAAAGCAAATACACTTGTCACTTCATAGGTTGAGGAGGAAGATGAAGATGAAGGCTATGGTGCAGCAGAGCCACTCTGCAGACAGAGTCTTAGTCTGGTCTACAGTACTATTGAGGAAAACTACCCGGAGGGCACCCTTCAGCTGCTGTCTGACTTCCTGCATCCTCGTTTCTACCCACCCCCTGACATCACGGCACACTTACTGAGAGGAATACTGCTTGATCCACAGAGCCCAGATTTTTTATCAGCAGAGGCGTACAACCTGCTGATGCAGATACAGAAGTGAGTGGGCAAATGGAGATACCAATGTTTTTGTTCAGGATATTAAAAAAATAAACAAGACATAATGTATTTTCATAGCCCATTAATACAAGCTGAGCAAACTTTCATGAACATAACATTTAATCAGCCTAGAAATGATAAAATACAGCGAGCACAGAATACTTGAAATGGCAAAGATAAAAACGGAAGACAAAATACTGGTGAGTAGTAAATCCTCCTAAAACAAACAAACAAATAAAATCAACATTGATTACATTTCACTTTTTAAGATACCACCCTGCTGACATATCCACTGTTTCATGGGACTGGGACTTACTGACATCAGCAATGGAGCAGAAGGTAGGAAACTGGCTTTAGGGAACACACTGTTTATTTGATAAAACAAACTCTGTTGACCAGTAGTTCTTGCTTTTCTGAAGGCTTGCACTAAGAAACTTCGTAAAGAGGTCCTGCTCATGCTCCTGAAGTACGTGCTGCAGATACTGGAAGATGACTTCCATTGCAAGCTGCCGATGCAACGTCTTCACTTGTCCATTGCCAAGGCAACACTTTCATGTGATAAGAAGTTCACCCAGGTGAGGTAAGGAGTCACAGTTAGGAACACAGTTTCACTACCCACAGCTGATTAAAAATTGCTTAATTACACTGTTATTAGGGATGTCATACAACACACCCTTACTGATAGAGGGGGATGTGTGCCGTAGATGTTTTGAAATGGTTCAAACCAAAAATTCTGTGCATCGTCACTTGAAAGAATGTTAGGAATGCAGAAGATTATGTTTCTCACATATGAAGTTAAACAATTTAATATTGCATGTATCGTTCACTGCAACTTAAAAAAAAACTTGCAAAACAGTGGCTTCCTTACAGACTTTTAAAAACTGTCTTGAAGCAATGTCTGAATACCATGACCCTTGTAAATTTAGTCAGTGTCTGGATTTGGTTTCATTTGTCTCTATTTCAGGGATCTAATTAATTGGCTATTAGATGCAGCTAAGCAGTCTATCAGGAATTCACGAAATGATGAAAAACCCAAGAGTGAGAGAGATGACTGTCTTAAGTAAGTTGACTTAGGTCTCTGAAGTGTGTACTTGTCTGTGTGTTTGCATATATGGATACTCTCAGTGTTCACTTTACTGGAACTTGGCAGGACTGTTAAACTCGGCTGCTGGCTGATTCACTAACCTGTGTTACCCTACACATGTTGTATAAGCTTTTGTCAGCTTTATTCACCAACAATAATTTTCTGACTACAGTCATCTCTGGACTGTTTTTGGATATTGAATGGAAATGGATGAACTTTTCTTCCCTCATCTGGCAGGATGACAAATACTCTTTTCTCTCTTTCTTTATAGGATGGTGCTAATTCTACAAAGAATGCTAGTGTTAGCCTTGGAGGTTGACCGAACCCCAGCCTGTAGCTCAAATAAGCTCTCTCAAGAACTCTGTCATGCACTCAACTGCACTGCTCCGTCCCGCGAACTCAGGTACATTGTGCTATTCATCTCAATTACTTTTTCGTCAATCAATCCCGATCAGTCTTTTTTTTATGGTCAATTTAAATGCTTATTAAACAGCTACATTTTGGACAGAAATGGGGACAGTTTGTGTCTTTATGCCTTTGTGTCTAATCTCTCTCATCTGTGTCTATGTCATTTAGGTTACTGTTGTTGGGCACACTAGAGAGCAGGCTGTTGAGATGTAAGCTCTTGGAACTGCTGTTAGACCAGTCCTGTCCAGACAAAAGACCTTTGCCTATGTCTCTAAAGCTGCTATTACACTTTCTCCAGAGCTCCACACCATTTCCCGACCCATCGGTGAGACAGCTCACGCATGTATAGATTGATGTATTTTTCAATATTGCACTGGATGTGCATTTGACTCAAAGGTATTGCCATTATGTGATATCAAAAGTGTGAAAGTGAAGGAAACATGACTCTTGGATGTGTACAAGAGATGCTTGCTTTACTTAAGTCTGTTGTGGTGTGTATTCTTGAAAGTGTTTAGGGTAATGTGCTTTGCTCTGCTTTGCCAGTATTCAAACAGAATGGTTCCACTGTCTAACATTTTTCTGAATCTTTTCATGGATTCTCACACCAGGATGGGCTGGAAAGATGGAAGAAATGGGATGAACTTGTCCAGCTTCTATGGATGCTGCTGCTTAGCTATGAAGAAGTGATTAAAGGTTCATAACAATATGCTAAACTATTATTCTCAGATGCTGCATGATGCATCCTACTCAACTTGTAAGCTTAGCTGCTTGAAATGTTGATGACTGATAAAGCATCTCTAATGACCAATAATATTGAGGTTGTTAATATAGTTGTGCTATTTTTTAAAAGCCAGGGGGATACTGCTTACTATGGATTATCCATATGAGCTGCTAGAGAATTAAATACACAAGCAAAGTGTATGGGTCCTTTTTTTACATAATGGGATACATAGTCTGCTTCTCCCATAACCCTGAATCTACTATCTCCGTACCCTCCTACCATCAGGTCATCTTCGCTGTTCCGTCACAGAGCGGTCCACGTACTCCCGTGCTCCTATGTGGACCGTGAATGACGAGGTGACAAAGACAGAGGTCCAGAGAGCAGCAGAGACCTTCCTCTCTCGTGCACTAGATGACCTGGGCCAGGCTCTCCCCACACAAGTGCAGGAATCACTATCTCAATTACAGGAGCATGTTCTGGATACCTGTCGACATTAATGGACCATCACCATTTTAAGCTATTTGTATTTATTTATTTTTTAATGCAAGCTCTAATAATAAATTGTTTTGCAGATATATGCATGTGTCTCTCCTGGCACACTCACTAACAGTTTTAGGATATACCAGGCAATTATCAACTAGTTGACAGTTTTAGATTTATCAATAAAGCTTTCATATCATAAAAGGTTGAAGTTTTGAACAGATTCAAATATAAAGCCCTGTAAGCACTCAGATTTTAAATTTGTTATTTGATATAATTTTTCCATGCTTTATGGATCAGTCATGGGCAAAGCTTATTTTGGTTTAGACTCCTGTTGTAATTAAACAGTATTTGCATTTGCACTTCAGCATATTAACTAAATGAATTTTGGAGTGAAAGGTAAACTGGTCTAAGCCAGGGAATAAATAATGCTTCAAGTATTAAAATGTTACTTAAAATGTACATCACAGAAAGGATTACAAGACTGAGCAACACTACAAAGTGTAATCTTGGGTGGCAGTGAGGAGGTGTTGTTCACCAGGGCCATCTATGGTTCAACCAGAGCTGGCTGAGTCTGTCCCCCTGGTGCCAGCCAATTGAATGTGGGACTGTTATCATTGACCGAGAAATATCACACCGCCGCCATGATTCTTGTTTGCTTTCTGTAATTCAAAAACGGAAGCGATTTAACTAAAGACTAAACAGAACACACAGTTGTCTTCGTGGATTGGTATGCGCGTACAGGTAATACTAAAAGGACTTACCTTTATTTAAAAGGGCTATTAACCCACTCCTTAACTAGTTCATGTTCCTGAGAACATAAGTAACTAGCTGGAAACCGTTTCTTTGTCCACCAGTTTCAAGTGATGGCAGTTTGCAGTATATTATCTAAATAAATTACAAGCTTATGTTACTTTAATTATTTTATAAACAAGTTTGGTCATCAAACTGCCCTACAGTGCAACCTAGATTTCTGTTTAGATGATGGCGATGCAAAGTTGGCCTGGACTTAGCAATGCAGCTAGCCAGGCTAACTAGCAGTGGATAGCTCTAGCACAGATAGAGGTGCAGTGTTGTGTAAGAATAAACATTGCAACTTCCTTCGCTCATGTATTCATGGCTCTTAGCTTGCTAGATAGCCTGGATGCACAAGCAAACAAATTGTAGCTAATGTTTACATGCGAGTGAGCTCCATGTTTTGCTACTAATGAACACTCAATCAGTTGTGATTTAAATGTTATTTTCAAAATTAGAATTTTACCATGAGTTATCTCTGTAATCTAGCCAACGAATTATGCTATATTATGATAGTTAATTGAAACTAATTGAATATCGCTGTGGACAGATTAGTGGCTGGCGTCTCCAGATCAACTAACTCCAGAATAACATTTAGAAGTAGGTTAATTTAGTCAGGTTCCTTAGCTATGACAGAGAGCTATTGTGTGATTTGGATCTACGAGCTAGAAAGCAAAGCTATCGACCCCGGACGATTAGCTTCAGATTGTTCGCTCTTTGTTGTGCCTGCTATCAGAATCAACATAACAGTGCAATTTGCTGTAGCGTATGTCTTTCAATCGAGGCAGGCTGATCGATTCTCTCCGATTGACACCGACCAGATGGTTAGGTAGCGATACTGTGTTTACCACACATGGTAACTTGTACTCTGGACCCCTATGTTGCCGTTCGAGCAAACTGTTGGCCATCCCTGTCCAATTAACTAACTTAGCTAGCTTAGATAATGTAAATTGCGTTAGCTGGCGAAGCATTGCCACGCTATATCTTTAGAGGCATCTTGGTACTCCTACTTAAAATGAACATATTTTACTTCAGCCGTCTTGATTGCTTGAGTGTTCGTTCATAGTGGTGTGTTAGGGCAAGTGTTGTCATTCATCAGTACCGAACAGACGTTAAGCGAGGCCAGGCAAGATATTTGTTTTTGTAGGTAACTTATGGCGATACATCACGTATATTGCCTTATTTGAGTAGCTAGTAGGTATTGCAGCCGGAGTGGGGTTTGCTTGGGTGCATTATGAGCGCTCGAGAATCAATTTTATGTTGCAGTAGTTGAAACGCGCTTGGTTTACAGCAATGGAAGTTTTATGACGTTTAAAACCCCAAGGGGTTATTTACGGTTTTTTGTAATTGCTTTGATAAAGACTTCTTTGCAAGCTTGCAAACTTGTGTCAGAAGAAGAGTGAAGCGTCCCGCCCAGCGTTGTTATCAAGTTTTGCATGGCTGCTTCTTTTCTGACATTGTACCTGAACTCAGATAAGGAGTAAAAGCTTGTTGAAGTTAACTTTTTGTTGCTCGTCGTTTACGGTAAGTAGTTCTGTTATCGTTTATAAATATTTTAATAAGAGCACTTAACATATTTGCTCGACCTCTCTGCTCACAATCTTACACATTCTATTTGTGAGAGTATACGGAATCTATAAGGTCATTTAGTGGTTTCATTTGCTTAAACTGCGCTTTCGCATATGGAAAATCCCGGGGTAGTAGTTTGCTCGGGCAAACCATGAAGGATGAAAGGCCTCGTTTTGATTAGCCCACATAAACTTTTATTCCTCTGCTTTGCTCCTCTAGACACCTTATCAGTTTTTCTTACTCTTATCAGCCTATTGTATGTGTCTACACCATAATTTCCCCCCCTCCCCCGATGCGTAGGTTTGGAGATGTCTGATTCCAATCGTGTGCCTGTTGTCCCGCAGACAAAATGGCTTAAATTGCCGTATCCAATGGTTCGGTGATTTGTCTGATTTATTTGTTTGCTTACAGTTCCCGGAATGCCCAAGGAAAAATATGACCCGCCAGACCACAGGCGGATGTACACAATAATGTCCAGCGAGGAAGCGGCCAATGGGAAGAAATCTTACTGGGCTGGGCTTGAAATAACCGGTGAGTGTGGGCTGTGGAATTACCACGACCTTTTGGTTGGATCCAGTTTCTCAGCTCGTCTTATGACATTTTTTTTTCATGGGCTAAAAAGGATGATGGTGTTTTTTTTTTGACTCTCATTGGCATGGCTCTGAATTCCAAGGTGCTTCACTTATCTGTAATACGTAAATTTTCCAATCTACCACTTCCATGACCATTTTGGGAAATGATGGCACGCGATTTAAGCCCTCTCTTCTCTCTCTGTATTCCAGGAAATGTGCGGAGTCTCAGCACAGGGCTGTGGTCTCTCACTCACCTCACCGCTCTGCACCTCAGTGACAACTCCCTGTCACGCATCCCGCCTGACATCGCCAAGCTGCAAAACCTAGTGTACCTGGATCTGTCGTCCAATAAGCTCAGGAGCCTGCCAGCAGAGCTCGGCAACATGGTGTCTCTCAGGTGAGCTTTTAATGGAGTTGCTTTCCCACTGTACGTCTCGTGTCCATACAATGTAATGAAACACTCTTAAATAAAATTGTCAGCCTGTGACAGACAATAAACTGCCTCAGGTTCTGCTTGCCAACCTTGGTAATAATGTCAGGGAGTCTGTGAAGACTAGGTCACCTTGATCTAATGGGATTGATGATCTAGAAAAAAAATGGTAGATTTGCATGTCCTAAATCGGTACATGAATTTATGGAATAAGGTGAACCATGGCAGATTGGTGTACTGGTTAAGCATCTGGTAGCCACATAATCTGCTGGATAAGTACCCCTCTCTTGTCCCATTCAAATATTACTCGGGTTAAGAAAGTGTTCCTGCTTTTGATTTACCTATTTGTGACCACTGGGGAAATACAGATGAAACTGTGCTGTCTGTATCAATAGTTTTTTCTAAAGTGCGTGTTTCCCTGTGTCCTTCACAGGGAACTCCTTTTAAATAACAACCAGTTGCGGGTTCTGCCATTTGAATTGGGGAAACTGTGTCAGTTACAAACACTGGGGTTGAAAGGTGAGTGTGGCCATTGTGTTGGTAACCTCTCCATTCTGAAGACCCCATTCTTCTGTGTATGACTCATTTATGGGGATGCTAATTGATACATTCTCTGCCTCAACAGGAAATCCACTTGCACAAGAAATCATGAGCCTCTATCAGGAACCAGATGGTACTCGACGACTTCTAAACTACCTGTTGGACAATCTCGCTGGAGCCATCAAGCGAAGTATGTGTTATATTTCAAACTCAGCACTGTTTTGTTGTGCTTGTTATTCTGACAGACTTTATCAGTGTGTTTTTTTCCTATGCTTATGCAAATGCACCCAAGGGTAATTTTAGATGCTGATAAATGTAAGGTCAGGTCTTTCCATGTGTCTGAGTTCCCTGCCACCTCAGCAGCCACTGGGGCCTTATTTTGTAAAAATGTTCTGTGTTTAGGGTATCACAAAGTGCTTTTTTTTTTGTTTCTCTGGCTAAAGTTATGCCTTACACTACTTCTGTCCTCCCAATGGCCTGACTGGGAGACAAGTAAATTGTATTACTAGTGGGTCTCTGGCTTTGGAAAAACTGCAAATATCTCTAGGCTTAACTAAAAACTTAACTTAACCAGGCCTCCCAAACCTTAACTCTTAATAATCTTGATCATATTGAACACACAAAGTAAAACAATACACTCTACTGCATTTATGACTCACCAAACTTTTAGTTCTCTTTACATTTTCTAGTCTATGCGCATCGTCTGTGATTTTCCGCAGTAGGCTTCAAAACTCCAAAACAATTCCCATTTAATTGTTGATGACACTCACGAATAATCAAATCTGCGAAAGTTAAACCCACGAAAGTTGAGCTTAGACTGTACTGCTTTTTTTCAAGTTACATAATTTCTCAAGTTTTCGTATTTGGTGTTTTTGTTTTTTTTTTTGTCCTTGTTCTTCAGTTCCAACGGAGCAGCCGCCATCCAGGTCATGGATAGTGCTTCAGGAGTCTGATAGGACAAGGCCAGCAGGTACTCAGACTTGAGACTGCACAGCACATAAGTGAATCACCCAGGACACTTGAATTTACAGCCCTAGACTGACACATTCAATGTCTGTGCTCTGCTTACCTCAGCAATACTTCTTAGCTAACACAACCAAGGCATATAAGTACATGTCATTAGAGAAAGAGTTTTGGAAAAAAAAAACAAAAACACATGGAACAACTCAGAGGGCATGTTTTATCTTCATTGGCTGTATTTATATGTCTGTCTTTAGAAATACGATCCTAATCTCTTCTCTCTCCTCCTTTGTTCTCTAGCCTTGTTCTCAGTCATGTGCTATAACGTGCTGTGCGATAAATATGCCACGCGCCAGCTCTATGGTTACTGTCCATCCTGGGCTCTTAACTGGGAGTACAGGAAGAAGGCTATCATGCAGGAGATCATGAGCTGTAATGCAGATATCATCAGCTTACAGGTGAACTTCCACACGTTCAGTTACAAGACGACGGCTCAGCTT
Source organism: Chanos chanos (assembly GCF_902362185.1). NCBI lineage: Eukaryota > Metazoa > Chordata > Actinopteri > Gonorynchiformes > Chanidae > Chanos > Chanos chanos. Next base: position 33,699,738 of record NC_044495.1, on the reverse strand, counting down.
TCCTTAATTAGAAGAACAATTATATTGTACAAATAATTTACATTAAAAAAAAATCCCTACAATTCACCACTCTGATGACCTTTTAGCCTAAAAAGATTGTGTAAAGCTACTCTAGTGTGTATGCCTACTATAGTGTAACTTTGACTACGGTTTTAACAGGAAGTGGAAACGGAGCAGTACTATAACTACTTCCTCGTAGAATTGAAAGAGCAGGGATATGATGGATTCTTCAGCCCAAAGTCTCGAGCCAAAACGATGTCTGAATCAGACCGGAAACACGTGGACGGATGTGCAATATTCTACAGAACAGAGAAGTGATTGACTTTTAAATGCATGTGGCCCTGTTGAATCTGATGGCGCCATTAGGATCTGATGTGATTTATTTATGGAAAAATTCAACTGCATTTGCAGAGACAACATTCATGCATTGTTAATAACAGCACTAGATGGGTCAGAAATACACCTGAAGACCTGTTTGGTCTGGTTTTTAGGTTCAGTGTGGTGCAGAAACATACAGTGGAGTTCAACCAGCTGGCCATGGCCAACTCAGAGGGTTCTGAGGCCATGCTGAATCGGGTCATGACCAAGGACAACATCGGAGTTGCAGTACTGCTGGAGCTAAGGAAGGAGATGATGGAGATGTCATGTGAGTCCCTTGGTAGTGCTAAAGTATCACATTTGGTTGCATCGTAGTTACGAAAACAGAACCATTTCGTGATTGAAACATTATGCTTTTTGATTTCTTTATTTATTTAATTTTAGTGGCAGTTCTTAAAATCAGTGGTTGGTCCTAATCACTCTGTCTGCCTTCACCCAGCGGGCAAATCTCTTCACAGCATGGAGAAACAGCTCCTCCTAGTGGCCAATGCTCACATGCACTGGGACCCTGAGTATTCAGACGTCAAGCTTGTACAAACCATGATGTTCCTCTCAGAGGTGAAGAACATCATGGACAAGGCCTCGCGCAGCCTCAAGCTCTCCTCTGTGTCTGGTGAAACCAATGCCATTCCGTTGGTGCTGTGTGCTGACCTTAACTCACTTCCTGATTCTGGTGAGTCTGCTTTTCAACGTGTGCTCTGAGAGGATGGTGCCTCCAGCACCCTGTTATTGGGTAAAATACATTTTTTTTTTTTGTTTACTGTACTGTGCTCATAAGCTTTCTTTTTTGTTTGTAGTAGAAGAGTTTTGTTTATGGAATGTGCTAGGCTCTCATCTCTGATTGGTTGTTCACGCTAGGTGTGGTGGAGTATCTTAGTACAGGAGGAGTGGATTGCACCCACAAGGACTTCAAAGAGTTGCGCTACAGTGAAAGTCTGACCAACTTCAACTGTAATGGGAAAAATGGCTCATCTAACGGCAGGATAACACATGGTTTTAAACTGAAGAGTGCCTATGAGAATGGGCTTATGCCTTATACCAACTATACCTTTGACTTCAAGGTCAGCACTTTGACTTTAAAACTATATTGTTTCAAGGTCATTATTTTGGCTTTAAAACTATTTTGTGTCAAGGTCAGCATTTTGGCTTAAAATCCATTTTGGGTGTCACCTTTTGTCTACTGTCAGCTTGTGATATGTTATGTTCTTGTTCTAAGTGGTTGGTTGACTCAGATAGTGTTTGTCCTCTCCACAGGGTGTCATTGACTACATTTTCTACTCAAAGCCTCATTTGAACATCCTGGGCATCCTGGGCCCATTGGATCCTCACTGGCTCTTGGAGAACAATATCAGTGGCTGCCCGCATCCCCACATCCCCTCCGATCACTTCTCGCTGTTTGCACAATTTGAGCTGGTCCTGCCTCACCCCTCTACAGTCAATGGAGTCCACCTGCCTGGACGCAGGTAGTGAGTCCTCCCTGCCACCGGAGGAGCTGAAGTTTCCCTATTTTTTATTTTTTTTTTAATTATTATTTTTTCTCTGGAATCTTGCAGAAAACAGCAGAACATGTACATCGGTTCTTGGTCATCTGTAGAGGTTTAGCCAATACGGATGTTGATGGGTTTTTTTTTGTTGATTGTTGCTCTGTTTTTACATCTGTCATCCATTGCTGTCATTTGTTCAGATGCTTAGGCTTACGTTCTCGAGTCAGTTCCAGTCTGTGTCCATGGATGATATGGAGTGCACTCCCCTTTTTGTAAACAACTTGTCTTTCATCAATACGTTATGTACAGCCAGTGACTGATAGCCTTTTCAGCTCTCCTTTCCCCTTTGTATTGATATTTTGATATGTACCCTTTTATAACCGAGCCATACCTTATGGAGTGTAGAGGTGTGTGGTCATGCATGTGGGCCTGAGGCTTGCACAGTGGGGAGAAACAGTTAAGTCACACTTGCACTGGACTTCAGACACACGGAGAGGGCGACAAAGGCTTTAATGCAATTGATTCTCTTAATAATCTGAAACCAGCAACGATGCCTCTGATTCATCAGCCGTTTGCATTAAGCCTCGCCCATTCCTCTTTCCCCGTAGAGCAGAGAGGGAAGATATGGGTCCTGTAGGTATGTGAAGTATATGTGCCAGAGAATTCCCATACGAATAGTCAGTGCATATACATTTTCTACAGCTCACTGCATCAGGTATTTTTAATCATTTCTGTAAGTATAATATCCTCAGTGTTCTGCACTCTTCTCATTTGTGGTAGTACTGTTACTTATTCAAACATAGCTGTAGAGAGAAATCAGCACTTACAAAAATAGGCTTCATACCTCACATACGTATCGGACCCTGGTTTGCTGTAGACCATCTGTGTGTGTGATGGGGGTTCGAGGGATTGGTCTGAAACCCAGTGTAATGGTGCAGTGGAGTGGGGAACTGATTACTTTTTTTTTTTCTCTTCATTGGTGCTGAAGCCTGTCCTCCTGGTGCTATGACTCCTCTCCTCCATCCAGTTTTTTCTCTCATCCTTTCTTAAACAGTGCAATATTCAGAATGACCTGATCCTATGACTCACTGAAAAGGAAGTCACGGTTATGATTTTAATCAGCTGAAGTATAAAATTAAGTATGAAAATAGGATGATGGATGCTAAAAAAAAAAAAAAAAAAAGCACTTACTCTTGCCTCAGGAGTTGTGGGCTGAATAATTCACCCACCCCAAAATGACTTGGGAGGGCAGTGCAGGAAATCAATTGATTTTTGCTTAAAATGAATACCAAATTAGATTGTTTTCGATAATCTGAATCCAGCTACCACTTCTGTTTGCACACTGTTATTTTAGCCTATTTGATTTTAGTTCCCCCCCCCCCCCCCCCCCCCCGGTTTTCTATATGAGTAAGCTATCTAATATTTGTTTAGCTGTGTTTAGCAACATCAGCAGGGTCTGGCTGTGGAGCATACCACCTGGTGGAGATGATGGGGGAGGGGTGGTCAGAGGGTGGTTTTAGCTGAGGTGTCAAACCCACTCCACCAATAAGAAAGAGAAGTTCAGTTGTCAAAGAGCTTGACAAGGGAGACGTGGTAACCAGCATACACACTCTGTAGTGGGTTGAAAAGTACCGTCACTTGCTTTTCACACCCTGTCCCCATAGGTATGCATACACACTCTCAGACACACGACACACTCCTCAAGCAGCTGTAATGCCACTTCTTTTGTACAAAGTATGGCAAGTGAGACATTCTTACATTTTTATATTGGAGTCACAAAGGAAATACACATGCAGAAATCACACATGGTTCCAACAGATCTGTAGCACTGTTTTTTGAGGCCAGTAGCGTTCTTCCCTACTCAATCCCCCTACATCATCCAGGGCTTTTTGCCCAGGTGTTTGTATAAATAGAACTGAATATATGCACAATTAGATTTAGTCTTTACCTGATTGTATATGAGCTACAGAGGACCTGTTTTTTTTTTTGGTTTTTGTTTGTTTGTTTGTTTGTTTTTTGGGGGTAGTGTTTTGTACTAAGATTAAATTATGATTAGAACTGAGAAAAAGATTGTATTGTGAACTATGGCTAAATTTTTATTAAGTACTTTCTAGATGAGTCAGAATTACCAGCTTGTACAACAGACAAGAGGTTGTCCCAGGTTCTCACTGCCATCCTTTTGCACTCGTCCAGGACATATATGACACACTTTTTTTTTTTTTTTTTAACGTCAGTGATTTCTTCCCCCTCTCTCCTTTTTTTGTGTCTTCATTTTGAGAGCACATAACTTCAGTTGTACATGAATTCTACTTGAGATACCATTTACTCCATCCAAAGGAAAGCGTTTGTCTGTTGCGCAGTAGCTGTCAGACTTGAGCGGCGAGGTCAGCAGTCCCATGGTTGCATTGCTCTGCTCTGTGGTTTGGCTCTGTCTAGTTATTGGAGCGACTCTTGTCTCCCACCACGCGTAGAGGTCAAAGTAGCCTGACCCCGACCGTCTTGCACTATATCCAATCTGTGAACACCTGTACGACCTCTTGTCTTTAAAAAAAAAAATACTGTGTGACATTTGTGGATATTTTATGTCAAATTTTGTTACTCTTGATCTACCTTTTTTCATGTTTCATTTGTTTTGTTTTGTTTTTGCTTTGTCTTTGTAGTAGCCATGACAATGTTATTATTTTGTGTATATCCTTCATATTACGGTCCAAAAGTTCCGAAGGAATCGGGTATATGATGACATGATTTTTTTTTTTTTTTCCTTCCCTGTCACTACTTGGGTGTGAATGTCTGGTCTTTGGTGTTGCTGCCATCCTGTACCACGTGGCATTTCTCTAAAACTCTAACCCGTCTTCTCTTTTGATCGACTTCCCGTCATGTATGTTCCACGGTGTGTACCTGCTGGTTTGTTCACATCAAGCCTGGTTGTTTTAACCCCTATATTGTTATCTGTCATATGGTCATATGCTCTTCTCTGTGTGTGTGTGTGTGTGTGTGTGTGTGTGAATGTGAATAGCACACTTGGTGCATTCTTCTACCCAGCCAAGCATAAGGCTTATATTTCCCTCCTCATGCACTTCCTTTTGTTGAAGTTAGAGAGGGCCAGGGGTCTTTTTGTTTAAGTCTGTTCTCTCTCACTCTCATCTTTACCAATATCTCTGTTTTGAATTCCAAGCTTTTGGACCAAATCATTGACGTAAATATGTAAATAATATTTCACATTCAGCTGTTTAAAGACACATTGAATTGCCTGTTGCACCATGTTTTTAAATGTATCAAAGAGCACTTACTATAAATGATTTCACTTCCCCCTATGTTAACTGACCTGCAAACACCTTTTATCCTAAATGTACTTTTGCTGTTGCGCAGAAGTTAATTATTTTAATTGGTTTTAATGGGAATGTAAAAGCTGAACCTGGAAAATATATATAACCCTATGCTTTTGTTTAGGAACTCTTTTCTACACCTTGTCCTTCAGGCACCTGGGTTTTTTTTTTTGATCAGATTATAAAAATGTCATGTTTTAATTATGTTGGATTGCTGATGGTAATGTGGTAGACTTAAAAGCAAGTAGGTGTTCTGTTTTTTTTTTTCTTTTTGGTAATATGTGAATAAAAGGTGTATCTCGTATTTCCTTTCTACAAACATTGAATTGTGTTGTTAATGTGTGTATCTCAAATGATCTGCTATTGTTACAGATGCATTGTTGTTTTTCTTCACTTATTCCTTTCTTCAGTCGCTCTGAAATGAAATTGTTAGCGCTCTCACTCTCTCTAGCTGTCCAACGAGTTCTGCTTTTTTTTTTTGTTTTTGTTTTGTTTTAATTAAGGAGAAACGAAAGGACAAAGCAAAAATAGTAAGAGCTTGAACGACATTAGTAGGAATGATCATTTGCTCAAACATGTATTTAGACCTGTGTCTTCAGCTGTACGTGGAGAGTGTTGTAAGCTAATGAACTTGTGCAAACTCGTTTAGCCAGGCTAGCTGTGCTTTCTCGATGGTTGACGTTGTGGTAAAAAGCAATTTTAGCTCTGATCGCCTTCAAACATGTGTATGAAGGATCGGTGTTAAGTGCCACTGGTAGTGGTTCAGTACATAACGTGAAGTGTAGATCTATTTTGCCATCTGTTATCTGCTTTTAGTAGGTTTAAAAAAAATCTTCTTTCTCTTCGCCTCCTTTCTCTAAACCCTTGAAAGTGTTGGACTGTTGAAGGAAGCAAGTTGTAAAAAAAAAAAAAAAAAGGTCTCACATCTCTTCTGCTCAGAAATGACATTCTTTGTGTATCTGCTCCATTTTAAAAAAATGTTTTCCTGTCCGTATTTGCAGATCGGCTTTGTTTGCAGCGAAGTAAATCATACCGCACAGTAAGCTCACGTGTGCCGTAATGCAGAACCTGTCTCTCCACGCTAGAAATTGGTGTGTTCATTGACAGGCTGTAATCATGGATACTGAAATGCTAGTAGAGAGCAACATCTTTCGTTTACTCAGACACGAAAAGGCTTAACAACAACGGAAAAAAAAGACATTGACCATATTCGTTTCTTTTCAACTTATTGTCCGCAATAATTATTGATGGCTCACTATTTTTATTTTCCCATCGTTAGATTGATACTATAGAAACTGCAATAATATTAAGACTGGATCATTTTGGAATTACCTTTAAAAAAAAAACATTTTTACGTTTTGTAGCAACTCTTTGAAGGTACACAAGAAGAAAATGTCCTTTCACATTGCAGCTCCATTGTACTATTTCAGAAACCATGCCTTTGTCTTCACTGGTTCAAACTCTGAAGCATCCATTTGTAAATTTGACATGTTCTTGTTGGGAAAAGTTAACTGAGTAACATGTATGGGTATGGCAGTGTGTGGAACACTGGACCAACTCTTGTTTACCATTCAAAGAATACCAGCAAAAATACATTTACAACAGGTGGAAACACACACACACACACACACACACACACCATTTAAACGAATGTTAAGTTTCACCTATAGGGGATAAAAATAAGGCAGCTGTTTTTAAACAAACAATATTAAACTGTACAGACACTGAATGGTAAACAAGGATTTTCCGATTTTTCTCCCAACAGTATCATAGATTCTCGTGATGACTTTTCTGTACATATGCAGGACTTGCTTGTTTCCTTTTCACTAATGTATTTTCTTATGGTTGAAAATAAATTCTCTATCTGTTTGATGTCCTGTTTTATCTCCTTCTAGTCATCTTGCCTTGAAAATATACAGGTAAACTACATTCTGTTTGTATTCTGACAGAAAAATTCTATTGAAAACAGAGCATTAACAGCACTCATTATGTTTGAAAGATTCAGATAAATAGTAAGATCTTCCCTTACAGTCACACATTGTATAGAGAGGCCTTTTCTTATGTAAGGATGATTTTGTGTGTTGTATCCACCAGGGGGAGCCCTATGCACACTTTACACTGCCTTTCTTCATTCAAAAGCTAGACAACTTCCATGTAAAATCAGCAACTCTCAGCTTTAGCTGTATTATAAACAAGAGTTGATGTCAAGACATGCCTGTACACTCCGGTGGTGGATTTTCACTCTTACAGTGTGCATCTTCATTCTAAAGGCCTCTGATTTGGCAGTCCATCCAAGAACTGTGCTGTGCTTTCAAGTTTGAGCTAACCTTTATTGCTTAAAATTTTGAGAGGGTTTTGGGTGTAAGAATTTTCTTTTCTTTCTATGTAAGTAAGATTGAATAATTTAATAATTTCTGGGGGATAATTAGTTCCCAAGCAGGAATGCAACAATAAATATTAAAACAATAACGTAGAATGTAACAAACAACACTGCATGCGGGTGGGAAGCCACAGAGCTATAGTTGTACATTCTACTGTGTCAATATTACAGACAAGCTTGAATGGTCATCATGGCTAGGAAATAAAGCGGGCACCCTTTATGTGTAAGTTTTAAATACTGCCAATTTAACAACAATTTATGTACTTTTATGGATTTTATTTATGGAGAAGTGTATGGTGTCTAGGGAACATGGAGCTGGCACAATGAAGATCTACTCAGGTGGCTGTAAAAACGTTCTAATTTCAATCATTTTTATTAATTCTCATGTAAAGACTTTGCCTTAAAAGTGTTTTCCCTCCTTGCTCTTTTCAAATGATGCACTGTGCTGTGTTTTGGAGTCATTTTTTGGAAAGGAAACAAAAAACTTTTTCATGGCTGCAAACTCCAGTCTGTGTGTGTGTGTGTGTGTCTGTGTGTGTGTGCAGTCCCATACTTGCAAGCTGCTACTTCTGTATTGACGTGGCAGCAAGAGTCCAAGGAACTCTAAAGCACTAGCAGATGTATTTCTGTCTCCTTCCCATGTTCTCCCTCTCTCTCTCTCTCTCTCTCTCTCTCTCTCTCCCTCCCTCTTTCCCTCCCTCCTCGCGGTTCATTTGGGGATCAGTGGAAAACATGACTGACCCTGCTGCACACTTCTCTTCATTGATGATTTATTGTGTATGGCTCCTTCAGAACTGCCTCTGACACCAAAACATACTGGAACATTCTGAATGAAATAAGGCCAAGTGTGTGTCTGCGAGAAGCCAAGGACGACTTTAAATCCCGTCAAATAAATGTAACATCACCGATTCTTTCTTTTCTGTTAAGAAAATACCTGACAGTCAGGATCACAAATAGTCAGTGTTCTTTCATCCTTTATCAAAAATCATTCTCCTGTTTCTCTCTCCACTTCACTTTCTCTTCTAGTAATTTGTCACACAGGGTGCTAAGTTTGATATACAAGACAAGAGCCTCAGTCATTTGTTTTAATGTTGCGTTTATGTTCACCAGTGATGAATGATCTCTTCGTCGAAGATGTGCGAACAAAGACGCATAGAAAAGGGCACAGTTTGTAACTTTCAGGAGAACCTCTATGATTTTGCTGTGTTTATGCTGATCACTAGCCCCAAGGATGGTTCAATCAACAGTTGTGCAACCTCCATAAAAATCACAACTTTGATGGTCTGACCGATGGAAACTATCACTATGATCTGAGTCATCTGAAATACTGTTCCTTGGTGTTTGTCTAGTGACAGTTTAGAGTAACTTTACCTTATAAGGCCTTAGGACACTGCAGGACTGACACTCATGGCAATTGTGATGGAGTCCTCTGTAAGGGTTCACACTGTCTTTGTAAGGCAACAGTAATTTGTGATAAACATTGCAAACTGTTTTATAAATTATTTGGTGTAAAAAGTAATTTGGGTTCTCTTATTACCTGAGATGAGGCTGAGCTGTGACACAGTTCTCTAGGGTCACATTTGCCATTTATGACTAGAGTTAATGAATGCTGAGCAGATGAAAAGGTCTTCCGTGCATGCGTTGTGTGTGTGTGTGTGCCTGTGTCCAAGGTGCTCCCTGTCCCTTTGGCATGCCATTGTCTTGGAACGATGTATCAGCTGAACTTTATAGGATGAGCTGTTGTCAAGGATGACGGGCAAATATTGTTCTCCACAGCAACCGTAAAGTTAGACACAAAATATGATGGATTTAAGCTGTCTTTACAATTGCAGACAGAGGGACAGGGGCTTCCAGATGCTTCTAAGACAGAAAGCGCTATTAGCAACGTTCTCTTACCAGTGCCTTGTCTCCTGGGCAAGCCATCTCTAGGTCTTTGCTATGACAGTTGAGTGTCTCTCTCTCTCTCTCTCTCTCCCATCCCCACCCACATGCAAGCTGTCTTTCTGTCTTCCTTCTCACATTTTGTACCATATGCATTTATCACTCTATCTTGTTCTTTGTACCTCTTTGCCTATTGCCTTTTCTTTTCCAGTCTTTCCTACATTTTACCGCTCATTCCCTTCAAACATCTCTCTCCCTGGCTCTGTCTGTCTTCTCTTTTCTCTCTTCCTCTCTTTCCCTCCGCTACTGGCCACGTTAATTGTCACAGGAGCCCAAGGGGAGTCTGGCAGTGAGGGTGTCAGTAGCGGAGTGAGCATGGGTCAGGGATCCAGACACTCTGGCGTTTGACAGCTCCTACACCTCTCTCAGTCTAATGAGAGCTCGGCCAGCCGTGGACTGCTGCACACTGATGACTGTGACTACAGCTACTGCCAGGCATGATGGAAGAACTGATGGACAGGGAGAGGCAGGGAGAGAATATGGTCCCCTCCAAGCACGCACAAACACTCAATGTCCTAGTGTCAACACACACACACACACACACACACACACAGCGACAGACCAGTCATCGCTCACTCATGATGTGCTGCAGTGTCCCTTCTGGAAATACACAACCGTCTCTTCATAAGGAATTGGTGTTCTTGAAAGCCTTGACCAAAAACACACAAAACATTCCCTTCCCATCGCGAAACTTCAAAGTACAGGAGGTCTTTGCGAATGTGTGTTTTTGTACAAAACCATGTGAACAACAGCATTCCACAAAACACTGCAGTCACACCGGCCACACCCCATAGTTTGGTCAGGACACACTATAGAGAGGACTCCCCCCAGGGAGCACTGTACAGTGTCTCTGACTCTCAGCCATAATAAGCCTCATTTTCAGTTTTCTGTTTTATAGCGCCACTTAGGTGATGATCAAATCTTCAAGTAATATTTCTCTTAGCAGTAGCTGTCAAAGTCTTTCACCATAAAAGATTTAAGACAATCCCCCCCTCCTTAACAGAGCACTAAAGCTTTTAAAAATCTCAAACATTTGAGGGATGAAGCTGGCCAATAATCATTACCAACAATGAACAGCAGATAGACAGATAGATAGATAGATAGATAGATAGATAGATAGATAGATAGATAGATAGATAGACAGATAGACAGACAGACAGACAGACAGACAGATAGATAGATAGATAGATAGACAGACAGACAGACAGACAGATAGATAGACAGACAGAGAGACATCAGTATTGCAGAAGATAAGTTGACACAGAGTAAGTGAGAAAGGGGGAAATCATAAATTGCTCATAGTATCGGGGCACTAGGGGAGCGATCTTACGGCACAGAAGCCTGGCCTTGTTTGCTTTACGCTTTTCTCAAAATTACGTCCATCTTTTTATGACCTGGTCCCCACAGCAACAGGCATTCCAGCCTTTGAGCCTACGGCTGTGAGTCCTCGATGTTTCATTAATGATTTCATTAAAGGACAGGATGGCAGTCAGTCTGTGTACCAGATTTGGACCTGAGCTTAACCTCAGTGTTTATGAAATTAGTTTTGATGTCAAAATTTCACCCACATTGGATTGGAATAGCAAGTAGCTTTTTGGGTTTTTTAGCAAAGCAAACTGAGTAGCCACTGAGTAGAATACAAGCCTGCAGTTTTTCCTGTAATCCAGCAAATGCAAGCTTCATATCAGAAAATGAAATGAAATATTGCTTTAAAGACTGTCACTCTGTTTAGATGTCTTGTTGTTATGTGTGAGTAGCCATCCTCTGTGCGTCTTTGCATTAATTCACAACTCCTTCAGTGTATGGTTAAAGGTAATGAGGATCCTTGACTTGAAGTATTATTCATGTCAGCACTTTTGTATGAACGCAGAGCTCCTGCAGTCACTCCCTGACCCGACCTAGTTGAATACTTGGACTGGAATTTCATTCAGCCCTTCAAAACCAAAATCACATGCTTACATAACCCAAATTACACGTTTAGTTGTGGCCAGCTGGTCAGTGGTTCCTTACTTTGTTGTAGTTTGTCTCATTCTCTCTCTCTCTCTCTCTCTCTCTCTCTCTCCCTCTCCCTCTCTCTCTCTCTCTGACCCTCACTCTATCACTTTCTTTCTCTCACTGCTATGAAGAGCCCTGAAGATCCCTGTTTGTATTTGTTTACTGCAACTCTGTCACTTGTATTTAGAGTGGTGTGCAGAAGGCAGGCAGTAATTATGTCATGCTGCAGTAGATTATAGCTTTAATAAGCGCTTTTGGTGGAGGCCACATCCACTATGTCTCACCCTCTTCCTTCCTCTTGCCTTGGCTGCTAGGAAACAAAACGATGTGCAGTGGGGACTTCTTCACTCACAGGGTGATTTTCTCAAGGACATTTACTTAATTTTATCTTTATCTCCATGGTGTTTGACTGCCCCCCCCCCCATACCCAAGATAACAAAGTGATGAACATACATTAGCACCACACCCTCATATGTATGTATAAATATCTACTAATATTAGTATATCACCTAACCCCTGTGTCACAGTGTCAGTCTATACAGGTCACCATTTGCAGTGGTTTATAGAAATTTTAAAACAACAGCATGTGTCTTTATATAATTAAATTATGGTTTTATGTTTGTATTTGGATTTTGCATGATAATAACTTAAACGCATTCGACATCTATTTTGATGTTAGCTCTTTCATCAAAAACATTTGAGAGGACAAGACAAATTGTGAAATTGCCATACGCATTTCTGGACCAGAAGAACAGAAAGAGATATAACCGGACGCTACAACACAAGTGCTCTCCACAGTCCTTTTGGCATAGTTCCAAGCTGCGTGAACAGCTTAAAATAATATTTACTTCAGCAAGTCTCTCTCTTTCTTCTCCTCTGCATCAGGTGACGATTCATTTTGGGGGTAAGGACTTGGCAGTGCTCTTCTTATGTCACTGAAAGAAACGTAAGGCGGAGGAAAAAAAAAGAGAAGGGTGAATATATATGCTCTGAGCTGCAGGAAGCTCGACAGCTCTTTGGGCGACAGAGAGGCAGGGCTGCCACACTGAATGACACAACAGGTGTGCCTGTGCGTCGGCATGAGGATTTGACGGGAGGGCAGGGGTTGGGGGGAGTGGAGTTGGGAGAGGGGGGTGGGGGGTGGGGGGGTAGGATGGGGTGTGGAGGGTGACAATGACAGTTCCGTGGCTCCGACAGATGACAGCCAAGTCATAGAATATAAACAGTCCTGGATAAATATTCATGGCCATTGTCACACAGGCCCTGTTTGAGTCCAGCCCTATGCAGGAAAAACGTCTGTGAAGATTACTAGCTGCCTCTTGAATTTACACACACTGCGAAGGAGACTTGACCTCCGTTAGTGACCCAGTTTACCTTATGTCTCATTTATGTGTACAGAAAGTCAGGTGATCATTATTTTGGGTTTATGTGTCTATGTTTGGGTTTGTGAGTGTTTTTTTTTTTTTTTTTTAAGGAGTACGTCACTGTTTAAAAATTCAAGGACATGTGTCTTTTTTGATGGCATGTTCTTTTTCATTGACCCTATTTTAACCACAAACTGCCAGGTATGATTTAAGGGCAAGAGAATACAAGCTGGCCTTTAACAAATTTGTCTGTGTGTGTGTGTTTTTGAGGTCAGTCTCATGTACTTGTACACAAATGAAATAATCTGAACTTTAAACACATTACATTGATGAGATTCATTCAGTCACAACCATCAAAACCTGACACTTTTTGTCCTAAGATGAGCTTCTGTGTCATATTTGTTTTCTTAATTAACAACCACCTAGTCTCAGTTATAATGTTCTTTATCTATCTCCTGTCTGTCATCTGTGTTCTAACTCTCAGCTGAACGTGCTCTGGACACTTTGTCGTTTTATGAGTTTTTATGCATGACAGATGTTGCAGTTTTGACTGTCATCGTTCAGAAAGCATGTGACTTTGAAGCCATCACTTCAGATAATTTCACACAATCCAATCTTATAATAACGATATGCTAGCATTAAGCTATCATAGGCTATTAAACTATCATAGGCTAAAATCTCACGCTTGATCTTTGGTCTAAATGCGAGAGTTTAAAGGATGAAAATATACAGAAACATAAAACATGGGCAGAAGTGTGAAAGTTTGTCAACCCAGGAAAGCGAAGAGGACTACATGTTTTCTCAAATATATCTGAGGCCAGCCATCATATCCATCAGAGTGCTCATGTTCAAAACTCTTCAATTTCTTTTTTGTTCCCTTTTTTCCCAAAGAACCCATACCATGTATGAAATTGACCAACACTGAAGAACACTGAATTAAAGCTCTAATAAACTGAATGGCCTACAGGACATTTGAAACAGTAGTGCCCAACCCAGGGTGCAACATCTGAACTATGATTCTCAAAGCCAAATAGACCTACTTACACCATTCCAGAAGCAGCACAGTAAATACAAAACAGCTTTAAAAATAAACATGACACCGATAAACCCAAACAACATTCCGTGCTTCATCTAATTCACATTTTTTCCCATATCAGAAAGATATCCTTAACTGTTTGTCCTGGTGTGGAATGTGATAAGGACCAGAACTCTACCTCAGCGTTGGTAACCACACACGCAAGAAAAAAGCAGACAATAAGGTCCTGCCCTTTGAGGCGAGATAAAAGGGACAGTGGGAAATGTCTGTTGTGTAACTGCACAATCTTTGAACCAAAGCCCTCTCATAAACCAGAGGAGCCTCTCAAGGTCTTCTCAAGATGAACAACAGCCTCATTCTGCTGCTCACCTTTGGGGTTTCTTCAATTAACTCTGGCTTTTTAGACACTCTTTCCTTTGAAATGAACTCATATTTCAATGACTGTGGCTATCGGAAGATGGAGCTCGTGCAGAAATGTCAGTGAACATTGTAATCACGCGTGCACTTGTCTGCTCCTCTGTCATTACGACCCAGGAAAACATGAGCTCAAGACATGAGTGAGTGTCACATTCTGATGGATTTTTTTTTTTTTTTTTGAAACAGAATAACAGTCAGGTTAGTCATAGTCCAAAAATATGTGCCTGCTTAATAATGATTGAAGCCACAAGGGTCTGTTTTGACATGATCGATGTAAAATCGATCCTTGAACTCAGTTTCTTCTTTAGTACTGTGTTTATGCGATTGACATATTGTCACGAAGCATTCTACAAAGGAACACTTCTGAAACTGATTCTTCACTTCTATGTATTGTTGCAGCTTAGGCTTACAGATAAGTTTGTTTGATCTGAACAGCCCCTGTATTTTGACTGCAGTCAATTTTTTTGAATGACTCCTGTGAAATGACGTCCCGTCTCCCACTCTCCTTGACTGCTGGGTCAGATTCAGTCAGCTCACTGGTCCATGGTAGCGTGTCAGCCCATGGCCGTTCACACATAGCTTTACTTATGACTTTTTAGCAAAAAGGGAAAGCAAAACACAGCCTCAACTTTGACCTCTGAAAGGAGTACTGGGAGGTGCAAGTGACGGGGAAGGACAACGGAATTTTCTCTCAGGGCATTTCCAGTATATGGTTGTGCTCTGTGCTCTTAAGTGCACACCTGCAGTCTTACTACATTCAATGTCCAGTACCCTGCAAGGCACTGAGGACCACACAACAACACACTTGGATGATGTAGCCATCTTCAGGAAAGACTGCTTATTTGTTCTGAAGATTAACATGGTTTAACAGTTGGCTCTTTAAACTGTTTTTGTACCACCAATGAAATGGATTATGACATGGCAAAAAAAAAAAATGCCATGACATGAGAATGAGAACCCATGGTTTGTCTATGTATATGTTCTTAATGTCACCCTCTGAATTTGTTCATAATCTTAATTTTTGTCTAAATGGTAAGCTTGGGCAGTGTGCATGTTAAATCTTGTCTACTAGTATGTTTCTAATACATCTTTACCATTGAGGAAATTATCTGTTTCTTAGTCAATAGAATTTGTAGTATGTACAATTTCAGTGATAATTCTTCCGAAGAGTATGAAGGGTCACTCAAAGTGGGTGGCACATATGTAGGCCAACACAGGACAAATCGCAGTCTTACAAATGATGTAGTATACTGTCTATAAAGGGAAGCCTTGCCCAGCCACACCTGAAACATGCACCAGTTAAACTCAGGCCTTACAGGCATGGTGAACCACATACATTCAGGCACTTGTAAATTCTCCTTTACGAACGCCCCTACTCACACTCACTGTCACTCATCTATTTGAATTATTGCAGTCTGCTCGGACTCTGTTCCTCTGTATGAAGTTATGTGGTTTACACTTTAATTATACAGTAAATTAACCAGTAGCTCAGTTGCATATATAATTGGTGGGGATGCGTGTATATAGAGTATATGTCACTTTTTTTGAAAAACTGTTTATACCACTTTGATGTTAAGCTGGAGTTCTGTCAACCAAGAGGGGCAGAAAAAGACATGAAACATAGTCCTATGACTTTATGGTTTCTGTGGTCATCAGTCGGGCCTACAGACAAGGCAGACTCTCAGCAGTAGTGCAGAGATTCATAATGGCTAATGTAAGCTGAGTAAGCCATTGCCAGATTTGAAAGCTAGAAGTGACTTTCACATGACTGATGACATAAACACTACTCACTCTTTGCTGCTATTGTTAATTTAATGTAGGTTATTACTAAGCCAAATGACAGCAATACCCCCACTACCTGTGGTCAAACACAACCTCTCGTGTACTTATCTCATTCAGTTTTAAAGAAATGTCCAAGTTGTAAAATCATCTTGGTGCAGGTATATTCTCATTATTATTTGAATGGTGAATCAGTGTGACAGTTTTATCAAAGATATGAATTTAAGAATTTAAAGCCATAGACTGGCTGTATCATGATCAATGTAAGTTCTGGTGCTGACCATGCAAACCATGTAACCAGCAATCTAACTGACAGTTTATAACAGTTTGCCAAACAGAATAGGAAACAGGAGTTATGCTGAATACACTGGATAAATCTATACAAAGCCACATAAATCTATATTCAAATTATTAAGTTTGTTTAAAATTTGTGTCTGTATATTTATAAACCTGAACACAGAAGTTATACGGTACAATTGCTCTCCATACATTAATCTGACATTTTATCATTCTTTTCAAATTATTATTAATCAATGTACTCATTTTCCACACTATTCATCTTCAGTAATAATTTGAATTTCATCCTTCAAAGCAGGAGCAAATAACTGTGAAACGCATTGAAAACGTCTCCATAACTCGTTCTTTTTTCTCCTGTTTGTCTTTGATGAAGAGAAAAAGACTGTGTGATTGTAAGATGGGGATAAAAGAGTGGCACTAATTAGTAGAATGGGCAGTTACCGTGCCACTGGTTGGTCTTAATATAGCCCATAAGTTTGATAAAGTCATACAGACCACCAAGTTCTTTTCAAGTCTGACTTTTATTTTCATCTTTAAATGAATACATCTGTGCACCAGTGGAACATATTGATTAGTGCATCTTACACTGAAACATACATGAAATGACAAAGATTTCGTACCTGCTCGGCACACACAGACACATGCATGCCTACGCTCACTGCATTGGTTTCCATGGAAACATTCGAGAGAGGAAACGAAGATTCAAGGACAGGTATGTTTGTAAACGAGAACATTGGGTTATGACTGTGTACGCGTACATGTTTGAATGATAGTAAGAAAAACATTTACCCTAAACAGCGTTAAAATTAAAGCTCTAATGTTGTGTCTGTGTGAACATCATTTTAATTAAGACTGTGGGTTGTTTATTATTCATTTATAATTTAATCATGACTCTTGGCTGAGAAAATCTCACAGTGTCTAAGAGGGTTTGTAGACATATCTATATATGTATTTATTTACACCCTCCCCTCATCAGTTAGCTGGTGAATGAATATTTAGTTTATGTACTCTGTTCATTTGAATTTGTATTAATGCCTGCACAGCTCCCATTACACTGTAAGCTAACACAATAGATAAAGGAAATAATCTTACATAAAGACTGAAAATGAATCTGCTCAGAAAACTGATGACAACATACTCTTTCAAATGAAATTCCCACAAAAGCGGTCTATCATAATTAAAACAGCACTGTTGTAAGAGAAGAGCAAAGTACCCATGTAGAGATATTGTGTGTGCACATATGGGTTCAGAGTTGTATTCTCCTCTAGGTAAGTAATGGGGAAAATCACATGTTTGTGTAGTGCCTCATGACATCTGCCTGCCATCTTTGAGCATGTGCGTGTAACATGGCCATGTGTTTGGCTCTTTAATACAGACGGCAATACAAACACAGATATAATCCAAATCAACATGCCAGAATCTAGAACACT
Source organism: Chanos chanos (assembly GCF_902362185.1). Lineage (NCBI taxonomy): Eukaryota > Metazoa > Chordata > Actinopteri > Gonorynchiformes > Chanidae > Chanos > Chanos chanos. Next base: position 33,681,911 of record NC_044495.1, on the reverse strand, counting down.
CCATTCCCGCCATTAGTCCAAACTGAACAAAACCCATTATTTGTTGTATTAGATTCAGTTTTGCAATGCAGATTCAGTTATACAATGCGGTCTGACAAAAGCTCAGTTGTGTATCATGGATGTGTAGATGGTAATTTTTGTGTGTTTTCATAAAAGACAAAACTGTTTGACTGGGTATTTTATTATTTTGTGGCTAACTTGTTGTACTTCAATGGGCATGCACATATGCAGTAGTATATAATACTCTATTTTATCTCTTTACCATACAATTTCATACATGAAATATACATGCTCAATGATCGATTTTGTTGCGATGCCTGAAATATTATTTCTTCAATGTTTCACTCACACATTGTTGTGTCTCTACATTTTTTTTGTTTTCTTTTCAGCTCAGTGTGAAGAAATCTGTGACTAACACCATGACTCTTCATTCAATTTTCTCAAAAAAATGTACTGTTTTGAAAAAATCTTAAAATTCTTCTGCTGATGAATCATAACTCCAAATGATGTGATATTTTGTAAGTAATAGTAATGAGAAAGGTTGACTCTGATTAAAAGTTGCAGAAGGAAACGCGTTACCTTGAAAAATGGCTTGTTGGCAAACTTATTAACACATTCTAATTTGTTAGAAATTCAAATCAAATGCTTCAGTGCAATGACTCATCAACATGAATCTTCGTAAAGACATAGGCTAAAGTTATCTGTAGGAAACACGCTTCTCAGGTTCCGAATGAATTGGTTCACACACTTCAATACATGTAGTTATGTTTCCAGATTTACATTGGTAAAAGCATCCATTGACACTTTTTAGATGATTTGAAAGTACCCCAAAGCAAAAATATTACTAAGGCAATGAGATCTATAGTCAATTAGATGTCAAACTGAATTAAGTCGAAATGTGCAACTCAGTTAAACATAGCAATTTAAAAAAAAAAAAAAAAAAACGTAAAAAAACTTAAACTTAAAAAAAATCTTATTCTTGTCATTCAAAGTCATCCTAGTCGTACTTGAGTCAGAGCTCAGTACTCTGATATTAATAAACGACGCAGATCTGCTTTCTGGAAAGGTTCAAGAATGTCTCTGGTGCTGGACATTCCTCAGATGTTTACAGCTGCTGCCACTTCTATGACTGCTTTTGTCAACAGAGCGAGTGAGACAGAGGCATATTCATCTCGCCCACATTCAGTGTCTGTTTGTGTGGAGCCCTGTCGCTGGATAGACACTTGCACATTTGCCAACACTCAAGAGATGATATGAAACATATGTGACCCAGGCATTTTGGCTAAAGGCATGGGTTCCCTACATCCTACATTATTATCGAGACAGAAGGAAAGAGGGAAAGAGAGAAAGAGAAAGACTATGAATTATGTCTTGTTTTCCTGACTAGATGAGCTGAGGAGAAGGAAAGAGAGGAACAAATAGAGTAGACAGAGAGGGGCAGCTCTGTCGGTTCAGTGAACTGTAAATCATATATAAAGCAGGATTAGTAAAATGTCGTTGAAACCTGTGGAAGAGCCAAGAAGAGTTCTCAGTACTCTCTCTCTCTCTCAGCATACAGCACAATCCCAAATGCATCATTCACATAACCCCAAACTAACACAAACCTCAGTCTGTAGGGTGAAGACAGTTTGAGTTTTCAATGCATGCTTTTTTAAAAAAAGAAAGAAAGAAAGAAAGAAAAAGTAAAATAACTATTTCACATTTATAGAAGTGTACTACAGTGACATATTGAAGTTTTAACATTTTGTTTAAAAGTATCATTTCAGTGGATAAATAACTAAAGTTTGTGGAGGGTACCAGTTACTTTGGTGAAATATATTTCTTGGATACATTGGATGAGTCCAGAACAAAGCCCCGTGGGCTGTGCGAGAGCATTCCTTAAAACCCAAAACAAACAAAAAAAAAAAAACCCAAAAAACCACAGGCTGGCATGCAATTGTCTGTTGTGTTGTGTTAACATTATTTTTGGCCTGCCGTGGGCTGGCTGGCAAAAGTTTGGTCTCTATTGTAATTCTAGGGCTAACGTCTGGCAAAGCCACTTTTCTGCTTTCTTGTTTTCTGTTTTAGACATCTAGACTTATTATGCACCAGTTTGCCCCTAAAATGAACACTTGACAACACTTACCACAGTAAGAGGTCTTATGACTGACCAGAACAGGGTTTAGAACTGGCCAAATGACTCCAATTCGAAGCAAGCTCTCTGTCATTGCCAAATCATAGACTTCTGTTACCACAGGCTGTTCCAAATTCACTCACAGTAGGCTAAATCTGAATATGACTAATTATACCATGTGTCTGCCTGACTCCGACAAAGTGCAGATGGTTTTCTGACTGTCACTCTTGCTATGAGGTTGAGTCTAGACCACAAAACAGTTTCATTGTGCAGATTAGTGTATATAAGTTTATATCCAAATTAAAAGAATTCTCACACTGGAACAAAAGGATATTGTAAGACTGGGGACACATGCATGGTAATACTAGGACATTTATTTACAGAGAATTATGGGATATACTGATGTCCAGTTGTGCTGGAAGACAGTTGCGAGACATTCATTTGAATCACACAGTCTTGTAACTGGTCTGTCCTAAAACTTTAATTCTATTAAAATGACCTAATATTCACATGCCTGGTGCTGGAGAAATGTCTGCCTGTGATTTGGAGTTCTGCTTAGGCCATCATGTAATGCACTGGTATTAATATAAATCTGACAAATTTAATACTTTGCTGAGGAAGACAGATCTTTATGTCTTAAGTGTGTATAGTGAGTGGTGTGGTTAGTCCAAGTTCTCACTATATACTTTGTAAGGTTTGATGAGGCTTTTTCATTCGATGTCAAATAGTAAATATAGATTTTTTTCCCCCAGCTAATGATGCATACATTCAAGCCAAGCTACACCATTAACTGCAAGCGATATAATGAGTGCTGAAAATACTCTACAGTTACAGCAACAGACACCTGTGAACAGCTTAGGTCGTTACACATCACTGCTCCATTGGCTGTTAGTATAGGAGAAACAGGATGTATTGACTAAATATGACTGCTATTGTAGAATTTAATAGTTAAATAGTTTCTGGTAGTTGAGCAGTTATATCGAGCATATCTTGAGTAAATGTAACTAGATCTAAACAAAACAAAATCTGAAAACACGGTAAAGAATCAGAGGCATAGAATGAGAAAAACACAGTGTGAGAGCAGAAGTGAAAGCGAAAGATGAAGAAGAAAAGAGTGAAAGTGAGTGAGAGAGAGAGAGAGAGAAAGCCAGGGAGAGCTAGAGAGAGAGAGAGAGAGAGAGAGAGAAGGAGAGAGCGAGAGAGAGAGAGAGAAAGTGCCAGAGCTTGTTTGTGCAGGCATTGATCCAGGGCCCCCTGGGTCGGCGGCTACCGTTTACCAATTTGTGTCTTCCCCTCTTCTCGGCAGAGCCTCGGCGGGAACAAACAGCCACGCTCGCCAGCGCAAGACCACACGTTGCCCGGCAACAGCACAGTGGCTTGATGGAGAGGGGGGTCGACTGGAGAGGGATCCGTGGAGAGGGAATCAAGGCTGTTATTAGTCCCTGAGAATAAAGCCCCAAACTCACCTCCGAACCACCCACCCTTTATCTACGACACCCAGCGCCCCCACACAGGGCCCCTCATGAGCTTGATTGAACTTTTATGAATGTGTGGGCCAGAGGGTGTCGAATAGTGTGGGGTCATTTGTTGTCTTGTGGATATGAGATGTGATTTGAGAAGCTGATTGTTTTTCAGTCTGCCATCTGCTGCGCCTGATAAATTCCTTTTTATTGAGGTTTATGATAGTTTGATAGTGTATCGGTCTCCCTGTACAGTCACAGCACTGCAGGGAGTGATCCAGACTGTACCCTCATTAACCCGGACAACACACTCAGGTCTCCCCGACTACAGTTCATGCTTTTGATCACCACATGTCTTTGAGGGTCTGCCCCTTTTGAATAGTTTCATATATTTGATGATAGATGCTGTACACTTCTCAAAATAACTAATGCTTGTGTTTTGTTTTGCACCTTTCAAAATCATCTTGGGATAGACCAAAATTACAGTGTTTCTTTCACCGTCAAAAAGCCGCTTAATTCTTCAAGAGGCGTTTTGAATGAACCTGGATGGGGACTGATGTTCAGTTGAACAAAGAATCACTGGAAAGGCCCGTATCACATTTAGTTATTAGGTTATTTTATCATATTGAAGGTTTAACACTACCTGTGAGAAATTTTAGAATCAACTGAAATTGATTCCTTTTTAGCTCACACATAACCTCTTATTTAGGCTTCTAAAACATTATTATCATCCATTTTTACTGTGCACCACACTTCATATTCCTCTGCAGCTCTTCCTTTTTTGTGGTCGGCCATTTCAAATGCATGTGTCTACTTTGATAACCACATTACATACAGAAAATGACATCAAAGATGGGACTCCAAGTATAGTAACGATTCATTGCAACCAAATGTGTTCAGGACGATTATAAACCTGCTGATCATAGCCATCTTCTAAGACCTTGCATGTGCTTGCTATCAATTTAATTGAAGCAAGGAAGGGTGTAGTAGTGACTGAACTGGAGATGCGTGAGTCCTATGTCTTATTTTTGTCTCTTCCTGCCTTAAAACAGTTCCTGGTGAGAAATTGCCAGTAATACTTTTACCATACATTTGAAGACTTGGACATGGTGGCTAGAGCATATTACTCACCAGCCTTGGGCTGCTCTAGTTCACATGTATATGTTTTGATTGATATTCTACAAAACTGCATTTTAGCAAGTCCGTTCACACCCTGTTGATGGTATTAATGATAGGTCAAGAAATCCCTTGTCAACATACTGCCATTAAGTTTTGACACAGGGTTCAGCTGTTAGCTGTCTTAGTCTCAGAATGGTAATTAAGATAACTGCGCAGGCATGGAGGGGGATCAATCAGTGGACCACTCTGGCCAACAGCAGCAGCATTTAGGTAATGAAAGCCTGTGTATTTGGCAGATTAATGATAGCTTGATCAGATTATGACTAACCTTATTATCATTACATACATTGATCCTTATCACGCACATGGATACTCATGCAACCTTCTCCTCAAGGCTGGTGTATGATCCTTTATTTTTTCCTGCTCCGGTATTTTATTACAAAAAGTCAGATTGATGTATTTCTTACTGTCCGTGAATGATTGCATTAAAATGACAATCCAATCCAAAATAGTCCAAGAATTCAGTAAATAGTATGACCTCTAACCCAATCCTCCAATGGCTCCCTGTCCATACCATAGCCTTAAGAATGTGAGTGAAAGTCAGCTGATATTTGGTAATTATTAAGTTATACAAAGCCTGTCTTCCACTGGATCGTGATTTTAGTGTAAATCAGACTGACTGGCAATCCGTCACTTTACACGGTTCCCGGTGATTAGTGCTTAATGAGTAAGTGGGTTCACATGAACTGCAGGAACTGATCAAGCTTCTTTCAAATTTCTCCTGACACCAACTACCCAGGAACAGACTCAAGTGATGTGGGTTGGTCATGTGGTTTGAAGTTTCTCTTCACTGCAATCTAAATTCCAGAAAAGGTGAACTTTTGCACTGGGAACTTTTAGTTCAGCTGTTTAGTTCAGCTTAGAATGGGACAGAGAATAGTCCCCTCCAAAAATTTCATACTAATGACACTGTGATTACCACATACTGGTAAAATACAGAATCAGTCTATAAAATGAACGCATTTTAATGAACGCATTTTACTCAATTTCAGTTTAACTTAATTTGACCTAACTTAGCTAAATACAGAAGTTCCTGTCTTTGTGCCCATATATGGATAGACTGGTTTGGAATCAAATAGCTGAACTCTGCCTTCAGTGAAGATAATATTAACATCTTTCAGATATGTGTCAACAGGTTATTCATTTTATATGCAATACGTAGTCCCATTCATTCTTGAGGGAAGCAGTTGTCATTGCCTGGGCAGTTCCAGTGATGGGTTCTATGAAACAGAACACAAGTGAGAGGTGATAGCCCCCCCCCCCCCCCGCCCAAGTCTTTCTGACAGGTCTCCACCTATGCTCACATGCAAGCTTGCACTGTTTACACACATACTCACTTGCATACACTCACACACTCACTCACGTAACTGTGTGCTCACCCACACACACACACATGAAGACAATTTACTGATGTCTGATGTGATGGTGCTTCACCACTCCCTTTTCCCTCTGCCAGAGACAATGTAAACTGAGAAGACAGGTGTTTTAGAAGAGGTGAGCCTCAGGGAGTTATTATATTTGAGCTCGGTGGAATTCTTATGAAAACAAATTGGAGAGCTGTTTTGTGAAATTCAGTTGATAAGGCCATTTTGAACCAAAAAGACCTGTGGATACTGAGGGTCTGAAAGAAATCCTTCCGACAAACATAAGTCAAAGTCTGTGTGTTTGGACTGTGGCTGTGTTATTAGATCCCCACTTCAGAAAGCGTTGTTAAATGTAAGTCCGAGTGCCAGTTCTGTGTTTCTAGAACAACACGGTGGAGTCAGTTGTTTTGTCAGTCTTGAGAAGGTCTCACTGTCTCTCATATAACCAATAGGGGGTAGCATTTCATCGAAATCCAGGTTTTAGAAGTCAGCAAAAGCAAGATTCATTTACGAAAGTTTTTTTTTTATTCATTAAATATGTGCATAAGATTTGTTTACCAGTTTAGTTCAGAGGAATAATTCTCTGGTTTGTTGTTGTGTTGCTGAGTTTGCCAAAAGTAAAGTCAGGTCTCACTACATGTACAAGGTATTCTTATTTCTTCATTCCCAACATAATAACACCACAGAAGTGTAAGTACTTTTATATTTTTCAGTTTCAGCTTGTGAAGCTGAAGTAATATATCCACAACACGATCAATGAACTGGTCATCGGATATTTGCAATCACAAACCACATGACCTGTCGCATCTAAATAGTTTTCTTAATAAATCACGGTGAGCTGATCCACAAATTTATCTTTGGTACCCCTCTATGAGAGTCACCTAAAATTTACCGGTTCCTCAGACCTCTTATAATAATAAGATAATACCATCTAAATCCAAATAATATTGACTAAATCCCCTTCGTCTTCCTGTCAAATTCTCTGGGCGCCCCCGTTCGTCTCCACCTTCGCTTTCAGGCTTTGGCTGACATATGCTGAGGAAGGCCTTTAGACTCTCGCATGAATCCCTGGCTGAATAAAAAGAGGGGATTATTAGATTGTGAGAGGGATAGATAGAAGATTGTCTTCCCCTCAATCTACAACGTGCGCAATTGATTTCATAACAGTCTGTCATCTTTGAGCAGAACAAGACTCTAAGTAGATATGTTTTACTGTGTATTGAATGTTGCTCCGTGATCATCATGCGTGTCTGTCCTAACATTTGTTTTTTTTTTTTTTCCTCATCTAATCCTAATAAAAAAAAAATGCAACGAGTCTCATTCTAGGTTCACATCTACCTATAGGCTATTGGTTAAAACACTCACGCCAGTGTATCTCGGCAGAAAGTTTGGTGCTCACTCTGTAGTCAATAGCTTTCTTTGGTGGTCCACTTTACTGTGGCTTTCCAGATGGCCTCGTCTCTGAAACTGGGATGTGAACTGGAAGACAGTGGTTTGGCAAGATTGAGAATGTGACTGCATGCCTCAGAAAATGGAACCCCACCAAGTCCAAAAGCCTGAACGGGCTTCATATTTGACATATCAGCCAACTCAACCTGAAAGCAACTTTAAGCATGGTTTTTACAAAAGTACAAAGTACAAAACAATATTTAAGTAAAGTCCTTCTAATAAAACTGTAAGATTTTTGTAAAGCATTCATTGTTCCATGTTTAGTTTGTATATTGTACAGTTCCATAATATTCTGTAGATCCACATCATGCAGACCTGCAGATTATAAATTTGAAACATTGCATCATAGGTCCTAGCTCTAATGGAACATATGGACCCTGTATAAAAATACTGTGAGTCCCACTATGCCTGTAAAAAGTTTGTTCCTGTGTTCTCGTGTGTATATGTGTGTGTGCGTGCGTGTGTGTGTGTGTGTGTGTTTGTGTCTGTGTGTGTGCTTGTAGTAGGATGGAGATGGCCTTCACACAGCTGGCACATGACAGAGGTAGTGAGGTAGTTGTGATCACTTGTTCCATGGTCAGTGGAGGTATGGGAGAGCCACTGAGGCCTGGGCTGGGTTACCTGCCTTTACCTGAATTCTCTCCCTGAAAACATGAGTCTGTGACTGAAAAAAAAACAGATATAGGGAAAATACCACTGCTGTTTCCCTGCATGTTGATTCAGGGATTTAAAGGCTCTGAAGACATGTGACTCAAGCTCTTATTAAAAGAATGATGTAAAAATTGGAACGAAAACCTGAGCTTGACCAAAACAACATGCTAAAGCAAAACAAAACAAACAACAAACAGAAAACAACAACAACAACAACAACAACACCACCACCACCACCACCACCAACAACAGCACAAGTGAATAGAAAGCCTATTATTACTATCATGTCCATGACCTCTGTGAGTGCTGTGTTTTGAAATTCCAGCAGCATTCTGTTCAAAGCCAGGGCACAGATGTGATGTCTCCAGGATGAATACTAAAAGCAAGATCCATTTTTTTAAGCTTCTAAATATGAAGTAGCCTATTGCTCTACCTTTGACTGCATTCAAATGTTCCTCTTGTAAGTAGCAGAGATTTAAGTCTGGATTGCTTTTGATCATTTTTGGAAGTAATTGGGAGACCAAATATGCAAAACTTTAAGAGGAGTCAAACTTTTTTTTTTTTGCTGTTGTGGTTTTCATTTCGGTGAGCCACAAACATCTGCAGTGTAATTTGTGGCTTAAATTAAAAGCCCACTTTGGACAGTCATCTTGGCTTCTTAAAGGGAGTTCAGTGAAACGGCCTACACATGCTAAACATTTCGCTTTTGACTTTTCCTTAATGAGACTGATGTTAGCTGTATAACTGTCCTTCTCAATATCCTCCCTGAAACTTCAAACGAGTACAGGCCAGATGACGACTGCTGCAGACACACAGCATAGCAAAGCTAAGTAATGGCCTGCTTAAGGGTTCAATTAATTAAGGCCCAAAAAGTGTTATGTAAGAAAAGAAACATGTGCTCACATATGATGATCTCTGAGGTCTGAGGTCTGGTCATAGGCTTATTTTTGGAGTATGATATTCACCTGCGGGTTTGGTTTGGCTATTATGTCATTTAAGTTGGCCATGAAACAAGGATAAAGCACTGGAAAATCTCTAATTACTGATCTCATGCTTTCAACCTTTGACTATTTTCATCTTGTTTCACTTTCCTCTTATCTCTTTGTTTCTTGAGATCTGTCTCTCTCCTTTCAGTAAATCTTTCTGTAAATCATTTACTCTGTTTTTTCATCCACTCACAGTCTGTTCTTCCCAACCTCCCTCTTTCTGTTTCAGTCCCATCTTATATCTGTCTCCCTGCCTGGCTCGCTCTCCCTCGGCCGATTAGAGCTGTTCACCTTTAAAGAGACACCAGACACTGAGAAATGCTTAGTAAATACTAGAGGTGTGCTTCTGAATACATTACTGCAGCAAAGAGGAGATGGGTGAAGAGTGATTTGTGTGTGTGTCGTTGGGTGTGTGTGCATGTGTGTGTGTGTGTGTGTGTACTGATGTGTGTGTGTGTGTGTGTGTGTGTATTATCAAGTTCGTTTTGTTCTGGGCGTGTGTATTTATTTCTCTTTGTATGTTTATTCAAATGTTTGTTTATAAAAGAGCCTTTGTATTTGTGAGTCACTTTATGTGCACTTGTCAATGAGTAATTGAATGCATGAATGTGTGTGTGTGTGTGTGTGTGAGAGAGTGTGCGTGCGTGCGTGTGCACGTGTGCATGTGTGTGTGTGCATGAGTGTTTATGTGTGTGTGCATGTGTGCATGTGTGTGTGAGTGTGCATGTGCGTGTGTGTGTGTGTGTGTGTGTGTTCATCTGTGCGTCCATGTATTTCTGTACTGATTACCTCTATGTCCAATCATAGTCATCACAGTCACAGAGTGTTGTCATGGAAGTCCATCCAAAATGAGAAAACCTTTTAATATAAGCAGGGTCTTGGCTACAGACTCTGTCTTTCTGTGTAACCTGGGAGTCCAAATGAACTGATCCGTGTACTAACACCACTCCCAGAGGTAAGCGAGGGATCATTAGGTCCCAAGTGAAGCCTTGTCTCTATTTTCATTCTGTTCTGTTTCTCTTCCGAAGACTGTTTCACATTAATACACATTTTCTCTTGAAGCAAACTGAATCTGGAACTGGCTTTAAGGTAGAACTCCTGGACACTCTGGAGTTACTGATCCTGCATGCGTGTGCACCCATGCTCTCTTCTATGCGCTTGGTGCGTACAGAGCATCCTTGAAAAATCTCAAAGCAGCTTTTGCTGTTGTTGCAGTTGGGCTGTATTGCCATGGTTTCAGGAGCCTTCAGAAGGTCTGAGAGAATAACTGCACATGCAGATGGTGTTTTCAGAAATAATATTTGTATGAGGTTCTGTCCGAATAGAATGATTGAACTCAAGGAAGAAATTTAGTATCCAAATTAATTTTTATATGTGATAAATTAAATCCAGATCATATTTTTTAAATTCTTCAGATAATATTCTTTTTGCATCTTATTCTTCTATTAGATCCTCAGTTTATTTTTCTGTTTTCTCCTTTCAGAAATTGTGACACACCATTATTACATTACATTTCTATTCTCCCTCATCACAGAGATGTATGACAAATTGGATCAGATCAGTACATCCCAAAAAGAATGATAAAAAGATTAAAAAAAAAAAAAAAAAGCGAAAATTTCAAATATCAGAGAAGGGGAAAATACAATTGGCATTCAATTTTGATCATAGCACTATATGGTACTGTGTAATATATGACTCTAAGCTGCAATATTGTGTAATATAATATACTACTGTCATAATACTGTGTAATATAATCTGTAGGCTAACAGAACAGAAGTCCAACTGTAATCTGGATGTAAAAGTTTGACATGTCCTTGTTTCCAGTCACGTGATTCTTCAAATATTATCCTCTAGCAATGACAATATGACTGTCAGTCATAACATTGCTCCTTTTGTAGTCTCAGTACAGCTGTATCTCCAAACGCTATTCTACAAACGGATGCTAAGCAACTGTAAACAGCTGAAAGAGGTGACATTGTGAAAAGTTTAGTTATGGTTACAATGGAAGGTCAGATACAGAGATGGAAAAACAAGGGAGTCATATCTTGAACAGTCATGTGTGATACTTTTAAGTCAATCAGTCACAAATAGCATGTGTCAGGAACAGAAACCAACAGTGCCCCATTGCTCAAGAATCTCAAGAGTCTTTTAGTCTCACAGTTTAATGTAGTGTATTAAGCTGGTGATATTTGGTGTGTTTTGCTCCAATCTTTTGAGTGCTTCACTAACCAGAATTTGGTTCAAAACTTTAGCCCTCATCCTTTCACCTATTAATGTTCCTTGAGTGAGACATTTCACCCAAAAGGTTGCTCCAGAACAGTGTGACCAACCAATGATGTGCAAAAGCAGGGTGTAAGTTGCTCTAGATAAGAACATCAGTTAAATTAGTAATTGTAATTTGTGTTCTGTACACTTTGAGACATATTCTGGAGGCTAAGACTCTGGTGAGTGTATTGAGCAGTTTATGACTAAACCGTGACCCAGTTGCTGATATAATGCAGACTGTAATTTTCAGTGTGATAGCCAAATTCAGTCGCATGTGGACGAGAGCAGCTTGAACTGATCTCATCCACAGATGGCCAGAGATGTGTGTGCCCAGAGCACAGTAAGCTGGGTCCACGCAAGGGCCAAGCTGGAGAATGCTGGAGGAGTTTGAATGTATATGTTTCACTGGAAAGCAAAATAACAGTTGGCATCCCGCCCACCGGCAAGGGAATTGCAGATCAACAGCTGCCCAATATGAAACGGCCAATACGCTGTAATATGGTGAATCGAGACCACCGTGAAGCCGTGAACATGCAGACGTGTTTGCAGCAAAGCATGTGTGCATGCCATGCCAGTGCAACTCACTCAAACAATCCAGCACACATGCTTATAGATTTCCCATACATTCTGTGTACTGATCCAAATACTGTCAGGTTCTGATCCAAAAACTGTTCTCATCTGAATGTTATCCATCCACTTTGTGGACTTGGCAGCAAATACAGACTTGTAACATCACTACCACCCCCCCGAAAAAGAAAAACATAAATATCAAACAATGAAAATGTTGAACATAAAAGCAAAAAAGTTTTTGTGAATCCAGAGAAATTTAGACATAACAAACAAAACAACAGATCATCAATCATCTTGTATGTTTAGCATTGTTGGAAAACTTTGCTGGGGGAAAAAAAACCTTTGGAGGATGATGAGTGTCACATTACACATGATAGCTTAGCATGATCATCACTGGTACTAAGTGTCAGTTTTTATAATGTTGAACCCCATTCACATTGCCCAAACAAACCATGAAGTCAACAACAACAACAACAACAACAGCAACAACAACAACAACAAAACTGTCCTGTCTTGCCAACTTGCTGGTCATTTGCATGCACTTAGTGAAAGTAGGAGAACATTTCTGGGTGAGGTTCGGTGTACAGACCTAAACTATTGATGTGAACCCTTCATCATCACTCAGAGAATGTCAGAAAGAAATAACAAAGTGGCATCGATGACAGGGATGGGATCTGTTCAGTGTTATAAAGAGTGATGAGAACAATACATTATATGCTTTCAATATAATAAGACTTCGGGCCAATATTGCAGCGTCTTTGTGTTAAGGAGTTCTCAGAACTCATGCCTTTGTCTTTTTAGGACACCTTAACCTGTAGATGCCATAAAAGTTTGCATGAAGATTGCTATAATTATACAGCAGAGAGTGTCTGAGTCTGTCTGATCATGTTCGGGTTTGGAATGTTCTCCTTTGTGGCTTTGTTGTGAGGCACAAACTGACCGAAACCTTGGCAACTGTTTGTCTTTGCTTTTTTCTCTCCTCCATTTTTAATTAGAGCAAAAGATCAGAGAAATGCCAAGTGTCAATACCAGAGAGGGTGAGAATATAGCATAACCGACCTTTTAAATCCCACTGATCTTTAATGATGCCGCAGGTGGAGTGTCTTGTTCCTCTCTGTGTAGTCTACCTCTTCAAGCCTCAGAGGCCATAGATCTACACTTATGAAGCAGGTAAAGAGCCTTGACAAGGGCAAACTGGGACAATGTGACATAGACATGTTAGGATAAATTGTAAGGTGTAGTGTTTAATCACACAGTAACGATGTTCTGATCAAGGACGTATCAGTGGGATACACTGTTTTCCTGCAAATTAAAAAAAAACAACAACATTCTTTCACTAATGACTGTCTTTCACCTGTAAATTCCACTGTGTCTCCGGAGTTGTTTGCGTGACAATTTACATCTCTCACTGTCTGTCTCTTTTTCTCTCTGTCACTCCCTCTCTCTGTGCGTCTGTCGATGTCTGCTTGTCTGTCTGCCTGCCTCTCTCTCTCTCCCTCTGTCTCTCTCTCTCTCTCTGTCTCTCTCTCTTTCTCTCCCTATCTCTCACCTCTCTCTCTCTCTCTCTCTCTCTCTCTCTCTCTCTTTCTCTGTCTGTCTTCTTCACTCTTTATCCATTTTTTCTGGCATTACCTCTTTCCCCCTTCTTCTCTATCTTTTCTGCTTTCAGCCCATTCCTCTCATGAAGGTCACCCCCGTCCTTGTATAGAGCAGTTAAAATGCTCAGTGAGTGAGTGTGCGTGTGTGAGTGAGTATAGTACAAAAAGACTAAACTCTGTCTGACATTGCTGGACTCACTTCAAGGAATGAGCTTCTCTCCAGCTGGTGTCACCACATACTTTAGGCATGAGGTTACAAACTGATGTTTTGCCTGACAGCCAAACGATCTTGCGTTGAATTCCTACAAATACATTCCATTTCAGTAAGGCTAACAGGAGAATCAGGGTATACTAAGTGATAGTTCTTTGACTTTAAGAAAGTTTGGTAACACTTCTGATGAATACAAAATACATAAGTTGTCATAAATGCATTTATGAACCATTATAAAACTTTAATAATGCCATCATTATGCATTATGATATTCAGCATAGTAGGGTTTTTAAAAGTTTTTGAACACTTAAAATATTTAAGAAAAACTCTTGTTAAATAAAATACAAAACACTTGTAGTTTAAAACAAATAAATAGGTTCAAAAACTAAAACCGATATTTATATTTCATCAATACCACAATAACCATGTGAAGGCAGGATAATAAAAGAAATATTTCTGATGTAGATATCATTACAGCAATACAAAGACAACATTATGATGTATTATAAAGGGTATGTATAGGAAATGTTACGAAAAACTTATTGCTCCATTATTTTAGAGTCCCTTTTTTTCCTGGCAACTGTTCCACTCCGTCCTTTCTTTCCTTGTCAACAAATTTGCACATTGCCAGACAATGTGTTGATTCCTTTATTTAATTCTGGAAAGAAACGCTGAATACACCGAGCGTCATGAGTGGGAGTGCTATCGCCCCAGAATCTGACTGTTTTCAATTATTTAGAAAACAAATAAAAGAGTAAGTAAACAGAGAAATAAATACTTTATTAAAGTCGTAGTTTCCACATCTACATCTGTTCTTTATGGCACCTCAGAAGTAGAAAAAAAATCACAAAAAACATAGGATAGAACACTGAGGCATTTTCTCCATTTATGCTTGTGTTCGGTTTCATCGGTTTCATCACTCTAGCTGACTTACAAAGAGTTCAGTTATTTTCAGTGATGTGAGTAATGCCAATGGTGAAAGATAACAAAATGCACGAGGACTGACTTCATGGGACACCCATACAGTAAACGCCATATTTAAAGGATGGTCTGTGGACACACACAACGTCATAGGATATGTGTGACCTCAGAATAACACAAATGTCAGTCAAAAACAGTCAAGAATCCATACATGTGTTCTGTAATCTAATCTATGATAATGCTGAATTTGACCTTGACGTTACTAAAGGAAAGAAAGAGAGAGAGAGGGAGGAAGAGAGAGAGAGAGAAGGAAGAACCAGAGTTGGCTGTCCCCAGTAGTGGCGTATGATGATCCTAATCCTGTGGAGGAGTCAGTGGTCTAATTTGTATCTGTGATGATTTCTGTCTTTGCTCAAACAGAATAATAGGGGAGCAAAATATTCCTCTGGTTTATTTAATTGTGATTCATTACAAAAAAACAAACAGAAAAACAAAAACCTGAGTTGAGTTTAAGAAAAAGAACAAGAAAAAAACAAACAACAACAAAAACAAAGTTGTTTGCAAAAAGAAAAATTTGATCCTTGTTGTAACCTTTTTTAATTATGCCCGCACCCACCCCCAATTCAAGCGTTCAATTAATTCGTTGTTAAGTGTAAAGTTGATCTCTGTTTCTTACAGATTCATTTAATATCAAATCACAAACAAAAAGATCTACAGCAGAATTTCTCCTACCCTGGAATACATATGCTGACCCAGACAGACAAACCAATATTTGTTGTGTCTTAGATATGTGTTGCCATTTCTTGAAAGTTGATGAATTTTTTTTAATTTGTCATTTTTCCCTCACTGGACTGAGAAGCACCTCTTTGGCTTACTGTCACGACCATTGTATTTCCTCTCCTTGAACACAGATGCCATAACTCCTATAACAAGGCTTTCTCTGAGCCTTCACATGTGTCTCTGTGTGCCTTTCTCTGCTCCTTGTAAATAAGAGAAAAAGAACTGAACAGTTAAGGTGATCTTTGATTCTTTGAGTTTCAGCTCATGTAACACACTGATGCTTTACAAAAATAACTTTTAATTAATTCAGAGGCTTCCATTTCTTTAGTAATGAGGCTTTGACAATTAGCAGTTGCAGTCTGTCAAGAGACGGCGGTGGGTTTTAATTGAAAATAACACAGTGTTGTGTTCTACCACAACTGTCTTTTTTAAAAAGTTCCTCAGCTGTACTCTAAACTTCTGTACCACTACAATACAAGCCTCCATGAACTTGTGGAGCCTCTGGACAACATACTTTTGTTCTAGTTTGGCATGAGTATCCCTTGGGCAAAAGGACTGAATACTTTGTGCTAATGATTAGCTGGAGAGAAATGCCCTGTGAAACAATCCAATTGAGAACCTCTTTAATGGGCAGCTGGAGAAAGAACTTACACAGAAACCCAGGACTCTGTTGGGCGCCATTTGTCCATCTGGCATACTTCATGCTGGAAAATAAATTAATAAATAAAACTCTGGCCAAACATTACTTTTTCATGTTGAGTCCAGTTTTCATTCTCAGAAGTTCAAAGAAAGCTCAATTTATCTACGAGGATGTCACACTTGTTGCCTCTTTTTACTTGTTGCCAGCTAGAGGCTCTACTGTAACAGCACATAAATAGAAAACTTCAAATTGAACTTTACTGATAACTCTATTGATATCCAATTTAAGGGACGAGTTACTACAGTTAAATCAGTGAAGGCACTATACTGTGTTTCCCACAGTTTGATTTGATCAGATCTCACAGATCCTACAGTGATCAATATCACATCCATTATGCTCTGTAGTTATTTGTGAGATGCTTTACAGTGTAAATGAATCACGTTCATGGGACTTACACGTGGTAAGAGATCTTATTCTACAGAGACAATCTACAAGTGAGAGGAAGAGAGAGTACAAAATAAGAGAAACAGAAAAGGGAGAGGTTCAAAAGCCCTAACAAGAAAAAAAAAAGAAAGGAAGCGAGTGAGAGAGGAGATGAGAGGAGGAGAGAGGGATGGATATGGTCTGTGGCTTATGTTGATTTAGCTGTGAATTCTTTCTCCTCGTTCCTTGTCCAGTAACACTTAAGCTGTGCTAAAGCACTGATGAGCTGCCAAGAGAGAGCAAGTAACCAGAGTCTACTGAGCATCCAGACAGACCATCCAGCCCAGTTCTGTCACTGGACACACACACACACACACACACACACACTCACATACACACACACACAGGCACGTGTGTGTGCGTAGTGTTACATGAAGAAGGTTTGTCATTATGTACCGTTTAAGGTATGGATCAGATGGTTGTAGATTTATTTTCATCTGTGACATTCATGCATTTATAAGAGTCCTGGACTGTTTCCTAGAGCCCTGGAGTTATTGTTAATGTAACATTGAGTTCATCAGAGGGTGGGTGGGTTTGTGTGTGTGTATGTGTGTGTGTGTGTGTATGCGTGTAGCATGAGCAGTACTGGCAGTACAGACAAGGGTGGCAAGAAGAGAGAAGGACACAGATGGACTGCGGTAGAAAAACACAGAGGAAAAAAACCCATCTAAAAATACTTGAAAAACAACACACACCCTTCCACACATTCACATGCAAAGGACCAGGCATGTTCTACATACACAAACCTATAAGAGAGTTCACCAACTTTGCTTTACTTTCTCTGTGTCTAGCACACACAAACAAAATGCACAACACATATACATTCACATACGTCCTGACAGACATACTTCAGACAAATTAACTTCTCTAATATACATGACTTCTCTCTCTCTCTCTCTCTCTCTCTCGCTCTCTCTCCCTGTCTCTCTCTCTGTCTATCGCTCTCTGTCTGTCTGTCCTTTTCTTCATCGCTCACTTTTCCTCAGTTTTTTTCTCTTTCACACATGCACACAACAACCTATCCACCCACACGCACACCCTAATATCATCACACATTTCCTCACAGTGTAAACACTGTGACCCTATCTTTTCCTCTGCTCTTATAACCATACTGATCCACTTTAAATTGAACCCGACTGTACCTGCATTCCACCAGAGTGTCACTTTCTTAAACTAAGCTGAACACTCAGAAAAAGATCTCTAAAATACCTCTGCAACTATGAGAGGCAGAAAGGAAACAAAGAGTGCAGAATTTGTTTCCATTTTACAAACACTGTTTAATTGTGCATTGCCACCAGATACCAGTGGGGGCAAATTTTCGGCACACGTATACACAAACAGGATGGAATAGAAGATCAGTCAAGGGAAAAATAGGTCAGGGATAGACAGGAGATACGGAGGAGAGGTTTCTGAACACTGCTTTTCTTCCCTCTTGTGAGGATGTATGGGAGAATATTGACAAATGTCTGTTGGCCTCATCCTGCTGTGAGAAGGCAGCAAGTGGGAATAATTTGCAAATGGGCTGTTTGAACAGAGAGCAGGCAGAGAATGGACTCACGCCTCTACAGCTT
The DNA here is from genome assembly GCF_902362185.1 of Chanos chanos. Taxonomy (NCBI): domain Eukaryota; kingdom Metazoa; phylum Chordata; class Actinopteri; order Gonorynchiformes; family Chanidae; genus Chanos; species Chanos chanos. The sequence continues at coordinate 33,663,670 of NC_044495.1, read as the reverse complement.
TAGAGTATTGTTGAAAAATCTCACTCATATGTAATACGCTTCTACACTATATTACAGTATTGTATTGGATTTTGAGGGTTTTTTTTTGGGGGGGGGGGTGTTTGAAAATAACCAGCTCTTCAGTTTTCCAGCGCTATTCTGGTGGAAAATAAACTAGAGTTAAGTCGCATTGAAACGACGCATATGAGAGGACATGCCTAATAAGATACTGACTATAACTGAAACATATCTGTTGTTGAAATATTACAAAATGGCTGTTATCTAATCACAGACTGATTTATATTAAAGGCAAAAATATCGGCTTAGTTTTAAACAGATTTTGAAATTATTTTCAGACATATTTTTTCTTCAACAAACAATTTACTACAATTAATTAAATCGTATTAATCATCCAATAAATAAATAAAAAAGCCTGACACAGTTGGACATCTCCAACTCTTAGGCAGCTGATGAACAGTTTCACAGTCTTGTTTTTACTGAGATGAGCAGAAGTCCTTGTTAAAACATATGGTGTCCCGGTTTAATGCTGGTCACTGCGGTTAATACCCAGCTGTTCACCAAGCCTGCCACTTATATACGCGTCTCACAACCGTCAAGATATATTTTTTTTCTCTTTTAAGAAGACAGAAATGTTTGGCACATGAAGCTGAATGATTTCGTGTGCCAAAGACTACTTCATGTGCCCCCCCCACCCCACCTGCCATCTGAGTCCTGAGATTGAGATTGGATTGGGATTTTGAAACTATATGACTCCTGATCAGATGCACGGCACATTTTGGAATGAAAACCTATAGTAACTGTAGATGATCACTATTGAAACATGTAGCCAAAAGCATATCCTTAACCAGTGGTATTAGGAAAGAGGAGAGAAAACCAGAGAAACTCAACTGGTTCAGAGATAATATTTATATATTTTGCATGTACAATTTCAAACTCTCAAGGCTTATGCACTGAGGCATATCATGTAGCAATGTAAAACTGTGTTGTTAATCTAAGATAATTCATTTGTCACAACAATGTGATCCACTAATGCACAATTCTTTCAAAAACCTTTCCAGTTTTAGTAAAATGTAGGGTGAGAGAAAGCAGTATAACTGTATTCCAGTGTTTAGCTTTGTATTCACTGAAAATCACTGGCCAGCTTTATGAACAACAGTAGTGATTCAGTGGAAAGTGAATGCATCCTTTATTTTTAAAGGTCAAATTGGCATTGCCCAATCTATAAATTGATACTTCTGAAATATATAATTGAGAATTAGCTGGGTTCTTCTAAAACGGATCACACACAGAGCACTGTACCTTGCTGTTGTGTTTTCAGATGTGTGTTCCTCTTTTCGATACAGGTTGGGGCTGTATTTCTTAAACATTTTCATAAGGGCATTATACTGAGGTCTTATGGCATAATTTAATCACAAGATTATTGTATGCACAATTTGCTGATGCAGAAAATGCAATGAACGTGAATGAATTCAATTTATTTGTATTTGTGTGGACAGAACAGAATTCAAAGCTATTGGTTTTGTGTTCTATGTTTATGGCTGCAGTATTAAATCATAAATAGTCATTAATAAGCAATTTCTTGTATGAGAGCTTTAATATTAAAATCAAAAGTTATTAAATCAATGTTATGTATTGTGTATTTGTATGTAAAAGTAATTTTTATGTGGTTCTTCATGAGGTTCTTTTTTCATCATCTAGGAGTGAGTGTGTGTGTGTGTGTGTGTGTCTGTGTTTGGGTGTGTGTGTGTGTGTGCAAAAGCTAGCATGAAGGCATGTACACACGCATCAGTGTGTCTGGAAGCATGTGTGTGCATTGGTATCTGCCAATTGGAGCAATTCTGTGTGACTCAGTGCTACTTTACATGAGCTTCAGGGCGATGTTATAAAGTTTAATTATATGTTGTTCTCCCTGTGGAATGGCAGAGATTAAAACAAAATTAAAATGTGTTGGCACATAAATGTCTCAGCTCTGTAGAGCATATTCCCCCGGTGACTGTGCAACCTCCATAGATCTCTGATACATATTCTACATCTTTTGCCTCCACAGCAGGAGCAGGCCTGTCTCTTATGGATTCTTTAAGCAGCTGTAAATGCTGCACTGAATTAAAATGCTACTCCATAACCGTACACATACGTTCAGGCACCAACATCAAATGCTGTGAACTGAGGATTCGACATGGCTCTGGCATAAGAGTCATGCTAAATAGCTCTTCACTCAAATGTCTACTGTGAAATCTTCTTTTAACAATCACACATACTGCTCTGGGTATTTTAAATCCTTAGCTCCATGAAATCAGCGGTTGTTAAGGAATTATGTCACATCATAAATACCATAAAACTTGGGTTCAACTGATAATTACAGCATAATGTGATGGTCAAGTCTTTTGCTCCTCTTCATGTGGCACTGAGAGAGAGTGAGAAAGAGCGAGAAAGAGAGCGAGAAAGAGAGCGAGAAAGAGAAAGAGAAAGAGAAAGAGAAAGAGAAAGAGAAAGAGAAAGAGATAGAGAAAGAGAGAGAGAAAGAGAGACATGGGGATTTGGGGTGGGGGTCATGGTGCTCTCTTTGACAGACATGTCACAGGCATCAACAAACTTGAGGTTAGAGGTCACACCTGAGCTCCTCTATCAGCTTCTGTCACATAAGCCAGTTCTCTAAAAACAGGACGACTGTTTCTTTTCTGCATGTTTTGTTCTCTTTTTTTTGTTTTTTTAAATAAGAAAAGCTCATGACTCATGGGTTCAGGAGCACATTGTATTCCATATATTCAGACCTGTTTCGGCAGCATCTATACTGTTGATGCCTGTGTTTTCCACATAAAGCCTTGTACAGCATCGACTACAGTACATTCAGACCTGTTGATACTATAAGTATATTAATACCACTGTACATTACATCTATCTATCTATCTATCTGTCTATCTATCTATCTATCTATCTATCTATCTATCTATCTATCTATCTATCTATCTATCTATCTATCTATCTGTTGTAAGACTGTCTCTTGAATTGCTAAAGGGCAATCTGTAGTACTATCGGCACAGATTTTTTCAGTTCACTACCGAGGACTTAGCAATTAGCAGCTGTAGTGTCCAGCAGAACATTTTGCATGTCCTGCTATGTGTAAGATTGTGGCGGCCTCCCCCAACTCCTGTTTTAAACTTTGTTGCTCACCCAGCAGCTCAGTGCCAGTGTGAGAGAGCAGATACTAACTCTTTGGTGTAAATTAAGGAGAGTAGAAACAGGCATTGTGGGTGGGAGACAGGAGGTGAGACAGGAGTGGGCAGTGGGGCAAGTGAGGACATGAAGGCAGCAAGTAGGCAAGTTCACAAGGTAGAAGCTAATTCATAATCAAACAATGGGAGCAGGGAGGAGTACTATCTCAGGTCCAGGGTTGTTACATCAGGGGAGGAGCCGAGAACGTGCAGGTGGGGCACTCATCATCACAGGCCACGGAGCGGACACTGGTCTGAGCAGCTTGATTGGGTGTACGCTTTCCAGTTTGAGGAATATTCAGAGGAATATTCAGAGTCTAGCACACTGAAATGTTTGCTGCAGGCCGAGAACAAATGAAAAACACAAAATAAAGGCAGTCAGGGGAGCAGAAGAAAGTCAAACGAGACAAATGCAAACAGCGGGCATTTGAGCAGAGAAGGAAGAGCGGAGGTGAGAAGAGGCTGAACGGGTGGATGGTGCTCTTAGTAAAATTTGATTTAAAACTATTAGATTTAAAAGTATCAGACTTAAAAAACATTTAATTAGTCTTTGAATTAGATTTAAAAGTATTGCGCCTATTAAATATAGACATCTTGAATACAACCATACAATACACTATTATATTCTTTGTGAAAAATATCTGGCTATTGACATATACATCCCTTTTCCTCTTAGGTAGCATACAGTTATTAGAAATCTAAATTTGACTGCTTAGAAGCCTCTATTACTCTAAGTAAGGAAGTCCAGAACATCTGGAGTTTTGTTCAAAGCCAGCAGAAGCGGTAAGGTCTGCAGAGAGGCTTGACTCTGTGCTATTCTTAGATTGAGTGAGGTTTCTAATTAAAGACTGAAGGCTCCTAAAAAGAGGTGTGGAATGGCTGAGAAAAAAATAAGTAAAGAATGAAGCTATACTCTTTAAAGGTGGTAAACAATCACCCCAAAATCATTTTTGGTTTACTAACGCCTCTAAAAATAGAAACAAACAAATACGCAAGAATGATCTGGTTTTGTTTTACTTAGGATCTTACTCAAGCATTCAGAGTTCACATTCCAAACAAATGACTGCTGGATTTCCACTCTGTATTACTATGTATGAGCAAACTGGTCACATAAACATAAACCCAAACCTAAACCTAAACCTACGAACGCACACACACACACACACATACACACACACACACACACACACACACGCACACGCACACGCACACGCACACATAAACACACACAGACACACACACACACACTCACAAAAGTATGCACATATTGTCCTTGGTCACTTTCTTTCACAAAAATCCATTCATCTTCATCCTCAGCTCGCTTCATCAGACATTTACCAGGCCTCCGTGTAAGAAGTCTCTAAACCTTTGACCTTGTGACCTGTCATTACATGCACCTGTGAAAGTCTCCATTTATCATTCTTTCATGTTGATTTTTCTTTTTTTCTTCCCTTGGTCTTTGTCCTGATGAATTCCGGTCAAGCACAGAGTATGCATGGCGTAATAGCGGTGTGATTAGAAAACTACATGACAACAGGACTAAACTTCGGCGGACCAATGGCACTTTCATTTATAAGAAAAAATAATGTTATGATAGTGTGTCTGTTGTTGTAATGTAGTGTAGTTGTGTTTGGCGTTTTGGTGTGCGCTATTTATTCCATTGGCTACAGCATTGAATGAAGTCTCATAAAGAACATTAAACAAGTACTATCTTGTCCTTGAGCCACTGCCATCATTTAGCCATGCAAAATTATAGCCATTATAGCCAAACACATCTTTCTCTGCTGTATGTACTGAACTGAACTGAAAGCTTATGCAATGATACCATTTTAATTCCTTTATAGAACTCTTGTAACCTGAAGGATTTGGATTTGCTAATGTGTTGTAAGCATATTCAGTCTGAGGACAGTCAAATGCACTCTCCCGGTCCTTCTTGCTCTTCCCCCTCTTCCTTTTACCTCTCTCTCTCTCTCTCTCTCTCTCTCTCACTCTCCAATCTTTCCCATATTTCTGTGAGATGAGTTTTCACTTAGGAGTTCCTATGGAACTGTCCTCCCATTTGACCAGGCTGTTGAGAATCTCTTCTTGTGACTGGCTCAGGTCTGGACATGCCTGGTTAGAAGAGCACTGTGCATGTGGCTGGAGTTATTTAGTGAACTAAACAACTGTCCTGCATAAGAGAGAGTCATGTAGCAGCATAAGGCAGTACAACATCATTACAAAGGCAGTACAACATAGATTCTACACGTCTGAAAATATGGTTTCTTGGAGCTCAACATAAAATATCCATAATTATATTTGAATTCATTCAGTAATACCTCTGCAAAAATAATGATGGTATTCCTCTGGGCATGGCACAACAGACAAAGCTAGTGTCCTACAGTGACCTCTTCTATTTCAGATATTTTAAACTGCTTAAATGGTTTTACTAAGATTTTTATCAGTACTGAAATGACCCATTGCTAGTTTCAGTGAAAAAAACCCAAAGGTTTAATGTTACCTTTGTGTAAGAATGAATCCATTCCAATCATGCCTTTCCAAAATGGTCTGGAAGAGTGTCCAGACTAGTAGGAGTATTTTCATGCCTTTCCTACCCTGAGATTATCATAATTACACAGCATATCCAGGGCCTTGACCTCCGTGAGGTTTTCTGATGTAAGATAGTCAAGTCTACATCTGTGAGGGACTGTATTTTGCTTCGGCTGGTGATGGGAGTATTCAACTAAATGTTGGAGAACAAATGTCCTCTAAATTCACTTCTAGTGGTAATGAGTTTCTGAACTTTGCTGACCTATCACAAATATGCCCCTGTTTTACTTATGAAGTATATGGCTAATTAATAAAATAGCTCTAAAATCAAAACATAGTAGTGGTTTGACCACTAGCCACAGAAAATATGTTGCATATAAATTAAGGAAAGTTGGGGGAAGCATGATTTTTCAAGAAAAATGAATGTACTGTTATAAAAAGACTTATAAAAATAGTGAAAATAGTATAAAATTGCACAAAAAAGTAATTAGGAAATCATGCAGCTCAAAACACGAGTGGTTATAAGTAATTTATTGAAAATGGTAACCAAACTGGACAGATATTGTTTATATTAACTTCTATATTCATTTTCAGGTAGACAGCAGACAGTGCAATGATGTTTTTCTCGCGTTCCATCCTGAGAAACAGTGAAGTCCTTGTGTGTTGGTAGGGCCCAGTCAGCCCACTGGAGTTAACACTTCACACTACCTATGAATTGGTGCATAATACAGCTTGGGGTCACAGTTCAGTTTGTTTTGGTACCATAGATATTTGAATGACAATGATTTACAATGGATTTTGTTAATTTGGGAAAAAAAAAAAAAACAATTAGCCAAAGGTTTTCATTCAAAAGAAAAAAGGGGAGTCTGCAGCTTTGATTGAAACACAGGTACACACCCTTCCTAAGCATGCTTATCTTCCTCATTCATCCTCGTGGACGAGTTTATTTAGTTAAGTTAGCTACCGGTTGTTTGAATGATGTGCCATTGGGATTTGAAGTTCGGATTGACTGGAGTCAGGAAATTTGGAAGTTTGTGGAAGCCCACTTTGCTAAATTCCTTCCTGGGTACCCACGAGACAATTTATTTTCATTGTTGCTCTGTTCTAAGGCTACTCATACTAACTCAGCTAACTGAGGAAATGATAAAGTAGTGAAATTTTAGGGAGAAAAATGTATGCCTGCTGAGCCGTGTGGAGTTTATTTGAAAAACACCGCTGTAAAGTTTGGTATGAACATATGTATTGGTATATCCCTTGTGGACACTGAGCATTTGAATTCAGAGGAACTAGGCAAAGTGTTATTCATCCAGTGAGTAGTCTGTAACTACATCTGTTTACACTTGGGTCTCTGTATGTATTACACATAAAAATGTCTTTATTCAAGCATTGGTTCTTGTTTTTTGTACATTTTTACTGAACTTTTTTTGTGTGGTGATGGGATATTTGACATTTTTATATGGAGATAGGGCATTTGATTTATCCTGACACCTTTTAAAGTTGATACTTAAAAATGTAACCTTTCAAGAGCACAATTAAAATCTGTCCCAATACTCATTAGATGTGTTAATATATGCAAACAAATGGATGCCATGTGTTTGACCTCACCAAGGACAGTTTGAGCCTCAGCCAAGGGGTTTTGTTCATCTGTTCTCTAAAGAATCCCAAACTGGACATACACTGATTGGAATTCCAAAACATCCAGAAGAGATTCCAGTAATCTGAATAATCCACGTGATCACCAGTCAGTGTGTTGGAAGTTGACACAAGCCACTTTGTGAGGAGTTTTGGAGTAGTGAGAGAGATTGTTGTATATAACAGAATTATTGCATAATCATAAGGTGATATACTATTTCATTAGCATTCATCTGATATGATAAACTATATTCCTTTATAATACATTAAGACCTTTCATTATGTTATATTATGTGTATTTAGTATTCGAGGTCATACAATAGAATCAAAAACCAACAGCAGACAGCATCTTTACCTCTGCATGTCCATTCATAAACCAGTTGGAATAAAAAATACATGTATATCTAGAGAGACACTACCATTATTTTCATGATGCATCTTCCTCTAGTTAATAACAACAGCACTAGAAATCAGCTTGTCAGTTTGTGTTCGAAAGGCCCATTACAGATCTTATGTGTCTGGTCCTCCATCACACGTACTGTTGGCTGATTCCCACAGATCATTCCTATGCCCAGTTCTTCTCCCTCCATTTGGTGATCAGACCTCTCTCCCTGTCGAGCTCATAACAGTCAGTTCACACGTGAGGTCCCTTTAAGAAGACTTGTTTATGGCATGTATACATATGTATGAGCATCCTCAATAAAATATTTAGTGAGTGTGCAGTGACAATATTGTAAAAACAGTCTTGATTGATTGATATTGGCATGTATTTGCATACATTTTTCACCTGTTCAATCCCCCAGGTGTAATAATTAAACATCCTTATCCCTTATGCCTTATTCAGTTTAACATAAGCTGTGTAAAGTCTCCAAGCTTGCAGAGCTGCAGGCTACTTTTCAAGGTGTTGGGCTTGGCATCGCCATAGCAACACCACAGCAAAAAAAGGAACGAATGAATAGAAAAGGTGGCTCTCAAAAGCGTACAGGAGTTGAGAACAAGGTGACATTTCCCAGGCAATATGAAGGTGGAAATATGCTACCGATATGCTTATTCAGACTAACTCCCCATGGATGGAATGATTTTGATACTGTGGAAAGATTTAGTAAATGGACTTTGAAGTAATGAAATGTGCTAAAATGATAGACAAGAAGACAAAATATTACCTTTTTTGTTTGTTATCGTAATGAAAAAGGCCTATTAAAAAAAAATGAAATCACAGGGAAAATATATAGTTTTTACATATTTATGTTTTACACAAGGGAAATAGCAGTGTTTGAATAAGCTTCATAGGGTAAGGATTAAGTCACTGATAAACTCTCTTACTCAACAAATAACAGTAATCCTTGGTAATATCTGGTAACATATCAGGTAATCCTTAGTAATATACAGCCTACAGAAATACCACACCCTCCTTCACATATGCCCCCTTTGGACTTTACAACATAGAGTTAATATGAATTAACATAGTTTGCTTGTGTTGATTCTCACTTGCACAGTAGCTCACAATTTCTTAAGTGTAGAAAAATTAAAACTGAAATAACTTGGTGGGATAATATTGAATCCTCTTAATCATGTCAACCATAAACACACTTTGACAGTACCAGTCAGGCAAATGCAAAAAAGACTCCATGATGGACCACAATGACATTTAACTACCTTACTTGACTAGCTTGTTGGTGTTTGCTTTTTCTAGCATAATAGTGCTGTTTGATTAATCATTAAGGAACTAACAACTGGATTTTTGGTTCAGCAATGTGCCAAATATAGTGAAAAACTAGAAGTTTGGAGTGCAGCAATAATTCTGTGGTGAAAACTACAAACATAAAAAAACTCCTTGATTGGTTAAATGTAGCTGATTAGGTTTATTTTGTATTTTTTTCTGCATATGCCATGAAGCTAACAGAAATCCAGTGTCTACTTTGGCTGAACATTTGGACTTTATGTTCATAATGACATGTGGGAACAGTGTTCATAGCATTCCCCAAGTCTTACTTATACAATTTGTTTCAAGACTAAAGCCATTTCTCCCTTCATCCCACATTCTATCCTGTGTTCTGTGATTGGTCAGAACAAAAATGGATATTCTTAGCCTGAATATAGAATGCTGAGTTTAACTGAAAAAATGCATATACAAAGCTACACCCTAACCTAAATCCAATCCATGATCTCTGGCATGATTTGAAGACTGTGAACCACCATTGCTCTATAAGCAGTTTAACAGCTTGGCCAGACTTGTGAGGAAGAATACTCAATTAGTGACAAATGAAAGTGTGAAAATATGACAGAGACCAATTCCAACACACCCACTGTTTTTTTTGGGGTTTTTTTGCTTACAAGTGTCCACTGAGAGGGAGCTCATGTAATTGTTATATTATACATTTAACATGCATTTTCCAGAAAAAAAGAAGAAGAAAAAGAAAACAACAGCAACACAACATGAACAAGAGCAAATTGTCAAAAACAAAACAGAAGAAAAAAAAGTTCATGAATGTCTGATGTACTAATAGCAATGTTTTTTTTTAGGGTTAAACGGTGTATGCACTTCTGTAGGATGCTAATAAGTGAATTTGTTTTATAAGACGAACATAACCACAGACGCACTATTACAAATTCCTCTTAAGGTCCACATCTGGGAGTACAAGTTGTCAGAGAGCTGCGTCTTCACCTGGTTTAAGTTCCATTTACGCTCACAGGGGGAGCTCTTGCACCAACTGTAATGCTGATCCGAGAAACCGACGGGATAAAGAAACTTCATAAGGGCTTTGCTGAAAACAGTGCACATTGTGTAACTTGCGCGAGTTTCTAAAAATGTATGAAAAGACAGTTTCACTGGTATCAAAACTTGATGAGACCAAAATGAAACGTCAAGTCATATTTTTTTCTCCATATCAGAATAGTTTGCTGTATGAGTCTGTAACAGTGTGACTTCTTGTGTCGCACACCCCGGGGTCCTTAGAAGTAGTCTACTAGCTTTCCCTTCCTCTCGCGCAACTGATTGTGGGCGCGTGTGAGCACGCGTGCTTGTGTAGTGTGTGTACTCTCATGAGTTGACAGAGCACGCAGGCGAGGAGCAGGAGAAAAGAGAGCGAAGGGGAGAGGGAGCGTGTGCTTGTGAGGGAGAGAGAGAGAGAGAGAGAGAGAGAGAGAGAGAGAGAGAGAGAGAGAGAGAGAGACCGTTCTCTCAGAGCACTTTGCAGTAAGTTGCGGGCGGCTGTTGCTGGCGTGGCGATTGCTGGTCGCGGGGAACTTTAACACGCTGGATCCCAAAGTCCGTCTCTCTCACCTGCGCAGTTCGGAGCTGCCATGGATTTTGCGCCCGGATTTACACTCTTAATCATAATGCCGGTCTTTCTGCAGACGAATGGCCTCTATATCGCCAGTAGCATAGGTATGTTGGGCTGTTTTATCTATTTCCACTTTGAGCTCCGGTGTCCTGTTCACACACCTTAGTCAGACCCCTGCCCCAGCGCTCTCACATGTTTATGTACCTCTCACCGTTACTTCTTGACAGTTTAATTTACGTTAAAATTTGTAAAGATTCTCAAAGAAGGACTTTCCACTCTTGACATTCTTTGATGCTGTGTCATCACTCCTTGTTGAGAAGTGAGCATTTTCCACATCCTGCAGAGGTTAAAGTCAAGGAGCATTTATATTAGAGTTGTAGGGGTCTCAGTTTTGCCGAAGCAAACCCGTGATGATAATTTCAGTGCTCCAACAGCGAAGAAATACGATCTTCAACGGCTGCCTTGCTTATTGATCTGTCACCGAGCGGAAGAGTCGCAGGGTATTGATTTAAAATTAAAAATGCCGTCCTCTTTCACTCTTTCTTCCGTTGTAGCCTACACATTGTAGTGGAGACTACACATATTCAGAAAAAAAGAGAACATCTTGGGAAACAGTTTATGATCTAGCTGGTGTAACTTTGCACATCTGTGTCGTTCAGCTTTTCAGAAAAAAAAGCAAACTATATTACACACTGTCTTTGGATCAGTTTTACAAGCTCCGAGGGTGCTGGTTGAAAAAAGTGAACGGTTTTTTGCCTATATTTCTCATATAATGCTTCACAGTGAAAATTCTCTTAAAAACAAGACAGTTGTGCGCAACTGCAGTAAGCATTTTTGTCTCATGTTTAGCATCACCTCTCCACAACTCTTCACAACACAACCTACTGATTGCGGTTTCATTTTTATTCCGTCTAGAGGAGTGTTCCCTGAACAGTAGCGCTAAATAGGAAACCAATTGCTGAAGTGCCTCACAAGCTAACACCTTCCTAAAAACGTCACAGTGTGTTAAGACATAGAGGAGGTCCAAGCCAGAGTGTAGCCGTATAATTGTTCAGTTAAAACGATTAAAAGAAACTATTATTATTATTATTATTATTATTATTATCATCATCATCATCATCATCTTAGTCGTAGTTGTGGTCGTAGTAGTAGTCTTGATATTTTATGGAATAGTAAACGTATCTTGTATCTTTCGTACAAAGAGAAGCAGGTGATATAATATGACCTTTCAGTCAAATGTGTTTGAGTAGCATTTTGCAAAAGCTTTGCCGTAATAGCAGGGTATTTGTGCGTGGGCTTGGGTGACCTCGCCAAAGCAGGTGGTTCATCAGTAGAAATCTTTAGATGGCAAGCAGCTTTTGGAAGCTTGCAGAGAAGCATGGCGCGACAGTGAGAGAACATCATAGAGTGTGTAAGAAGTGCAATTAGCACCTCCGTCACATTGGTTTCTCTGTTGTCTAGTGCTCCGGGAGCAGAACTTAAACGCACATGAAAAAAAAGGTTCTAAATTACCCGCCGTTGATGTGCGCGAATGCACTGAACACACAGATGTGTCATATTTCTGTAACATGACATTTGAGGACATATTTGAATTACAATCACATATTCTGAAATAATATAATAAAAAAAGTAATTTGTGACTCTTTGAATCAGAGTACATTGGCACTGGATATTTTGTGTTGTGCAACCATAAAATAACAGAATATGCAGAATATGCAATAACAGAAATGATGCATTACGTTAATACATACTATTATCATTATTTTGGTTTTGTTTCAAGGACGTGCAGGTACAAACATGGAGACATAAAGGGTGTGCCACAGATAGCTAGTTGAATTAGCTAAACTGATAACTAGCTTGTGAACCATACAGTAAATGTTTTCTGATAGACATAGGCCCAGCACTATGTGAATAATTTTCAGTGAAATTAATTATGGGAAGATCTGGTATGCATAAGCTACTCAAACACACATTCAACACTCTGTTCATCTGTCTTTAATGCAAACAAGAATACAACAGCCAGTCACTTCAGTCTGTGTCTAACAAAAGAAAATCTGACAGAGATAACAGAAAAGTCATAAGAGTATGCAAGGATTTCAAAACCTTTTTTTTTGGATTTACTATTGCTGAGGTAAATGTGAAAATATATTGTAATATGGAGTTTTGGTCCTAATGTCTAGTTCTATTTAACACCAATAGTAAAAGTTGCTCCTTTTATTCCACCCTCTTGTGGAAATAAACGAGAACAATATCTATAAAATCATGTTCTGTATGGATCACCCTGAATTTGATTTAGTCTTTTTTTAACCCATTTAATGAAGAAAAATCATTTATTTGAAACTCATGACTGATATAGTCTCCATGTTAATGGCATGATAAATCATTGTAGTTTTGAGTGTGTGTTAGGCTGTTAAAATCCAAGAAAAACTCAAAAATACTGGCAAATGATGAGAAGAGAAGTGTCAAATGTCTCTTTAATTTATGTCTATAACCTACACACACAGACAAACAAACTTAAAATTGTATTTTCTAGATTTGATTAAATATGAAATACTGTTTTGTAGTTACAACATATTTTTGTGTAATTAATTTTTAATAAGTTAGTTTTAATGCATTTAGTTCTGTGCCAAGTATAAGCAGTAACTGCACAAGGAACAGTGGAAAAGCCTGCAGAACGATAGACTGCTTACATTTTTAGAGAGACAGTAGCTCATCTGGCTTGTTATAGTAATAACAACTGTTGAATGCATTATGTCATATATTGGGTGTCAGTCATCACATCACTTAATGCCATAAGCATACTTGAGTTTACTTTCTAGTAATGCAATTAGAGCTTTCCAGGCATCGCTTGACCTTCTAGAACATCTGATCTTTTTGACTTGCAGTCTAGTAGTGGTATGTGTAGCTCTGGGCTGTATTCTCCCAGTTGTTTCTGCTGTTGGTAAAAAGTGGTAAAATTGTGTTAAGATGAGGTTAACTCCCTTTCCAAAGAAAAAAGCTTATTAGGTTTGCTTACCACAAGTACATGCAATACTTGGATTAAACTGATCATGTAAGTCCTTACTCAATTTGTGATATGGTGCATTGATTCATAGAATCTTTTCTGGTAGGTTTGCTCTTTTTAATTTGCTGACCTAATAGACAATCTCTGCTGTTTTGACAGCAGTACTGTGTTTAGGGGTTGAAACGTGAATGTTATGATGTGCACACAGAGATTTAAATTTGTACCTTTTAAAATACTTATTTGACCAACTTTGTTGGTTTATTTGTTTCTTTCTTCTTTTCTCTCTGCAGAATCCCTGCAGCATGTTCTGGGGGACTATGGACTGGTGAGGCCCGTGTTGACGGACTCAGAGGGCCGGTTCCTGTCTCACGCTATATCGGTTGGTGAAGCAGGCGGGCAGTTCCGTAGGCGCTGGCGTAGAGAGGCGGCGACAGCAGCAGAGGGCCACACCCAGGCCGCTGAACCGCACTCCGACAAGCCCCATGAGAGACTCTTCTACAATGTCACCATCTTCGGCCGGGAGTTTCACCTGCGTCTGCGGCTCAACAAGCAACTGGTGGCTCCCGGAGCCAAGATGGAGTGGCAGACATCAAAGGGCACACGTTCGTTCCCGCTGAAGAGCGACTGCCTGTACGTGGGTGATGTTACGGAAGTGGAGGGTGCTTCGGTGGCCATAAGCAACTGTGATGGACTGGTAAGCTCTTACTATCCTTACTGCATGGTTTATATTGCTGCTTGGTGTTTTTGTTCTAATGTCATTGCTGAAGCTTATCATCCTGTTTTTCTGGACGTCCTTGTGTCCCTCTGACTGCACAAGTTCACTGGTTTGTACTGACTGTGTGAACTCAAGGTCGAGGAGTCATGTTAGGTCAAATGAATATTTGACAAGTTATTGTTCTTTGCTTTTATGTTTGTGCCCAAGTGTTTCAGTCAATTCTATGGCTGTGTTTGTATATGTGTTTGTTTCTGTCTTATTTAGGTGTTCTTTTGAATAGTTAAGCCTGCAGCCGGAGAAATAAATTAATTGTAATGGTATGACTAACACATAGTACACCGGCAGTGTTGCTGTGGCAGAGGTCGCTACATTACTGTAAGGTCTTGGTCTCTCTGTGATGCTTGTGTCTGAATTGCCCTCTTCAAATAATTTTTCAGTGTAATCGGTACCTGCTGATATAGCTAATGATTGTTGTTCGAAAGCTTGGGCAATTTCAAATTAAATGCCAGAAAAACACAATAATGGAGATTGCATCTGAGTATTATTAGTAATCCTGATATTGCTTAATAATAATAATAATAACAATAACAATAACAATAACAACAACAACAATAATAATAACAATACTAATAATAATTATTACTAAGTTGGCTGCATGTGTGTTACAGCATCTGTAATGTCCAACTGTTTGTTTACTCTGTTGTTTGTGTGTGTGTGTGTATGTGTGTGTGTGTGTATCTGAATACATGGTGCTGCCGTGTGGAGACATGAGCTGAATGCTGTATTAACTCCGTTACTTCTGCAAAGCAGTTTTAGTGGTCAAGGTTGTACAGAAACAGAGCAGGAGAAATATTAATGCAAAGCCATGTTAAAAGTAAATGCAGGTAGATTCAGATTTACACATTCTCAGATCTACAATGTGGAGATACACCCATGCCAACAGAGGTTAGAAAAAGCCAAACTAAACCACAGCACTGATGTATTTGGCCCAGGTGGAACAAATAAATACACACACACACACACAGACTGTTTTCCCTCTTGTCTCATTGTCACTAGCAATTATGAGAATGTGTAGAAAAACTAAACACTTTGATGACATTATACAGTGGATATGTAGGCTGAAGAGACTGATGCTTGCAGAAAATGGAAAGGGTTTGAGAGGGTGACTTTATGCTGCTTTTAAGGAAGAGGTTTTTATGAAAATTTGACAGGCTGCAAAAGAAATCCATAGACATGGGAATCTGAGAATTAGTGTTTCTGAATGTCTCTTTCTCCTTTTACCTTGAAATCATGTACAATCCAGGTGACCAAGTGTTTATAATTAACCTTTTTTTTTTCTTTTTTTTTGAGTTGTTGTTTTTTCTTATTTATGATTGGTTGCTTTTACCTGTGTGTCAGCTTTTGTGTGTTGGTAGTTTGTCTTGGTGGATAGGCAGTGGTTATGCCTGTCTCTGTGCATGTATGTGAAGTCTTTGTGTGATGATTACGTGTGTGCATGTGTGTGTTCTCGTGATGTGTGTGTTCCAGTGGGGAGGGAGCCCGCAGGCCTAAGCCCTGTCTCCATGTTTCAATGTCAAATGCTCAGGGGCAGACGCCCTGTTCTGCCATGGGGCTGCTTGCATTGAGAGAATACACAGTGTTCAGCTCCAGCTGTGCACGCTGTGCTTCAGTACAGGACAATTACTCAGTCTTCATTTAGACTTGGATATTGTGGAAGAAAGAGAACATTTGATGGCAATTGTTCATTTACGTTTGGTAGCTGGAAGAGATTTTTTTTTTTAATTAAAGACTGTCAGCTTACCCTTTTTTGAAAGTATTTCTAGCAGAACTGTTATTTTGGTTTACTGAGGAATGTACAGTTTCAGACTAGGATAACGTTCTGTTTTTTTCCAGCTCCGCTTTTTTCCCACTAGTCTGCTTCCCAAACAACTGTTTAAACTAGAAACTCACTCATACTCGCACAGAAAGCACTGAAGAAAAATTAGTATAGAGTGTAAACACACAAAGTATTTCCCAGGAGGTGATAAATGCCAATAGTGTGCAGGTGTCAGCAGTGGGATAACTACAGTGATAATGGGATGGCTGACCTGTGTGATGAGAGGGCTGAAAGTGGTGGCCGTCAGGGTGAAATTGGTGGGTCTCTGTTGTGTAGATGTGAGGAAAAGAGAACAAACCTGACTCCCACAGGAGCAAACAGAACCAGGAACACCAAGAGCCAGCAGGAAACATATCTCCTGTGAACACAGCTGTGAGTAAGAGCATATCATGCCCTTTCATCATCTTTTGTCCCACTCAGCAACAGGTGGAGGCTCACTTGAGAAGCACTGTCAATGCAGGGTCACCTGGATCCCACATTCTCACAGATAATAGAGTATTATAGAGGAAACTAGAGGATTTTTTTTAAGAACCTTCACAGATTTTAAGTATTTTCTTGATCAATTTGACCAGTGTTGCACGTTAATTTCGAAAAGCATCACATGATAAAAAAAAAAACTGAGCAGGGTATAAGATCGGTTTATTTCTTTTATACATCCGTCAGCTATTGTCAGAACATGAGCCAGAACATTACATTGTGTGAATAATCTCCTTTACCTTCATCCCATGCTGAAAACCCTTGCTGTCACGATGTGCTTGGTCTGAAGTGAGGGTCTTGTAAGTAGCGTGGAAGCAGTATTGACCCGTTTACAGAGGTCATTTCACTGAGTGAAACAAGATGAAATTGTGTTTGTTAGTTTAGTGACCATTACATATAGGCTTCTATGGTTACTTTATGACTCTTGTTCCAGAGTTAATATAAACACAATATAACCAATACTTGGGGAGACATTGAAAAAGAGAAGTTGTTATATTGATGTTTAGGGAGACTCTTTCTCATAATACAGCTGCCCTGATGAAGACAGATGAGGTGGAGAGTGGGGAAAGGAGAGAAAAGCAGCTTGTCTAAGCGAAGGAGAGATAGTTTTTTTTTTTTTTTTGAAAAAGAGAAGGCCATGTTACGGATGCTTGGCAAACAAGGGAGGAGAAGCATGTAAAAGATGAATGGTGTTGCTCCAATGTTTGTTTCGATACACAGGCCTACTGGTGTGCTGCTGTAGCCCAAGGGGAAGCTCTTTTATATGGGTGTGCTGAAGAGTGGCCAAGGCCTAATCCTCACTCACACTCCACTGCCCCCCGCAATTATACTCTGGCCTCGTTTCTTCCTCTAGGGGTTGTCCTACATCCAGCCATGTTTTTCAATCATCAATCAGGCCCAGGGGCAGTCATCAGCATATACACCACTGCTATTGCCACAACTGCATCATTACAAGAGAAATCCGTGCTGGTGCTTCACCTCTGTTGTCTTACAAGTATGTTTGGAATCATTAGTACACGTAAGAAGGGCATCAGCTGAAGTGAAACAAATTTCAGGTCCATGTTTTGCACTGACAAATTTTCTATCTCCACAGTTTGTTTGGTCAAAGTATATATTTCTTATGTTTATGTAATTTTCTTTGCAGTCAACCGACTTGAAGATTTTTGAAGATTACTGTTAGTGACAGACTGAGGTCTGAAGATTAAAGGAATGATCAGTATTCTGCAAATTATTTTTGGTGTCAGTGTTTCTTTAGTCCGTTCAGTACTCGGTTTGCATCTAAGTGGGTTTGCATTTAGATAATTTCTCAAATTCTAAACCTGAAACTCATATTTTAAACCTAACGTCAAATGTAAATACATTTCACAAATAATAATCACTTAGAATCAGACATTAAAAAGACGTCAAAACCACAAAGTACAACTTACTACTTAAACAACATATACATCCAGATTGTAGTCTTATAGTCCAGTACATTTGCTTTCATTATTTTTTAAGATTGCTGAACATTGCTGAAAAGATGTACTTCTTGACCCAAATAAATAAAAATATTAGTTACTTTATAACCGATATAACCAGAGTTCCCATCATGGTATAAATTTATCTTAATGCTGTGGAATGCTGTATCCAGTTACTTTACAGCATGAGTATTGCATTTCATTGTGGCTGTAAACATTCCCGACATTGTGTAAAACAATGTCATTTTTTTCTGCAGTGCACTGTGTCTGATGTTGAGTCTAATCTTTACCATAGGACCGCCATGGAAACATAGTAAGTATATGTCCTAAATTAGATATTATTCTTAGACAATATTACTATTATACTCTCTTACCAATATTAGACTTTTGATATTACCGGTTTCAGTTTTCTGCCCTCTTTTAAATAAAATTTACTCAAGTTTGTATTTATACATTCACCAAAATAGCTACATTATGCACCAAAATACTTATTTCCCCTGCTCTCAAATATTGTTGTGTGCTCGAATGAACAAAATTTGTGTGGTGCCGCTGGGGGAGTTTTCTAATAAACTGAGCCCTAACCAGAGGAACAGACTGACATTGTCTTTAAATTGCACTTTTAAACCATGCAAAGCATGTACACGGACACTGAGCAGAGCTCTAGTATCATTAAGCTGAAATGTGGCAATTACATCCATTTTGACTGCCATTGACTCTTTTCATTGGACAGTGGGTGAATCGGTAGACTCCAGGGAATGCATGAATAAGAGATAATACTATGTGTACAGAGACCACCCTACAGCGTGGCCCTCAGACACACAATTACTCAATCAAGAGCCTATTATCATTGAGTTGGTGGTTCACTGAGAGGGGAGGAATGTCTTTTAGCAAACCTGCAATTACTGGCTCTTACTGACTGCAATTCAGCCAGCAATTTTATTGTGCTCAGCAGTTGACGTGTTACAGTGAAATTGCTGAAGTATAGGGATTTCCCCACGCATTACTTCAAGAAAGACCGTTTTACTGCAGAAACAGCATTGGTAAGGAACAAAGATATAACAGTTATGTCAACAATATTGTGATCAACAGATAACTATGCCACTGATGTTGTAATCTAAAGTGATGTCATAAAGAACAAACCCTAAAACTGGGATGGAATTGCTAATGTCTGAATTATGGTCTGCATGGCATCCAGTGTGGCATGTTTTCCCTGCCTCCAAACACCTACTTATCTATACAAAAAACAATTGATCATCAGACATCTTGCCCACCACACCAATCAATCAAACACCAACTGTGAACTGCTGTTCATGTGTTTGTGTGTCCTTTTAATGGTCTGAAGTTTTCCAAGAGACAAAAACACAATGTTCCAGACAGATGTTGAAAAGACATGGGTACTGACAGCACAGCTTGTTCACTTAGTGGTGTGTGGGAATGAGAGGTGCTTAGTGCTGTTTGTAATCTCCTCAGTCTCTTAAGTGTTGAACCACTCTTTTCTCATTCTCCTTCAATGGGCACTAATGTCCAGCAGAGGCAAACTGTTGGATTGTCCACTAAGACGCATCAACAAGCGTCCCGCCTTCTCTCTTCTCCTCCATTTGCTTCTCTGTAGGGAGGAGGTGTTTGTGACAGCTTTGGTGCGAGTGGAAAAATGAGAAAATCTCACATTCACACCGACTCCAATTTTGTACACATTCACACCATCTCCAATAACTAAGGCTTTTTGTTTTTGTGTCGTTCTCAGCACATGGTTTTATGCTTTTCCACTGATTCTGTCCTGTTGGTTTTGTTGTGGTCGCTGCTCACTGATGGGTTTGAGCTTGGTCTTCCTTAAGAAATGCTAACACTAAACTGAGGGGAATGGTTTTTTAATACATCATGTTAGTAGGAGCACCCTCTTCACAGTAAGCATTGAGAGAACTCAAGAGAAATATTGTCAATATTTCAATCAAGAGACTGAAAAGGTGTCTAAATATGCGGTTGTCAAACTGACAGTCTATTTCCCTGAGATGGATTGGAGTGCTTAATATCTTAAATCAATGAATTCTTCTCCACCCATTCATCCATCTCTCCACTGTCAACTACTGTCAAGCAACCATATTCCTCAGTTAAATTCTAATGCAAAAAAACAAAAACAAAAACAAAAAACCCCAAACAAACAAAACAAAACAAAAAACCCAAAACAAAACAAAACAAAACAAAAAACCTAGGCATTGCAGGTATCCTGGGTGTATTTATATTGCAGATCAATCTTGTGTATTCTACAGTGCCTCTGCTGTGCTGTGTTGATGCTGTTCACTGTTTGGACTTTTTGGAGATGCATATGCTATCCTCACTGAGGGAATTCTGGGATATACAGGCTTTTAACACTAGAACCACAGGACCTTTCTCCTTACCTAGTCATGCCAATATGCACCCAGTGTTTTTTTTTTTTTTGTTTTAGCAGCCAAAATAGATACTTCTAGTATGATTTGCGTTGATACACAAACTGTAAAAAAAATTCGTTTGTTTGTCCTGGAGTAAACAAACCACATCAGATTACTCTGAAAGCATTTTATGTCTAAACTGATGGCAGAAGCGACCAGTGGCGCATAGAGCAGCGTAAAGGTGCTAAAATATATGAATTATTCATACGTAACAAAAATACATAAAGCTAGAGGAGCAAATATTGAAAAAAATGGCAGAAGTCATAAATGTCTAATGATGAACAAATAAAGGCTTTTACTCACTTTACACGGTCATCTTTATGTCACACAAATAATAAGAATAATAGTAATAATAATAAAAAAACACAGCCTCTAGTGTACTGCTGCAGGTTGAGTTTTATTATGTTATGTAGGGTCAGTCCTCTCTGCCAGAGTGTTATGTGAAGCCAGGCTACCAGTTGCAACATTACTGTTTTCTCCCTACCCCTTGCTGTCTCCTGTTTCACCATGGCCGCTCGAAGTGTCTTGACCCGTGTGCTGGCTTAAAGTCAGATAACTGGCCTGCTTTCACAGCTCTAACATCAGTTTAAAAGGCAATATCCGACCCTCCTTTGGGTTCCCACTCATCCGAATTCTACAGTATCTCTAATGATACTGTTAAATTTGTTTCTTTGTCAATTTTGCATCTTGCTCTTGCGTAACTGTCACATTATTGAATGATTATTAGTTGCATCTTCTCTGTGAAGCCCTAACTATATACCGACCAGTTACAGAATTTAATAGTGAAAGGATTAGACTGTCCATAGTTTTTCATTCAAAATTCAATTCGAAATATTTGTGAAACAAGAAGAGAGAGAAAAGGCATGTAAATGAGTATCAAAATTTTTATGGAACCAGAGGAGAGAAAGAGCACAATTCATGCTTGGGTAATAACAACGATTGGTGTATTTTGGGATAATAGGAGTTATTTGGTGTGAAAACACTTAAGCTTTTTTCCACTCTGATTTTTGAATTGCAAAATAGGGAGGCATCTAAAAGACAAATATTTAGGACAAGTAATGTAAGGACAAGACTGTAGCTGCTATGGCATATTTAATATTTTAAATACTAAAGTAAACAACATCACTGGGCATTGGCTTGGAGCTCTCAGCGCATCAGATGGAGTTCTTTTTAGGTGAAGTCCTTTTTTCAGTCAAGCTTGGCTGATCATGACTGCTCAGGGCCTGATCTTTTTCCTGGATTGAGAGTTGAGAATCTCACCCAAAAAAAAAAAAAAACACTTGGTGATTTATGTGATAGTTCTGTTGCCTCTCTCTTTTTCTAATCTTCCAGTTTCAACCACTCTATCTAACATCTTCTCCTCGTACAGATCTGAAAATTCTCCTTATAATGTTCTTATTCAGCTTGACAATGAGGGATCTCAATGCTGTTGATGCTCAGTTCATCATGGTCATTCAGTGTAACCGCAGATCTGGACAAAATGTCTGAAGTAGTATTTATTGCCCTTTACTTACACTTTAACTCCAAAAGGCATACATACCACTTTTCATAGCTCTGTACGGCTTCTTTCAAATCCACTCTATAATTTGTTTCTTTTCTTTGTGTTTGTTTGTATGGTGAAGCTTAGTATTGTTTTGTTTTTGTTTTTTTTGTTTTTGTTTTTTTTTCCCCTGTCCTGGAGTTTGTGTCTTTGATGGAGATGGGATCTGACAACACTTTCCGAACAGTTTTTCCCTATGTGTGTGACATCATTTATCCTGCATCCACATCCATCCACCTCTATTCTGTCTGCTGCCCCCCCACCCCATCCCACTCCGCTTCTCCTCTCGTAACCCCGCCCTCCCCTTTAGCATGGCCTGAGGGCTGTAAATTCTGATGACTGATCCTGTCTCCAGTCGTCCTGTCTCTGTGACTATTCAGCCTTGTACTGCTGACTGCTCTCCAGTTGCTTTGGATTGGTGTGTGTTCGGTTATGTTTTTATGTTCTTTTTCATTGTCTCGGTGCAGCACCATGCAGTTCGGATGGAGAGTGAAGGTGTCAAACCAACTGGGAGGCCGTGTAACGAACAAAAGTGTCAGGCTATCAGCTTAGTGAGAGGCGGAGTAGTGAGAGGACTCTTAAAGATGTAAGAAATTATCACTGGCTAATTATTCGGCAGGACTTTGCCTGGTCATGCTGTGCTATTTGTGTGGGATGTAGAAGACTTTGTCTAGAAAATATTCAATTAAAATTCTCAGTTGAATAGCTTTTCTGGTCGATTGTCTTAGTTATGAGAGTGTCATATTCTCAGACAGAACCATCTAAGAAAGAGACAACACCTCTGACTATGTGTGCCGGTCTTCACTGGTTTTTTTCTGTCCTAATAATTGATTTAATAAAAAAAAGTTAAGAGAAAATTAATTACATAAATATGTCCCTTTTTCAGAAGCTCTTTGTTGATTACGCATATTTCAAAGAGACGGTGTTCAGGTCGACCCCACTGGTGCCAACAATGTCCTCCCAGTCTTGTCATTAAGAACCATATAACACACTGAAAGTACACTATCAATGAGATGCATTTGTCAATTATTCATTTAAGGTGAGGGATTACCCAGATAACACCTTCAGGTTCTGAGATGCTTCTCTAAAACCTTAAGAGCCTACAAGTATTGTTTCTGGAGCCGGACTATACTTCTCACAGAGACACAATTTAAAAAAACAAACAAACAAACAAACAAACAGAAAACCCAACAATTTCTGAGAAACAAACAAATAAATTAACAAACAAAACACAGAGGGTATGCAGAATGTGTGATTAGCATGTAGTACACCTGAAAGTAGCTGAACTCTCTGAAGATCTGGGCAGTTTCTACCTTACATAATGAAAACTTGGCGAGTGTAGGTTGGGATATTGTAGCTCTTTTTGGGCGATCTGGATGGAGAAACAGGGTGTTAATGAGAATTGTGGCACGAGATGGTAGTGGAGCTTAGGTTCACATTGAAACATGTTGTGTAACTATGAGTCAGACATGTGCTTTTGAGTACAGAGGAAGCAGTGAGGAGGTCAAAGACCCAGCTGAGATGCAAGCTGTTGCTGCTGGTACATTACCTGCAAGAATGGCAAGTGATGGTTATTATTCATCATCTAGTCAGTTTGAGAGAGAAGAACCATTGAACAGACCAGCAGGTGTTGGACATGAGGAAAGATGTGCCCGATTTGATCAGAATGCATTTGTTTGTAGTGTACACCTCTACTAATGGTTGGATGGAAGCCTTACAGCGTCAGTATGGCTCATTCACATTAACCTTAATTCCTGTACATCAATAGGCATGAAATGACTTCTTCAGGCAAATCTGCTCATTGCTTATGCAGTCCAGTTACCATACTCTGTGGTCTACAGCGTAAGAGGAAGATAGGTGCTTTTGGTAGAAGTTATGAAGGAGCTGGATCGAGAGCTCAGTGAACTTGATGACCCAAGACTGAAACTGAAGTGAACATGTAAGCTCAGTTTTAAAGAGCTTCAAAATATTGGACAGCTGACAGGTTTTGCTTTCTCATGTGTCCTATGCCTTTGACCTATCTCAGAAGTTAGTTAATTTTGTGTAAAAGCTATGGAAAATACACTTGTTAACAGACTGGAGTTTTGGTCTAATTATATTAAGAACAATATGCTTGGGTGTCTGTCTGTTGTCAGGTGTTTTTAGCCTAACTTTTGTTTTTGTTGTGTCTCTTTAGTGAGTGTATGCCTGGCTTTGACCCTGTTTTGGCTGACGAGCATGAAGTCGGGAGCTGCTGTAGAGAAGATGGGGGGTAATCCAGTTAGGGAGGTTAACTATGAGAAATAGCCTGAGCAGCAGCTCTGTTTTGACACTTTAGCTCTCTGCAGCCAAGGCAGTGATGTATCACAGTAATTCCAAGCCATAGAAGGCAGAGAATTACTGGTCCAGATGAGCAGGGCTCTTGCTGTGGAGATGCTCCTGTATTAGCAGGAGTTATTGGCAAAATAGCCCTTTTCTCTTCATCGCTGTGAAAAAAAAAATAAAAAAATCTTATTCGTCGCAAACTGAAATTAGAGGAAAAATTCCTTGCTTGCCAGAAATGGCACTTAAAGTGCCCATGCGCTCTCTGAAATGACAGGTAACATGGCCTTTATAAAGGAGCTTGTCATTTCTCCATGCTAGAGAGGATGGTTTCATGTGAAGGCTCGCATTTTGTGGGAAAGAGCGACTGCTTACTTAAGCTCTCTGCTTCAGTAAGTTAATGATTAGGAACAGTAGACAACCCTTGAATTTTACCTGATGGTAAAATGACATAACCTTTTGTTTTTCTAGGGAGATAATATTCCACTGCATTGTTACTTTTTTTGTGAGGAGATAAATCATAGAGTAATGGCGTTTTCCAAGGAAAACTAATTTCAAATTGCGCCTTTTTCTTTGTGAGAGACTGACTTCCAGCTTGTTGTATACTTACAGTTTTTTTACATGCAAGTGAATGGGGACTTGCTCACACTGGTTTCAAAATGTGCAGTCTTCCTTAAGGATGGTTTAATTTAAACACAAAATTGGAATTTTGCATGTGTTTTTACTGGTACGTGTAGGACCTCCTTCATAACAGTGACATGGGTGACATCCGCGGTAATGTGTCGTGAGCAGAGAGGTTAGGGCTGTTGCTTCAAACATGGGTGCTAATGTGAGGTCACATACCTGACCTCTCTTGCACCTGATGAATTTGTTTCTCTGGTGAATTCAGTCAGTCCCTGTGTATGTGTTTGGAAAGTACAGAGTCGGTCAGTCTAAATATCCAACAATTCAAAAGTCTTTACTGGATCCATAATATGGTTTTGCTTGTTTCTTCTCCCCACGTCTCCATTCTTCTGCCCTCCATTTCTCCTCCATTCTCCTTCGTCTCTTCTGCAAAATCAGTTAATGACATCATTTTCTTAAGTAAGCATAAAAAAGAATGCCAAACCGCACGGAACAAAGCAAGGGACTCTTTATTTAAATGACAAATGAACATAAAAGCAGGAAGGTTCCACTGAAATTAACAAGAACATTAAAATCAATGAGATAAGTCCAGAGTATTCAATTCTATGAACTCACAACCCCCCGCCATTAGCACCAATTAATTTTACCTTGACTTTCCCTCTGAGTTCCCCTCTACTCCTGCCACAGATCTTCTGACAGGCGTAATAAGGAGAGAAACGAAAGTGTCTTTTTCTGTCTGTCGGTGCATCTTCACCTGCAGCACAGAGAAGAGCCCAAGGGAAGAGGACTGTAAACGATCTCATCCTGGCGCAGTTACCTTGCCCAGCTGCACATATCTAACACTGTTACGGAATGTTCATTTGCATTTTATCAGTCCCATGGCAAAGATTAGATTTGATTAACACCATCTTATGGTTGGTGTTAAAACAAAACAAAACAAAACAAATATATTTAATTGCTTGCGAAGATTTTATTTTTTTTAATATGAAGAACCTCACTACCTTATCTACCCTGATTGTGTAAAATTGCCAGTGGTTAAGGCAAATATTTCCCCAATCAGTGGTTGAGCCATTGGTTTTATGTGAGATGAATGCAATTCCGTGACTCTGTCCCAGATAAGCGGCAGAAAATGGATGGATGGATGGATGGATGGATGCATTCGCAGGTGCTACGTGTTGGACACCTCACTCCAGGAGCTTATAAATGGCAAGTCTGAGACAACAATGTTCAGTTTCATTTCCTTGAGTTCATATCTTTACAACATCTCAGTTTGCAGTCAGTGCTTTGACATAGGTCTTATTTCCACCTTAAGGAGAATCAATTGTGATTTTAGAGAATAGTAACACTAGCCCTCCACATCATTGTATTTTTAACACCGGAAATATCATACTGTGTTGTATTCCTCCTGGCTTTGCCATCAGTGAACACGTTTGAATGGTGAGGTGATGCTACTCCACCTTTAAAACTACAAGGCCAAACAGTGCTGCATGGAGCATAGCCTGGCTTCTATTGGCTATACTTCAGGGTCAAAGCACCACAAAGAATTCAAATCTCTGTGTGTTTGTATATATATATATATATATATATATATATATATAGATATAGATATATATATAGATATATATATATATATATATGAGTGTGTGTGTGTGTGTGTGTGTCTGCAAGCTCTGGGGTGTGAGATGAAAGCTGAGCTTGTTTCAGGTGCGTTTCCATGGAGTCTCTGGCTGCTGGATGAAAACCTATCTTGATGGGTGCTTTGATGATGTCGTTGAAATTCCGCAAGCCGCCTGGGAAAGAAAAAGGGAATAGAGGAATTAAAAAATGCTCTCTCAGAAAAAGGTGCTGTAATTCTGTGGTGTGTATGTGGTTCACACAAGTTGACTCTGTGTGTGGCAGAGAGACATGTTAAAAGACATATAACAATACTTATTTTGTTTTTCTGTATCTATTTGTATCTCAAGCATGCCCACCAGTTTGTATATATAAATATATGATAGGTTGTGATCGTGCGCGCGCGTGTGTGTGTGTGCGTGTTTATGTGAGTGTGTTTGAATGTCTGTGTATGTGTGTGTGTGTGTGTGTACATATGTGCATGTATGTGTGTGTATATGTGTGTGTGTGTGTGTGTGTGTGTGTGTGTGTGAGAGAGAGAGAGAGAGAGAGAGAGAGGACTTGCCGCAGGGGACCCTGAGTTTGACTGCAGTGGCAGCATCACCCTGTGTGATTTATTACAGTAATTGTGCTTCATCAACATTAATACAGAGAGGCACCACAGTAACAAGCCTCAGCATTTCTCGCATAGCCTCACCAGTGCTGAGCCAATCAATGAAGAGTCAATTGTGAAAAGTATGGAGGATATCAACTTCTTATCCTCTGGAAATGAACCGTGTAGTTTCACTCATTGGGCCCCGCCCTGCCCCACCAAATCTATACTTCAGTGACATTTGCACATAATTAACAGGGCAGTCGCAATTAAAGCAATTTGAGTGCTGTGCTAAATAAGTACAAGAGAGACATGACCCCTTTTTGTCAGGACATCCTTAATTTGATGCGTGGAATACATGATTTCTGTACCAGCGAGAGGCAGTGTGTTAATTGACCACAGAGGGATATTTTGTAAGTAGCACCTTTATAGTTGGACTTACAGATTACCGTTACTGATGGTTTTGTGATTGTGGCTTCACAAAACGCTACCTAAGGTGTCATAAGTGTCTTAAGCAGAAAAAATGAAAATGGTTTTATTACATTTTGTATGTAGCATGTTATGGATGGAGAGAGAGAGTACGTTAGCGTTAATTAAGCGCTGTGTGCTGTGAAAGTGATGTCACAATAGCAAACTCAGTGACAGGTGTGCGTGCCTTTGGTCTTGCGTGGGTGGCGTGTGCATCTGCCTAGCTGAATATGTGAGTCTTTGCATGTGTGACTGTGGGTTCGTATATGTTTGTTTGTTCTGTTGCATTAGGTGTTCACTTCCATACTGCCTATCTGAAAATCAGCAATGTACTCATTCAACCCTTTACATGTTATAGGCCTCACAAACAAGAATACACGACAAACTGTGTTTGTGTGTATATGTGAGAAAGACAGATCCTGCAGTGTGTTTGTTCTTGCATGCTGTGATGTGGGAGCCTGTGCATACATGAAGATGCATGTTTGTTGGAATGTGTTTCTGCATATAGGTGTGTGTTTGTATCTTTTTGTGTCTGTATGTGTTTAGTTTCTTTTGGCATTGTGTGGACCAGTTGCTCCTAGAAAGAAAGAAATAACTTCCAGGTGGCAACTGACTAAGTAAATTTACTGATGCCTAGTTGAGAAAACTGCGTTATTAAAACAGAAGATCTTAAAAGAGATTAAAGCAAATGGTCCAGAATATTTGTTTGTGAAATACCTCCAGGTTTTGCAATTGAATTTTTATAGTATACCTTCCTTGCACCAAACTTTTGAATCTTTTTACAGTAAAAAGTTAAAGTGAAATAGTCAATGGGAAGTCTTTGTATATAAAGATAATTATGCGAGTTTGTGGGTGGGAATATGTGAGTATATGTATGTGTATCTGTATGCTTGTGTGTTTATGTGCTGTGCATGCACTTGAGGGCACACTAATGTGTTTATGCTTGTGTGTGTGTGTTTGCACATGTAATGAGGCAGCTGAAGTGCAGCTGTTTTCTTGACTCAGTCACTGGTGTGTAGGAAATGTCCAGGGAGTGTGAACCATGATCTGCGAATACTGTCCGTGGTAAGACTAACCTATTGCTGTCACTACTCTCTGCTGGTACAGCTGGCGCAGTTTTGAGAGCAATGCTAACCTTACTAGTGCTGATTGTGAATGCTAAAAGGTGGTTTTCTCCTTTTAACTTTGTTACTTCATCAACCATGTCCCATACTTCAACCAGCACTACAGTGATAAAACCATTGCTGGTGATCAAACTAATGATAGTAATGCTAGCTGCTATCTCTCCAGCTCACCTACTCTCACTCATGTGTATGTGCGCACCCACACACACACACACACACACACACACACAAATGCACATGCACACGCGCACACACACACACACACACACAAACACAAATGCACGCGCACGCACGCGCGCACACACACACACACCCAGACACACACAGTCTTCGCTCTTGTCTCCCTGTCATTGCTGGAGCAGGGCCCAGTACAGCAGGCTGTGTGCTACGCAAGCCATTTGCATTGACATATTGACACCCTTGTCAGGATTTATAAGTACAACGTGTCGGCGCTTGGCTGAGCAGAGAGAGAGGCATGGGGAAAAAATATCAAAACAAAAAAAAAAAACAAAACATAAACAACAACAACCACAACAAAAATATTGCAGTCAGGACACACAGAGTGTCATGAAAGAGCCCGCAAGAGATGGGTATAAAACAGACACCCAGAAATAGGAGAGGGGCTGTGGAATTTGAAAACACAACAAAAAGTTGGTCACACAGTCTCACAAATAATGCTCTGAATGATTTTTTTTCCTTTTTTACAAAATCAAATATAAATGCACATGTATTTGTGATATGTTTAAAAAACAAATAATATCTGAATACATTTAAAAACTGGTAAGTTACTTGGAAAAAAAAAATTGGCATCAAGTTGGAATCAGTTTTTGGAATCAGTCTTGGAGCAATATCATGTATACTTCATGCAGTTATTGTGGTAAAATGTTCTCTGGTGGTCAGATATAGATTATAAGGCATTTTATCATGATATGTCTTAAAAAAAAACCAAAAGCACACTTTGAAAAGAATTGAAAATGAATTTAGAAAAGTGTAACTCTAGTCTCTCTCTGTCTGTCTTTCTCCGTCTGCTGTCGCTCTCTCTCTCTCTCTCTCCTTACCAATTTGCCAATGTGTTGGATCGCTTTCTCCCTCGAGACCTCGGGTCATTACAATACACAAGGCAGAGTTGCACATAATCAAATATTTGACCTAATGAGGATTTTTAATTACTCTTACTCCTCTGTTGGCAGTATAGGACTGCTGATACTACTATTCATTTTCCATGCCATTTGTCATGAGGCTGACAGGAGGTATCCCAGGGTGCATTTGGGAATCACAGTGTGGTCTGGTGAGCTAATGTAGCTCTAGAAACGCTGGTTTCACTGTTTGCACCTGCTCCATGTAAAAGAGCTGACAGGCTTAGACATGGTGGCAATGAAACCATGCTGTGTTTTTCTTACAAATCGACACATGATTTTGCACTTTGCTGGGCATTGCTACTGGATAACACCTGCATGTTTTATAATATAACAGTCAATGACAACGCTCTTCACGTTTTCTTCTTTTTTTTTTCAGTAGTTAATACTGTAGCAATTCATAGAGTAGCTCCAGCATCCTTAAGGCCGTATGTTATTTGCTTTGTATCTATGGGTGATGTGTTTTCACAGTTCAAATTAAATTACAGATTACAAGAGGAGGACCAAACAAAAAACTACGACTATAAGTCCCATTGTGTAAAAATGTCTTAATGATAGGATAATAAATACAAGTAGCAAATCACTTTGTTTATTAGTATAACAATTTTACAGAAACAGGAAATGAAATGGATGTCAGTATAATGAAAAAGAACCGATAACATTTTTTTTTTTGCAGTCTCCCCGATCAAGGCTGGGTAAGACAGAGGTAACAGAGTGAAGGTGTGGGTAACTGTGAACAGGACATACATGTGTGTGGGTAGAAGGGAAGTGGAGGTGAACATTGGAACATGGGGAGATGGTTTGACTTTAGGCATTACGCAGCTGTCCAGACAGTTTAGATGGAGCTATGAGTAGATAATAACAGAAAGCACAGGATGGAAGTAAAGGGCAACAGCAACAGAGAGATGGAAAGTCAAAAAGAGAGAAAGGAGAGGGGGGGGGGGTGCACAGGATTGAGATGGTTAGATTGGTTATGATTTATTTGTTCTTATAAGTCATTCACAACACACACACATACACACACACACACATACACACACATACACATACATATATATCACGCTTGTAAGAGATAAATATTTTTGTTTACTTTATATTTGTATAGGTTTTGTATCATATTTGTAAGATTCTATAAATGTCTATGTGTCTTTTATGTTCTTGCACCATAGATATTCGTGCATCAGATTACCATTGAACTTTATGTATTTGAAACATTGGATATCTGATAGATGTTGGAGTATTTTCAAATAAATTAACTTCATCAAAGACAAATTCGACAGCAATCTTAAAGTGCTTTCGTCCAATTCACCTCCCTGTTTGATGTGTCTTTAATATTTAGGTCCAATGTTACGCGTGTACACAACCAAAGCTAAGTCTGACGGTTTGCAGGCATGACCTTGGTCAAAACTGAATGCAAATAAGGGAGCTTATGTGCACTGTTTGCTAAACTAATTCTGCTCATTTTAGGTCATTCTGCACAGTCAAAAGAAATATGAAAATACTACTATTCATTCCATAAACATATTTAGATATCCTAACCAGCCACTTGAAAATCAGCATAAGAATTACGTTGTTATGAAAAAAACAAATTAGTTTTGACACTTTAAGCTCCCTGTCGCACCAATGTATGAATTATATATGCATGTCAGTGCAAGGAAAGCAGAAAAGAATATCATGGTATTATAAAATGTTATACACGGTAGAGAACATATCATAGAAATGTACATGAGTGTAGAGAGAGTGTCATTACGTGGGTCGGTCTAAATGTGTTTTACTGGGACTTGTCTAGAACATTTTTCAGAATATTAATGTGAGACCAACGAGAGGGTTCACACCTTTTCTTTTTTTTTTCTGGAGCACAATGCGACTCCTCTGTGCTCTCGGGTAGATGGGTTTTGCTGCGTTAAGAAAACTCCCTCTGTTTGTCTCATTGTATGCGCGCACCACCTCTGGTTTGTCTTTGTGATCGCTCTGTCGGTATTAACCAAACCGACAGTGTCAGAGAAAGGCACTGTGTTCACACAGGAGCCGCTCTGTTTTTCATCTGCAGAGATAAAAATAAGCTGTTTAAAGGCAGAAGGGAGGAAAAAAAAAACCAAAAAAAAAAAAACTATGCGGCCTTTACATGGCCAGGGGAAGACACTGAAAAACAGATGAGTCTGTGTTGTTTTTCACTCATTATGAAGCGTTGGATGAAGCAGAGGAAACATGGAGCGAAAAGGCTAATCAAAGACTGTGTCCTGGCCTTAAGGCACCTCAGATCTAAAGAAAGGGAAAAAGAACAGCTGTCCCTTACCGCCCTCCAACCTCAGTGAGCCAAAAGGGGTTTAGATGGCTAAATGGATATATCATTGACACCCGGAGCAATCACAGTAATTGGAGGCAATGAGAGGTTTTCTTGTGTGAGGTGTTTTGGCTGAAGGAGAGGCTCTGAGCGTGCCCTGTGCCCCAGTGTTCCTCGGTAACCGCGGAAATGTCATGTTTTGTTGTAATCCTGCCGTGAAGCATCACATCTCACTTCCCTCTAAGAATTTCACCCTAAAGCTTTGAAATTGATATTGTCCACCATCCAGAGGAAGCTTTCGGTTACACGGCTTTGTCCAATTACTCAGATATTTCTTTTTTGTCATTTAAGATAACATTTAGCTCTTGTCCACTCAATATAAAATATTTTTACTGCAGTTAATCTCTTTTGACATTGTGCGCATGATGCGCAAAATTAAGATGCAAATC
The DNA here is from genome assembly GCF_902362185.1 of Chanos chanos. Lineage (NCBI taxonomy): Eukaryota > Metazoa > Chordata > Actinopteri > Gonorynchiformes > Chanidae > Chanos > Chanos chanos. The sequence goes on along the minus strand of NC_044495.1, from coordinate 33,630,926 downwards.
CTAGAAATAAAATGACCTTGTGTCTTCAGTGACCATGTATAAACAATGTGTTGTCAACTTAATGCTTTATGAAAACAGCCTGACATTCTTGAGGAATGGCGCTTTTTCTTTTGACCTAATGGCTACACTTCACTTGCCAACTATTCTAATCAGCTCTCTCTTTTACAGTGCCTGACAGCTAATATCAGGGCTTCTGTAGAAGCTGAAGAAGTCTGACTTTGTAAACCATGACCCTATACACACATCTATTTTGTCTTAGAGCCTGGACATTGACTCTGAGTTTCCTGCTCGTCACTGCTAATTTTGCATCAAGACAGAACGTATCAATGAATCTTTCTTAAACCTTCTTAGTTTTGGTGATTCACCCTGCCCACACAGAGAATACATTCAGCTGATACACGGACAGCTAGCTCAGTATGCATCTGTATGCAGGCCATCAGACATTCTCATATGTGTGTCCTGTGTTTGTTCAGTGTCTTCTTCTTCAACACCAATGATCGCCATAAGACGTAAGCACAACCTCCCAGTTTGAGCCCTGGTTGGTCATACGCTGGTCCCTGAGCCTGTGGCCAGGCTGGAGCTTATCATGGGTAGAGTGGTTAAATTCCTGTTCAGCCCGGCCCAGATGGAGCTACAGGGCAGCTCCTCCAAGCGTGAACCAATGGGGATCTTTAGTGGATAAAAACTGCTGAATTTCTGTAGAGCTGGGCTAAAGATGTCTGTGTTTGCCTGTTACTGCCTTGTATCTGTGTGTTTTTTAGGTCTTTTGCTTTTATTCCGTCTTACAAAGTGCAACTTTCTTTTTTTAAATTCTTCCTTGCTCTTATTTTTTCCCTCCAAATCTTTCTCCCGTTCTCTCTTTCTCTCTCTCTCTCTCTTGCTGTCAAGAACTCGTATAGTTGAGTCAGTGGGAGAGGTAGCCAGACCAGGTGGAACAGTAAAACTGAAGGCTATGTAGTGTGATTTAGATATCCAGGGCTGTTTTTGTCCATACTCTGTGACTCTGACAAGACCTGTGTAGATGTTCCTGTTAACCATGACCAGAACATCAGAGTTTGAAGCAACATTCAAACTATCAACTACAGAGATAACAGACTTTTAAAAATACTTTTAAAGACATCTGAGTCCTGAGACAAACTGATGGTGAGCCAAGTTTACGAAATTCTTGAACAAACGGCAGACGTAAACACAGACAAAGACAAATAAACAGCAGACAGGCACGCTGACTGATATGATGTAGTGACAAGTAGAGGCAAAACAATAAAGATCACAGACAGAAGGACAGAGAGTGAGACAGAATGTAGAGCGATACAGGCAGAGCACATAGAGGCAGACAGAAGACAGACAGGCAGATCGACGGAGACGGCAGAGATCAGACAGTTTTGAGCAGCATGTAAAGCTCAGTAGGTCTGGCCCCAGTAGGAGACAGCAAGTGATTAAAAAGAAAAAATGAAGGAGGGGCAAAAAAGGAAATAAAATGAGAGAAATGATCTAATACAAAAGCCTGGTGGACTCCTTTCTGACAGGACGAGAAGTCTCCAGACCAGTCTGATTTATTCAAAAGGGCTTTGACTTTAGCTAGAGATGGGAAGACTTATAAAGGAGTGGACTTAGAGAGCTAATCAATACTACAGCTGGTCACGGAGTATGATGTGTTTTATATTCTGGCCCAAAGCTACGCTTGTTTTGACTGCTCTCTCGTGCCCTTTGTGGAGCTCTCGTGTTCCCCGCTTTGCCTGTGGATGTCTCACTAGTGGCATTTTTGATGTTGTCATTGAGTTCCTGTCACTCACCAAGGCCCATTCTAGAATGGATCGTTATGGCTTACAGTGATTCACGCTAAGGGACCATTGCACAACTGTCTCTGAAAGGCAATTAAAAAAAAAAAAAAAGCAGAAGTATAAACTGGACAGCTCTGTTGTCTGTTAAAACAGATGACAATATATTGATATTACTTTAGATGTAGATCATGCTTCTTAGCTTCAGATGCGCTATACATTTTTGGGAGCCGAAATAAAAAACAAAACTTAATGTATGTGTCTGATATATAGGAACAGTGTTGTGCACATATTTAGCAGATGTATGTGCATGTGTTTATGTATGTGTGTGTGTGTGTGTCTGTGTTTGTGTGTGTGTGTGTGTGAGAAAGAGAGAGAGAGAAAGTGCATGTGCGTGCTGGGCTAGGCTGCTGTGCTGAAGTGTCCGTCCAGCGGTTAAATATTTAGATCTATCTGTCAGCCTGGCTCAGGAAGGACTTGACTTCTAGGCATATTTGCCTCAGGGTGATTGTGGAGGGGGAGGGGCAGAGAGAAGAAATGGAGAAAGACTGAAGGAAGTGAGGAAATGAAAAATAATGAAAAAGCAAGACACCCAAGAAAAGTCGAGTATCTCAAGAAGGGAGTAAAACAGAGGATAGAGAGAGAGACACACACAGAGACACACCACACACACACATGCACACATACAGAAAAAGAGAGAGAGAGAGAGAGAGAGAGAGAGGTGAGAATAGTGTTAAATGGGTAGAGCGAACAGTGTGTCTTTGTCTCACACTCTCTCTGGACAAGATCCATTGATGACTTTCCCACAGTCCAGTTATATCTGTAAATGAGCTCATACATGGGTTGATGTAAGATCATTATTATAGTTTGTTTTGTGTTGTTTGCTGCTGCGGGAGAGGTAACCGAAAACCTCTGTCATCCCAAAGCCCAACGGTTTTCTGGCCTTAAATTATCTTTCTGGTGTTAACTAATAGATTTAGGAAGAGATACATTACATTGACTTCAAAAGTCTAAAGATCAGATATTCAATGTCCTTCCTCCAGCTGAAAAGAGTTTCTGTCTCTTATAACACTTGCACATGTACTAAGAAGTATGCATGATCACTGGGCCAAAGCCTTTGAAAACTGTTGAGTGTTTCCATATCTTCTTTGCCAGGTTCATCCTTAAAGCATGGCTAGTCCTGTCAGGTAGCATATTATTTTTGTCTAGGCTGTCCTGCTTTTCTGTATGGAGCTCCACTGTCCTCGTATGACTTCATGTGTCCAGATGTCTGTAGAGTTAAGTCTAGTTGCAGGTCATTTTTCCTGCTGTCAGGTGTAGACGTCTGTGTTTTGGTCCACTGTATTTTTGGATCACTGGAAGGTGAATAACTGACACTCCAAGTCAAATAAACACCAAGTTACAAATGTGCTACTGGTCTCTCTCAACTTCCTCTGTGGGAGGCTTCAGTACTTTAGTGCCAATAATATCTGTGTGTTGTGAGACTTAGGAGGTTTTATTATTTTTTTTCCTTGGTTAAGTGACTATGTTTCTGATCTGTGTGAAAGTCAAGTTGACCAGGAAGCTATTAAGTGTAGTAGGATGGAGTTAGTGGATCTTAAAATGGTTTACAGTCCCAGGTTTCAGTCCTATCCTACAAATCGATCATAACACAATACTTTGTCAACTAAGGAGTGAAAACATTCTTGGCACATTTACTTTTGTGTGCCTGTGTGTGTGTGTGTGTGTGTGTGTGCGCGCGCGCCTGCATGTGTGTGTCTGTGTTTGTATGTGTTTCTCTGCTTGTATGGACCCTCCTTAAGGTGGATGAAGTGGATTGAGTGCATGTTCATTTTTTGTACCCTTGGCAGCTTGGCCTCCCTGGCATTAAGGCTGGGAATTATTCACAAGTGGGAGGACTGGTGAATTTTTCAGGAGCAGTGCTAGCGACCGCTCTGTGTCTTTGACCATTAATGTAAACCTGCTGCTCTTTCTTCTTTTCCTGTCTTTACATATTTTCCTTGTTTTTCATATTTCATGCTGTCTTTACCCTTTGCATTGTTACTAGGCATGTGTATGACCATGCCTGTAAAAATCCAGTATAGCGCATTTCCTCATAAGGTCTCAATCTGGAACATTTCCTGCTGTTCCATGAACCTTTTACAGAATGATGTATATTAAGATGCCTGGGGGAATGGAGAGCATGACTGTCCATGTGGGTCAGTTGGGCTGAAATATCCAGACATACAGAGAGCAAGTCAAAAAGGTGTGTACGTGGCCATAAAGTACACAAACAGCTCCAAATAGAGATCAAACATAAAAAAAAATACCAATGACCTGGGAAGTCCCTCTCAGAATTCAGTCCATACTCATTCTAGACACTTTCTCTAAGGCTTGGATTGATGATATACCTGTATTGTGCTACTCTCTGTGATTTTCTTCACATTTTTGCCCAAAACTGTTTTTTTAATGTGTATTTCAGACTATTAGTTTTGCATTTTAGTAGTAATTGTGGTTGCTTATCTGTGGAGTAGGATATGAGCCAGAAATGAGGTGTCAAGAGCCCTGTTAGTCACCAAATACAATAAACACAATAAGAGTTCAATAGATTGATATTAAATTGCTATGCCTTTCATTCGATAGGAGTTGAGTTAGTGCTTTCATAGTGAGGATAATACAATGTATGTGTGTGTTTGTGTGTGTGTGTGTGTGTGTGTGTGTGTTATTGGTTTATTTTTGAATGTTCGTGTTTTAATGCCAGAAAATAATGAATATTCAAAGTTAAAACCAACCAATGTGAACCTTGTTGCAAACTTCTCTTTGCCTAGCCCTGACTGAAATGAGAAAGAGAAGCTGACAGAGACAAAGACAGACAAAGAAAGAAAAAGATACATAGAGAGGGAGAGAAAGAGAGAAGGAGTGAGAAAGAGAGAGATCTTTATTGTCAAAGTGCGATACTGATGAGACATGGGGCAGATTGCTATCTACCTGACAAGATTTCCTACTCTATCTGACGTTTTCCTCTCTCTCTCAGTGTGTCTTCCCTCTGTCTGATCTTATCTAAGTCAGACCAGTTTTACAGCCTGTGCACTAGATCCTCAGACTAGCCTTAAGGGACAGGGTCAAGCCGTGTACAAGTAATCCCCTTTGCCTCATCCTACAGAGAGGAGAGGGTGAAAGTGAGAGTGATATTCTTCACAGAATCACAATGTCTTCATTTAGACTCAGTGTGGTTAGATAGTAGGTTCACTCTATCAGTTATGTCAGTTAAGGTTACAATCAGACAGTTATGTTTAAGGTTAGAGAGACTCGGTTATGGTTAAGGTTTGGGTTAGTCAGTCAAGGTTTAGGTTCGGGTCAGCCAGTCAAGGTTAAACTTATATAAAGTTAGCTAGTTTAGATTTGTTACCTTGACTTGGGTATAAGATGCTGAAGCAGTTTAGGCATGTTTCATCTTTTAGTTTACACTTTTTATTGGAATGTTACGCAAACTTTGAATCCATCGTCTCCACCAACAACTTGGACATTTATTAAAATTTCCAAAATGCTCCAACGCCACCAGTTTAACATACCTTTTTGGTGGATATAAAGATGAGATGCTGTATCCCTCTGCCAGTTTCACAACATATCTCCTATCCATAAATAACATTGATGTGTGTTGTCTAAAATTCTTATGATTTGGAAACTGTTGCATTTTTAATTGTAAGTGGTGAGTAGTAATCATTAGTAGTGATTGTTAGTAGTGAAACTGGTTAATCTTAACATCCTTAGTTAGCATTAGATAGCCGTGCTTAAATTTCAGGTATGTTAATCATAGTTAATATTAGGATTAGACAGTTATGGTTAAGGCTGGGATTAGACAGTTGTAATTAATGGTAGAATTAAACTGTCGTGGTTAATGTTACGATTAGACAGTCATGGTTAAGGTTCAGGTTTGTCTGTCATAGTTAATGTTAGGATTAGATGGTTATGGTGAAAGTTTGGATTAGATAGTTATGGTTATAGGTAGGATTAAACAATTGTGGTTAAGGTTTGAATTAGACAGTCATGGTTAAGGTTTGAATCAGACCGTCATGGTTAAGATTGGGGTTGGTCAGTAACATTTAAATTTCAGACATAGCAATGCCACACTGAACTCTAGAATCTGGGGTTTAGTATTTTAAGCCCTGGGTTTAAGAAGCCTATGGTCAAGTTTTCATCAATTTCATTCTTATTTTAACACTTTTGCCCTTTGCCCATCCAAGTCTTTGTCTTTCATTTAAAAAAAAAAAGCTAAATAAACCATTTACATTAACTGCCCCCCCCCCAACACACACACACACACACACACACACATTCAAAGCGATTGTACAGTACAAGGGTAAATGAACCATGTGTAAGCAAATGTTTGTGTCGTAGAAACATGCAGGCATAGCTTTGTCAAAGTTGTCACATGACCTGCTCTAGTGCTGGCATCCGACCCACGGTAGGTAGGAGATGCCTTGGCACAGACAGTGTAACTAAAGCTAATTAAAGCTGCATTATTAATAGATTATTGAATTATTCAGTGCTAATAATGAAAGGAGGGCCGCTGATAAACACAGTGTTAAAGGTTTACTGCCTTGATAGTGGTGAGACACTTGATAACCAGTTCTCCCCCTTAAAAACAAACAAACAAACAAACAAAAAAATATTGTCACTTGTTACCTCTCTTTCTGTTTTGTTCTCTCTTTCTTCCCTAATGTCCTAATACATCCTCCCATGTGTGTCTCTCTTTGTCTTTCTTGTGTCTCTCTCCCATGTACCACATATTCTTTTGCTCAATTTCCTTGCACACCGTTGCTGCCCTGGCTGACTGCCTGTTGCAGTGACATTCTCAGCTTTAAGATGTCTTCAGTGAAGAAGCACCTAAGTGGTGGTCTTTTGATCCAATTTATGTCTCTTTTTAATGCTCTCTCTCAGGCTGCAAAAAGCAGCAAACTTGTTCCTGAACCAGTCTCTTCAAACTATGCTCTGTATGTTTGCTACAAAGTCAATTTCAGGCCTTGAAAGACATGAAAAAGGCCTCTCCATCTCAAATTTCAAATTCAGTTACCTTTCTTCTTTTTTCATATGACAAAACACAATTACAGAATTAAGGTAAGGAGAGGGATGTTGATAGTATCCTTACCCACACTGGCACACAGACAATCCAGAGGGGTTTACGCTTGAAAAATATGCCAACAGCATCAAAAAAAGAGACTCTGTGTTGTTTTAACTCCGTCGTGAGGTTATAAAGAGTGTTCCCTGTTTTTATTTAAATTTGATTATCTAACGTTTCCTCTCTGTTTAGACCTCTGCACAGCATTTAATGTTAATCAGCTAGGTCGCCACATATAACTGACATACATAACTATGTGCATAACAAGGTGTGATGTCAGTTTACGAAAGAATGCATATATCCTGGTGTAAGTGTGGTGTATAGTGGTGTATCAGATTCCTGTATCAGTGTATCAGAGAAAATCAATCGAGATCAGAGAGAGCAAGAAAGAGAGAGAGAGAGAGAGAGAGAGAGAGAGAATTTTTTTCTTTTCATGTGTACATAGTATGTACATACACATCCACATTCATGTTTGTGTGTCTGGCTCTTGCTGTACAGTTGATAGATGCCCAGTTTTGACCTTGATTACCTCCATTATGCTGAATTTGCTCATTATCTGGTTATGTAGAACAGCAGGTCTCTGGTCCAGCTGGGTAATGAGGGAGCAGTGCTATCCTGCAGCCCAGATCCAGACACCTTCTCTGGGCTTGGCTCCATCACTAACTTCCATCTGAGCCACTTGGCTTTGATGCTCAGCTACACCCCCCACTCACACTCTGTTATGTGTCTGTCTTATGCTGAGCCTCTTCATCTTTCACATACTGTCAGTTGTCATCTATCTATCTATCTATCTATCGCTCTATCTATCTATCTATCTATCTATCTAGATTTGTTTGTTTGATACTCTCTCTTTCAAGTTATCACCTCTCTTTGTCCTTCTTGGAAAAAGACCCATTTTTGGTTGGATGCTGAAAAAATTACATTTCTCGAAACTCATTCTTTATAACACATTATATATCCTTACAGAGGAACTATCATTCTCCCTCTTTTTGGAGCTGATAGCTAGATAGAGCTGCTTGTCAGATAGTGAAGCACTTGATCCTTTGACTTGACGTTTTATGAATACCTCTGTCTCCCATAGGAGATATACTCTCGATATTATTCCCCCATCCCCCCTCAACCAGAGAGGAGTGACGAACAAAGAGTCTTTCTTCTGCAGGCATTCTCCTTCACCGGCACTGTCATTGTCCAGGATCTCAGCCTGTCCTTGGTCTCACTAACCTGGAATTCCATGTTTGGAATTTTTCACGCAACTAGAATTCCGAGAATAACATAAAGGGTTAATTACTGGCCCCAAGAAAAATGCGCTTGATCTTTGATTATACCATACTCATGTCACACCCTCTCTTCTGGATCCACCAACCAGTGGTCATCCTCCCCCACCTACTGATTTATACTTCCTGTGTGCTACTCTGCCATTGTCACTCAAAGTCTCTCACATACCAAAGAGTTGTGTATTCCTTGTTCCAGTGTTACCTCTTCACTCCAGTTTGCCTTCTTTGCTCCTGTTTACTTTCTTGTTCTTTTTCCTAGTTAGCTCCCTTGTTCCTAGTTAGCTGTCCTGTTCTGGTACTGACCGTAGTCTGTCTATCGATTCTGACTCCTCGTTTTTTTCCCTAGTAGCCTGTTTATTGTGCACTGAACTATTGTGCACTGACTTTTGGACCGCATTTTGTAATAAAGTTTACATTCAGCCTCAAGTCATCCAGCCTCATTACCTATTTGTGACAGTGAACTGCAGCGGGCTTTCTCAAATTCTTCATGGACTCTGCTGCTATCTCACACATTGATATGGGACTAGAAGACCAGCAGTATCTAACTGAAGAACAGTACAGAGAGTTGAGAGTTTGAGGAAGGTGATAGAAATAATAAGGTATAAAATGCAGCAGCTTACTTCATCCTTCACAACTTCTACAATTTCTTCTACTACGCAGCCTGTTCATGCCACCTCACTCTCTTCAGGCATTTATGCAGAACTTGTGACCCAGTTTTGATGCCCCCCCCCCTTAACCCAGTGTCTGGTCCTACTCTGGTTCCGGTCATCTCCAAGGCTCCTGCTCCAGTTCCAGTTGCCTCTGAAGCTCCCACTCCCACTTCCTGTCGCCACTGAGGTTCCATTCCCTGTTCTTTTCAGTGCTGAGGCTCCAGTCCCAGTGCCTACAGCATCATCTAATTTCCAATTCCTATCCCTGGGTCTATTCCACCTCTGAGGTCCCTGTTTCTGCTCCTATCCCAGAAAGGCCATCAGTCTGGACTTCAGCAATTGCACCATCAGCTGAGTCCTCTTTTCCACCTGAACCTCCTCCTGAATCCTCTGCTCCTTCAAGGCTGACTCCTTAGTTCCCTGTTTCTCAAGGGTTATCAGTCTTTATTGAGCCTGCAGTTCCTGTTTCTCCTGAGTAGCCTCCACTTTCAGTTGCTGTTCCTGAAGGGCTTCCAACCTCTGCAGTTCTGTTGTTCAGGCTTCCAGCCTCTGAAATTCTGCCATCTGGGGTTCCAGTTTTGGCACACTACCCAGGTCTCCTATCCCATTGGCTCTTCCATGCCTGCAGTTACACTGCTGGATTGCCTATGGTTAGGCCCAAGCCTCTAGGCCTGTTTCCAGTCTCTCCTGTCCTGTCAGCCACTTTGCCTCCAATCCCTCCTGTCCTGTTCGTCGCTCTGCCCTCAGGCCATGCTGCCCTGTTGGCTGAGTAATGTACTCCTGACAGGCCTAGGTTGACTCAAGCTTCTGTAGTCCTGCCACTTTGGTCACTTCCAGCTTTACCTGACCCTCTGCCCCCTACAGGCCTGTCATCCAGGCGGTTGCCAGCTCTACCCAGCAATTCATTTCAGTTTTCCCCAGTACCTTCAATACTGCAATCTCCAGTCCTATTGCTTATCCTGTCACCAATCTTGAATGTTGGACTGTTTCCAGTCCCCATTGAATGTATTCCAGTCTCTGTCAGGCAGCCCATTTTCTGGTCCTTCTCCCATACCTCTAGAGTCTGCAGGTCTGCCATGGGCTTTGGCACCACCTTTAGTACCATCTGAATTTACAGAACCGCCTGAGTTCCAAGTTTGTTTTGAATGTACAGGGTCTCTGGAATTTTGTCAGTGTCCTCCTGATTCTCCTGTTCCTTTCAGTTGCCTTGGTCATCCGAATCCTCCCAGTTCTCCAGGTCATCTTGATTCTCCTTTTCCCAAGTTGTTATTTCTGGCTTTCCTAGTCAGCCCAAATTTGCACTGACTCTCCTGCTACTCTGCCTTACATACCAAAGTGTACTGCGACAAGTATTCCTTGTACCAGTTTTATCTCTTCATTCCTGTTTGCCTTCCTAATTCCTGTTTACCCCCTTATTCTTATTCCTAGTCTGCTTTCCTGTTCCTAGTTCGCTCTCCTATTCTGTTACTGTTCTGGCAGCCTGTTGATGGTTTTTGATTCCGAGTCTTGTTAATAAAGTTAGCCTGCACTTGCCTCCAGCCTCATTGCCTATTCATGACAACTAAGGCACTTAAACAGGCATTAAGCAAGTAAAATTTTGTAAAATGTAAGTCAGAATTTAGACAGTTTGTCTGATCCGTTTTGGGTGGTCTCATCTCTGTTTACACCTATTGGAGTGGAATAACTGGGCCGCATACAATAGTATTCCCATAGGGTGAGCCCCTCCCCCTCCACCCATCTTTGGTTGCATAGGTATTGGCAGGAATTTAAATCGATGTGGACAGAATAGATGTTTTCCCCCTCTTTCATGCTTCTCTTTCAACAGATGTGCTTCCTCACTTTCCTGCCTGCCCGACAACCAACTAATTTATTCGTTTAATTTTCTTGCTTTGATCCATCCTCTCAGAAGCTGTGAGTGTAACATGTCGAGAGAAAAAGACTTCTTAAAATTCAAAGGTTTATGTGGTTAGCTTTTCATTCTTTTCCATCCACTTCCATTCAGCTGTGCTTTGACAGATTCAAGTGAAAACAGTGCAGCTGAAGGAGTAAGGGAGGGAGAATAAACAATGTTATTTTGCTCGAAGGGAAAAGGAATGAGCTCAAATTCTCACTCATCAAGAGATCACAGGAGTAAGTTTGGGCTGTGATTAGAGCTTTTTGCTGGTATTCTAGCGGCAACTCCTGGTGTGGTGACATCTATGGTTGTAATTGCAGCAGTGACTGTATTGGTATTTGTTTGGTATTCATCTTGTGTGAGCTTTAAGGTATCATGCAGTTTCTCCAAACTTTCAAGCTATGACAGCGATTTAGCTGTTTATTCTTTTAGCAGCAATGGTACTTAAGTCATCACCAAACTAAGAATGAGATCTCTAAAGTCCTTGGAAGAATGAATTTGTGATCATAAGATATCTCTTGATAAAATAAAGGTTAACTTAATAAAATGTAATAATCATATAATACCTCTTCACATCATCAAATAATGCCATGATACATTAACACCTGCTAAAATATGAAGTAAATTAGCTAGGGCTGCCCCCTGGAAGTCGACAAGTTGAATCATTTGTAGGAGACCCATCAGTCGACTGAGATTCTTCAAGTTGAGCAGTGTTTTTTTTTTTTTTTTTGTCAGTTAGTGTGCAGCATTACAATAACAGGATAAAACAGATAGAGGCTTACAAAAATGCATAGGGATAGCATTTCAGTGGGGAATCATAAATATATTTTTATGTTCTAGCAGGGCAAGCTGGCATGCTTGCTAAAAAAAAAAAAGAAGAAAAAAAATCCATGTGATAACATGTGCTGGTGGTTAACTGATGAGAGAAGCTGAAACCTGATGTGGAGTGGTTGATAAACTAGGGTAGCTATAATCATGTCTCAGAAAAAGTCTAAAATATGGCAGCATTTTGAACTTTTGAGGGACAATGCTAAAAAAGTTAAATGCAAACTCTACATGCAAGAATTTGCGTATCATTCAATAACATCGAACATGGCAAACCACTTGGAATGGTTAAGTTGCATAGCTAGGTGGCCATTCTGCAGTTATCTGGTAGATTTACTATACATATAATGCAGGCAATAAGTCTATTTACAAGGCTAATTTAAAATATATGTTATGTGGGCTATATCTCAGCTAGGCCCATCCTACGTACAGTGTTGAAAATGACCACAGCTCATCTACTTCATCCTCATATCTGAGATTAACCCAGAAAACTCCAGATTTCATAGCGGGCAATACTGTGAATTTATTTTAAACTGTTTAATTTGTCTGTTCATTTACAGGTTGTTTTTAATGTTTAATAGTGAAATTTAAAAAATTAGACTATAAGAGCTTGATTTAAACAGAAATACATGTGTGCTGCCTGTCTAATTAGTCTGACAAATCTATATGGTAGCCCAACATTATATGTCAGCAATTCAAATAGGCCGCAATTCAAATCTTGCATCATATGTAGCTGTCTTTTGCTGATTTTTAAATGCTCAAAAACATGTTCCCATGACTCTGTTGCATTTGACTATGTTAATGTGGTCGAAATCATCTCTGAAACTCATGCCGATAGATTTTCTGATGGCCAGATAGTCTATATGAAAAAAAGGAATAAATAGTCAAATCTTCATATTGAACAGCCAAATCCAATTCGACTGACAAAATTCTGAGTCGGGTACAGCCCTAAAAATAGCAATATCCAAATAGCAAAAAAAGAGTGTAATTTCATCCATAGCAGGTTGCAGGCCATATCCAGGTCAGTAATGTTTCCTTTAATACATGGTCAAAGTTATTATTTAATTTGCTCTATTTCTGTGCAGAGTTTCAGACATGGTTAACAGTGGTTGCCTTGTTACGAAAACAAAACAAATTCTAATGTAGAGAGACAGGGTTAATGTGGCTCTTACAGAGCCAGGGGCAGACTCTGAGATATGAAGGGATTGTGCGATAATGAAGCAGCCAGAGGAGGCATGACTGACCATAATATTGACATGATTATGGGCCCTCTCTGACACCAGATACCCTCTGCATGTTTTGTCATGCATTTTGCAAATTGGCCATGGCCGTCGTAGTAAATGGTAGCTAAATTGATGAGGAGAGCATAGTGTTTTGTCGTCCAACGCTCAGTAAATGTCAGATGAAAAAGAGAGCGTCTTTGCTACGCAGGATCACGGTCAAGAAAACTCTTATGCTCGCTTTTACCAAACTCACCTTAAAACTGAAAATGTCAAAATCAGCTCCAGCTGAATTGATTTGAATGTTTTGTAGTGGTAGAACTGAGTGCTGATAATTTTTCCGATCTTTGTAGTCTAGGCAGAAACATGCAACATCTAGTATGTGTGCTAAACTTGAGTTTCAGTTTTATTTTTAGTGAATTCACTCTAATAGTTTGTCTGACATTTTTTCGCTTGTGAAAAAAACACTGTATTCTATTTTTTCCCCCTATGGTTGTTCACTAATGAACAAATTCACATGCGTGCAATTGAGAGAACAAGGAGGTGCCACAGTGTGGGGCTGTGTATGTGTGTGTGTGTGTGTGTGTGTGTTTGGTGGAGGTTGATCCTGTGTGATCTCTAAATCCTGCTCTTGGGGTGGGGTGCAGAGCTTGTGTATGAGGAGAGCAGAGGTATCTCAGCAGGGCTGAGGAAACACACCATCTGATTGGTTCAGAGGGTGCCCTGGAAGACAGAACCTTTTGTCTTCCATTGGCTGTCAGGCTCCAGCTACCACTGTATGAGATGATGTTGGGTGGGACTACATTTTTCTCTGTTGCTAGGTTACAGGTATACCTAACTGAGATAGCAAGAAAGATACACACAGAAGGAGTGAGTGGAGGGGTTGAATAAGCTCAAAACTTTTGGTATTAGTAATCAGTGAACCTCTTTTGATGTGAACAAATGCTGCCATAAAATCTCCTCACTTTTATTCTGATAACTCTGACAGTGTCCTTAAATTGCCACTGGGGTTAATGTTGAGGTGTTTGTCTTCTTAGTCACTCTTTGTCAATGTACAAATTCCCTCTGTCTCAGTTAAACAATTTTATATTCCCTGACTGCCTGATAAAATGCTGGTGTAAAAATTAGGGAGAGCTTTAACATTTGCACTACTTAAATAATACAGCCACCAGGACCTTCTCATCTATCCCTGTACCAGTTCCATCTTGACGAATTGAGCTAATTCATCAGAGCTTTCAAACCATAAAGTGTGAGGACCTTTGAATAGCAGCCTGACTTCTGTAGGGTTTTAGTGTAATATAGCTATGAAGCACCGGCCATCAAGTGCACCACCGCAGAACAGTAATCTGAACCGATAACAAGAATCCATTTAGTACTGCCAAGATTGTCAGCGACTTCAACTCCACCCTCTTGCTCTCTCTCTCTCTTTCTCTCTCTCTCTCTCTCTCTGTCTCTCTCACTCACACACTCACATACACATACCATGCCAATCAATAGCCCCCTGTCAGGCCGAAGTAGCAGCGCTCTCTACTAGGAAGTGATGCTGGTTTTGCCAAACAGCTGTTCAACAGTGGCTTACTCAAGAGAGCAAGATGACTGATATTGTTAGAGGACATGGCAGTGCCCTTGATGATGGTGATGATGATGATGATGATGATGACGACAACAAAGACGAAGACGACGATGATGTTGATGCTAATTACTCTGAATACCGATTACCTCTTAGACTGAATTTAATGCATTGATGAATCATGTGAATTATATCTCATATATTTATATGAAATGGAATTTGATGATAGGCATTCCAGTAGTGGGAAACATTGCTGATGATTAGGATAATTATAACGCTGTCAAGGAGTAATTCATCCCATCTATAAACCATTCTGTGTTAAAGGCTGCTCTGACTGGCAACCTGTATTTTAATTCATAATATGTGATGCTTATTAACGTATTAGTAAAGATGATTTATGGTGAGAAACGCAAAGGGCTCAGATATTAGAAGTACCTTAATGGTGGCATCTGTGCTCATGAAGCTCAGCCATTGAGTTGGACAAAGAACTGCAGTTTCTGACCTCTGTTGGGTTTTCTGTAGTCTTAAGTCTCCCTGCTCCTCTTTATCTCAGACATTGTAAAATTCATCCACATAAAAAGTCAGTGTATTTTGGACTTTGCAGCCTAAAGAAGCTGAGAGTGTCCTACTTGTGTCATTCATGTTTAGGCTTAGATAACTAGTAGTGCCACCTTTTGTTAGAAATCAAGCCTTACATGTGGTTTTGCCCTTTCGACACACCTCTAGTCCCATAAGCTCTGTTAATGCTAATGCAGGAGGATGCACAAGTTGATGTCTGCATGATTTTTTTTTTCCTGCTACAGTAATAAACGTTGTTCATGCTCTAGGCTACTGAACACATTCATACCACCATCAATATAAGCTGATGGAGCACTTGTACCTTTCCGGTTTCTCGGAACAATGGATGGAGTGGCAGAACTGACCTTTCGTGAATGGGATTTGCATTTCCAGCCAGGATTGTGGTAATTAATCTGTTGAGTCTCCGCATGCCCCTGTGCAGTGCTTCTGATTTAGGTACAATGACATTGTACCTTTTGCTCTCTCTTACAAAGCTGCACTCCTCAAAATGATCAGCTCCATCCCCAACCACAGGATGTGGGTTCAATTCCTGAATGTGGTAATCTTTGTAGTATAGGATCAGTTCTGTAGGTAGCGTGCATATATGTTGGATACTAGGCCTATGAGTTTGCATTGAACTATACATTCTGTTAAGCTTCCAAGGCATGCACATGCAAACCTATTTATCGGTTTACGGTTTATAGTCCTTAACAGTGTTTACTTTTCACATGAAGCTGTTATTATTGTTGCTTTTACAGTTTGCACTGAAACTCCCACTAGAAAACATTTCTAAAACCTGTAATTTGTTTGGTTTCCTGTAATTTGTGACAAATTTTGAATCTGCAAACTAAATAGGAAAACAAAATGAATAAAACATGTTTGTGCAAAAAAAAGAAAAAGAAAAAAATCTTCACCTTTTCAGGCTTGGTGCCTCTATGGTGAGATGGGGTGTAATATGTGACTCTGTCTCTTTAAGTGATGTTGTCATTATCGTGTTACTCTGTGGCACAGCAGCAGTCCACCGTCTCACACTAAACCCCAACTGCCTCTTCACATGATAAAGGCCCAGCACAATGACAGTTACTGCACACTCACACAGCATAGACTTCCTAGAGCTACACATGAGCTCGCACACACACACACACACACACAAACACACATACGCGCACACGCACACGCACGCACACACACTGCATATTCTCACACAGGTGACCTGATGCAAAGTGCACACTTGCTCACACACACACACACACACACACCCCTTCTAGGACAGAACCACTGTCTCAGCTCTTCAGTTCTCCCCAATGCTTATTTCCATATGAACCTAAGTGCATTCACACAATACCATTTCATACTATTCATCTGATGCTGCACATCACAGCAATGTTGCTTATTGTCCCAACTTTACCATGAAATGCAATTCACCATTGAGAAAGATGAGCTCCATAGCCATTGTTCCTGAGTAATCTACACCCACTGCCATACCACAGAATAAGGTTTAGGAATATATCCCTCGGTTAGTGATCAAAGAATCCTTGTGTATTTCTTACCTAACACTCTCTTATTCCCTCAAATATTCTCCAGTAGTCCAAGTTCACGGGATAAATCGGTATTATGCTATCATCTGTCTTTTAAATTGCTGGATTTTCTCTCAAACCCGATATAATAAGACTAGGGACATCCAAAACCTCCCTGTTGAAAAGACCACAGACACTTCAAGATATACATCAGAGAAAAGGGGGCTCTGTGTGTGTGTGTGTGTGTGTGTGTGTGCATGTGTGTGCGTGCATGCGTGTGTGTGTGTGTGTGTGTGTGTGTGTGTGTGTGTGTGTGTGTGTGTGTGTGTGTATGTGTGCATGCATGCGAGTGTGTGTGTGTTTGTTTGTGAATTTACAAAGGGAGTTTTAACGGAGACTCAGTGTTAGGCAGTCCCAAAGGAAGGCCCACAAGTTCAACTTTCTTATCTTTAAGTTTTAGAGTGGTGAAGTAGGAGGAGTGGAAAGAGGAGGTAATAGGCGGGTCTAGCATTCTGAATGCCTCCCCCTATTATTGCATTGGTTTAGACTTTTGTTTTCTACACCCAATGTAATGTATAGCCTCATGTATATGTAGCCAATGTAAATGTATGCACCTTAACTATTGGGACCAAACTGTATTTTGAGTAACAGTAACTTTTTTTCTAAAGTGTATTTTTAGTTAAAGATCATTTAGATAGATAGAGAGATAGATAGATAGATAGATAGATAGATAGATAGATAGATAGATAGATAGATAGATAGATGACTTCATTATTATATTATAACTTATACCCAGAGGGAAATTAAATCATCATAGCAGCCAGATAGCAGCTAAGATGAATAAACAGTAAGACTACTGAATGGATAAGTGGGGATATTGACTGAAGGTCTGGTTATAAATAAGATACGGATGAAGCTATAAAGTGCTGAAGATTAATAACGTCCAGATTAATAACGTCCATTAACAACGTACAGTCACTGTTGCAGTGTGCAGAGAACAAAGTGATTAGAATAATAAGAAAATAAATAAATAAACAAGTAAGTCCCAGTTTAAAAGCAGTACTGATGTATTCAGATGATCAGGTATATTCAAGTATTCTTGTAGTCCTGATGTGCAAGAGCAGAGTGCAGATGCACTCGTGGGGAAAAACTGTAATACTATTTGATATAGTTTTATATGCAGCGTAGTGAACAAAGCTTCAGAGTAAACTGATGTGATTTTCACTGGTTTATTGAAAATCTTTACTGTTAGGACAGACCACCGGACTCCAACCAATTCAAGCGTGAGCAGACTCAGTGCCCAGGTCTGTAGATGACTGAAGCTCAGTATTCACACAGACAGTACACATCAAAGGTGACATCTGCTGTAGTGTGACAACATCTTTGTCACACACATTTGGACAATATTGTACAGGTCACAATCTTCTACACATGGCATGCTTGTTCTTACAAGCAACACATCAGAATCCACTGGGGTCTCAGGTAACTTATGTGTCACAAGTGGATTCCACACATAAACATACCCACAGACACACAGACACACACACACACACACACACACACACACACACACACACACACACACACACACTCATTATTAACACTGGTAAATTTAGCAGAATAGGTTTTTTTTTCTCCTCATGTTTTGTAAAACTGAGGTTTTTTCAGAGATGCCTCTGGACCTACAGATTCCCCAGCATCAACACACACACACACACTGCTGACGGCGCAGTTGCTCCCAGACACAAATTCATTTCCAAACAAAGTCAGAGTGTTTATATTTAAGCAGTGAGCTCTTTCGTACATCTGTCGGATTTTCTGTCCTTGGTTTTGTGTGATATTTTGCATTACGGTATTGACAGCGGCTGAAGTGTCAGGGATGTGATGTCAGTGATCCGGGGAAGTTTGTGCTGAGGCCATGCTTTCCCTTTGACAAGACTCTCTCTTATGAACAGGGCACAGTGACAAAGCTGAGATTGCGTCACTAAGTCTCTTACAATGTAAATCGTCATGACATCTGCCATTATGAGACTGAGCTGGGCATTGAATAAAAGGATTGTGTGTGTGTGTGTGTGTGTGTGTGTGTGTGTATTAGAGAGAGAGGGAATGGGGGGGGGAGTGTCTGGGTCAAACAGTGTTGAATAATATGCACACACACACACACACACACACAGACCAGTGGGTGTGGTGAATGGTAACAGGAGGGACTGACAAAATGTGCGGCACTGAGGCTCAATTCAACGGAATTTGAGTGGCAAAGTGTTAGTGATGTGACACTGCGATGGGTGCATAATCAACAACTAGAGGGTGTGATTTAAGTCAGCGTGTCATGAACTGGCTGTGAGGAGAGAGTGCACAGTAAACAGGCATTTACAATGAGGAGTGCATGTGCGTGCGTGTGTGTGTGTGTGTGTGTGTGTGTGTGTGTGTTTGTGCATTCGCATGCATGGTTTTTGTTTATTTGTCATGTATAATGAGTGACAGCCTTTCTCCTCTCACTTGTTCTTCACTTCTTAGAGTCGCACAAGGCAATATCCCCTTTCAGCAGATAATTACTCTAAGCAGAGGAGCCCATGTATTCAATTAAATCTGCTTCTAAATTAATAATCACAGCTCCACAGCGCTGCCTTTCCCCAAATGACTGTCTCTGGCTGCCAGAAGGTCAGAAGCAGCCTTAAATCAGAGAAAGATACAATCGAGATGGATTAGGGCTTTCAAAAGCTGAGAACATTCATCATTGATTGCTGTTGAACTTCAGGTCACAGTTTTCTATGGGCATTAAGAATAACCCACCATATATATTCATTTTATGTACAGTCTACGCTTTATGGAAAAATCTTTACTTTGTTATTATTGTGTTATACAGTATTATTAATATCAATGTATAGCACATAAACCTAAGCATCATCAGAGTATACTATTTTGTTTACTGTTTTATTGACGCACCATACGTATACCATTAAGTATGTGTACATTTTTTTGGAACCATTATAGACACTTGTGTGAGTGTTGCACGACTTTGTTACCCTGCTTTACACATAAGAAACAAGTCCGTATATGCTCCTTTTCTGGATGATAGAAATGTATACTGTATACAACCCTTGAGTGGTCAGTCTTTCAGTGGGAACCACCATAGCTTATGCTGTTTCCTGTGATAAAGTAAGCTCAGCTCATGTGTCACTTACTGTCAGGTTCCTCACTGTTCAAAGTCACGCTTGGGCTTTTTTTAGGTCTTACTCACCTTGAGATACATAGGCGGTACCATGGAAACTGTGGTTTTGCCTGCCTCAGAAGAATTTTACACTTTTTTTAACATAAACTGCCTGTTTCATTAAGTCTACCTCTATTTGTGGTAAATTATGCATAGAAACAATCACGAGAGTTTCAGTTCTGTCGTCCTCCTGGCTAGCCAGTGATGTATAGATCCACGTTAAATATTGTTTATGGCGTATGAGAATTTCTTCTGACTGTAATGTTCTTGGGTTTTAATTTTTATTAATTTAAATGGTTGGCTTGGATTGCTCTTATTCAGTGTAACATATGGCACAAGTAATGTGACGCTTAGACTCGTCTCTCTGCAGAGCTGATCAAAGTTTTCCATGAATAATCATTGAAGCCATCCTCTCCTCTTAAAGTAAGTGTCACATAAACTCATTTGTAGCTATCCAGGCATTTGAGAGAGTGATGGAATGGACTGAGACTACCGAATAACTCTTTGCTATAACAGGTACCTGCCTTGAAGCTTTCCTCTACACAGTCTGGTACGCCTCTGATGGAGGTTAAAAAAAAAACAAAACAAAACAAAACAAAAAAAACAAAAAATGGGTACTTGAAATGTAATAGGTGAGAAAAAGGAGTAATTTTAGCATATGAGAAAGAGGTCCATTGGCTTATCACAGCTTCATATCTGCCTCTCATTCTCATTTTCCTAATTCTTACCCAGGAGAAGAACATGGTGTTCTCAGAGATTCCAGGGGGGCTCTGATGTTTTATTCAGCTTCTCCTCCGAAAGCCAAGGGGACGGCGCGGACTTGTCCAGTCCCTTCTCCTCGCTCGCCTTTCCTCCACTCAAATCGATACGTCCGTGTCTCAGAGTCCCTCACGTCATCTTTTCTCACTGACACCGTGCTCCCTGACACTCTGCTTGGCATGCGCTACATCACAGATCCATCAGCGCACGCCGGGCTGGAGAGATGAGCACAGAGAGGGAAAGGGATATAGAGAATGAAGGGAAGGATGAGTATGGAGGGAAAGAAAGAGAGAGGGAGGAGGAGTACAGGGAGAAAGGAACAGAGAGAGTGAAGTGAGGGATTAGTACAGAAAAAGAGAAAGGAATGGACAGAAGGGAACGGAGGGAGACAGAGGTCTCCATCTTGGCTCGTCCGCTTTTTTATACGGACATTATTTTATGAACATTTGGAAGCCATTTTGGATCTTGTCTCTTTTATTAGTCTCAAGCTTATGGAAATGTTTCTGCTGCTGGTGCATCTGGGCCACACTTGATTGATGGTTCTGAAACAGTAAATCTAAGCATGCTAGTCCGAAGGCTTTCATTACATGCTGCATAGTAGCTCTATACCATAGTTCAAATAAGTGACGCCCATAATGGTAATGTTTGTCGCCTTTGCTGAACTCAACTTAGATCTCTTTGTCTTTCATGTACTGCAGTTAGTGCGATATGGCTAAAGCCAACTTTAACGAACACTCCTAAAGACAAGATTCTAATTACTAACAGCTGCTACTAACAGCTAGTAGCAGTTTCCCATAAAAATTCTGCTTGTTATCATGGCCCTGGTAATTTGTGAAGGTACTAGTCTAAATGCCACTGACTTTTTTGCGATTGTTTACCTGCGGTGAACTTAACCCAAAACAGTAAGTTCACAGTGACATCTTTTTCTGTTTTCCACCCTCTGGATCAGTCCCTCCCTCCTTTTACCATCATCAGAATCAAACAAGGGAGCAGAGAACTGCAGCATATGTGTGAACTGTGTCAGAATTTTGTGTGTATGCGTGTCCATGTGTGTGTGTGTGCTGACTTGCGCATAGACACACACACACACACACACACACACACACACACACATGTGCATCAAGTGATCTCCCTCATGGATGGTGAGCAGAGGCAGTCGGTAGGACTGGTAATTACCAGTTGTCTAAACAGACAGATGGAATTAGGGAGAGTGACGGCCAATTTTCCGAGCACTTGTTTTTGGAGCGGGGAGACGGAGCAGGCGGGCAAGGGATTACCTGACACTGTGTGTTAGCGTGTGGCTCTGTGCTAGACGTTTTTATCACTCTTCCTCCCTTCCATCTCTACCCCTCTCATTCTCTCTCTCTCTCTCTCTCTTTTTCTACGTGCCATCACCCGTCACCTCTTTAACCACCTTTCACAGGGTACACATTGCCCCCCGGCCGGTTTCTCTCTGTTTCTCTCTGTCCCTGTCTCTCTCTCTCTTTCTCTCTCTCTCTGTTCTGTCTCTGAAAAAGGTCATCCTAGGGTGTCCCTCGGTGGGCCCTTACATAACTCATCCTGACATGTGAATGTGACATGGCTTTTTCACATTGAAAACCCAAACCACACACTGCTCGCACTGCAGTATGCGTGAACCTTTAAAGTCCACTTGTGTATGGCGATGGGATAGGTCAACAAGTTCTTCTACACAGACTCTAATGGCTCCTCAGTACTGCCCCGTTCCTCTAACAGAAACAGCTTAACCTGTTAAATCACGATAACATTTACTTAGCTTGGTTTAATGGTAAACTCCACTAGCCAGTCAATAATTACAAAAACAAGAGTGGTGTCTGGTTTAAAAATTCCTAGATGTGATGGATAGTAAATTTGCTGTTGTGGTTACGCACCAGATGTCCTTGACATCACAGGTTACAAAAGCAGTCTGAACAATGAAGCACAGAGAGCTTTACCTGTAGAGTAACACACCAGTGTGCACATCTGTCACAATAAACCAACCACAGCATGGGACAGATCATCTGTTCCCTTCTGGGAATCATCATTACCTGAAATTCCCTGGATAGCAGGAAAAATCCAGCTTCTGCTACTCACTTAGCTTTAACAACTGATCCAGGGCCAGTTTTTATTGTTCAGCTCATAATAGCATAAATCGGAGCTACTGGCAGTAGCATAAACATAGAGATAAATCATATCTGTGTGCTTAGGGCCAGGGCTGAAGGGGAGAGGAGCTGTCATGTCTCAGAGCAGGTGAAACAGAGCCTGAGGGTATGTGTTGTCAGCAATGGAAGAGGATAAAAAAGAGGATTAGGTTCAGTAGTGTAAAAGTAGGCCTAAAGTGGGGTTTCTCCAGGCTCAGCTGAGGTTATTGTAATGAAGTTTACTGCTTATACTTGGATTACAGTGTCAGTGAACTCATGTGTAAAGTGTAGATTCCAATAGTGTCACGCTAGAGAAATGCGTACTGTGTATAGAATCATTCTAGTAATTTATATAGTCGTTTTTTTTATTGTGTCATTTTAGAGTAATGTGTAAGTTGGATATATGAAATAATTATATAGGTTTACTTAGGTGAATCACTTTGTCCATATTCTTCAGCGCGAACTCCATATCATATGGCATCCCAACCTGTATTGTCTCTCTCAGCCTCATTCCTTGTTTTTCCCTTGTTTTCAACGCATTTAATCAAAATAAGACGATCAGGAGAGATCAGATAATCTAAAGCGAAAAATATTTCTAAGAAAATGAATAGGACAGCATTGTCTAATCTCTCAATATTAAGAATCGTCCTCTCTCTTTCTCTCTCTCTCTCTCTCCCTCATATTCAGGCGGGGATGATCAAGACCGAGCAGGAGGAGTTTTTCATTGAACCGGTGGAGACAGGACACAATGTGATGGAGCAGGAGGATGGAGGAGAAGGACGGCCTCACATCGTCTATCGCTCTGCTGCCGTGAAGAAGCCTCCAGTTAGCCCTGAGGCTGCAGACCTTCACTCCCGAGGTCAGTTATTACTGTTAGCTCCTCCGCTAACTAAAACAGCAGTGACTGGCCCCTCATCCTTCTATTTATGATCTTTTCCATTCGCTGGAAATGGGAGCCAAACCACAGAACATGACAGATTAGGGTCACTTCCAACTGCAGTCATACTGTCAGCATGTATAGTTATGAACTCAGCATGACCTACTGAATGAACCTAATGTTTTATCTAATAATCGTTATTTCTCAATAGACCCTTCCAGATAAGCTTCACACACAACTCTTTGAATCGTCTTTGTTGGTGTATGGCAAGGGTAGACTGTCCTATTAGTGAAGAGCCAAAGAAGTAGGGATACCTGCTCCCGGCTCACGACAACCAGCACAAACTGATCACATTCACTGCCTCTATACCGGAACTGCTTCGATCGCAGAAACACAAATATTATCAGTGTCCGCTCTGTTATTAGCTGCCTTTGGCCCTTTATGCAGGGTCCAGGTTCAGAAATGACAGTCTAGTGTGCGGAGTCTTAGGATTTGACACTAGAGCATTGTATGAAATGTTAACAAACATCATGAGTCCCTCTCCTGTGAGGACCAAGCCACATCAGCTTTACTTGTCTGACAAACATACCTGGATATCTGTGAGAACAGATAATATCCAAATAAGATCAGTGTTGATCTGAGTATGCAAATCACTCATGGTATTGCATGTTCTTATCCTGTACTCCATACACAGAGAGAGAGAGAGAGAGAGAGAGAGAGAGAGAGAGGGGGAGGGAGGGAGGGAGGGGGAGGGAGAGGACCGAGGTCCCTGAGAGGGACAATTGAGCAGCTTGGGTTACAAACTCAATGGGCGCAGGGCTTGGACTGCCCAGCTGAGGCTAACATCATATTTCATGTTGTGTGTAATGGACTAGTGAGCTGGAGAAAGAAACTGACTCCTCTCTCCTCCTGTGTGTGTGTAACTTAATTGGATGAAAGGGTGGGGGGGGGGGGGGGGTCTGGAATTCCTGAATTAAAATTTAAAGAGGTCTCTATGAGCGGCGTCTGTTTGCAGGTGCATTTTTCTAAAGGTACACTGTGGCAGGTTTGGTGCAGTACCAGACCTCTATTGATTGTGCATAAATAGTGCTTTTGTCTGATACTCAGTGTGTTTAATGCCTAGTGTATTTGACCTATCAGTCCACTGTTATAATACACATATAAACTTTAGTCGGTTTAATCTATATTTGTTGTTTGTCTGTAAGGATGCTTAACAGACATGAAACTACAGAAATTGAATAATAAATAGTGTGTGAAAAATGTGTTAGAATATATCTCTGATACGGTGTAATAGACATTATAATGCATGGCAAAGACCTCATGGTACAAAAAGCACTTGCACTGAGAGTTTACGTACAGCAGTTTCATTTTGGGGGATAATCTTACGGAATACTCTGTGTTTTGCTATTGTTAATTCAATTGCTTGTCACGCAAATATACAAGACTGACTATGGCTCCAGTGTTTTGCTGTATCTGTCTCCTCTAAGACTAGAAAGCATGTCAAGATTTTTCTCTGACTGACAGTAATGAAGAAGGGATAGCATTACAGCATACAGACGTTCGTGTGCTTCTGAAGCAAAATTTGCTCGTTTGTGACCCGAGTCTTCGCTATTGTATTGTGTTGTGTTGTGAAGACCTGAACAGTTTTACATCTGCTGTGAAATCCATAATTCATTCCAAATGGAAATATTAACAGCAATCACCATGTATTTTTGATACACGCACTACAAATGATGCATAAGATTTCATATTTTATTTTGCTGATTGGAACAACAGTGGAGTAAAGTAGAAGCTTCTGAGAGGAGCGTGAGAAGATAGCATTAGTGACAGAAGGATAGTATAGCTCCGTAATTCTGGACATGAGGAAGCCGTGGTTTGTCCTCTCACTACGACCGATTGAACGCCCAGAGGTCAGTCAATTGTGACCTTTCAGGATTAACCAGTCCACAGAGTATAAACAGCCTTAAAGACACAGAGCCTTCCATTAATGTTATTACGACTGTGTAGCTTTGCTTTGAGTGATACAAGCTTATGTAATGATGCTGTATATAGAACATTAAGGATCCAAACACCGTATTGTCCACAGATATCTAAATATTGGAGATAGTCGGTGACTTTGTAAGGTAATTAAGGAATTATAATGAATAAAGAAATTTGCTTCAACGGTAACGTCAGTCAGTCAAACAGTTCCTCGCAGCCTTGGTTGTTACATAAGTGATTATCTGCTTAATTTCTTAATTAATTAGTTTATATCAACTTCCAAGTTTCTCGATTTTTAATTTGCAACCAGTTCTTCCTCTTACACCTTACCTGACTGGAAAAAATAATGGTGGAAACAGCCACTGTAAAAATACTTTGGGAGAATATTCAGTAAGTGTTTTTTTTTTTTTTTTTTCTGTATTATCGAAGGGTAAAGCAGCAGAATGGTTTTTGCCGTGACAGGAGCTGTTTGTGTTGGATTGTGAAGTCTGATCGAAAGCTCTCTCCTGGTATATTCGGTACTGTATTTCTGAGCCATGCTGTGGGTCCAGGGTTGCCTGTGTGCATATGAAGGCGCAAGATGGATCATGTCTATTCTGAGCTCTCGACTCCAGAGCAGCTAATAATACAGAAATGAAGAAGGAGAGGGAGATGGGGGGTGGGTGGTTGGGTGGGTGGGGGAGACTTGTCGGAGTTTCCATAGGAACGCATGGCAGAGGGATCTGGAAGGAGACAGATCCAAGCCAAGCGAGACAGGCCTCAGTGCATTCTTACTGACACCTGGGTTTATGCAGATTGCTGCTGTAGTGCCTATTTTTTGTATGTGTGTGTGTGTGTGTGTGTGTGTGTGTATAGGTGCATATGTGTGTGTGTATAGGTGCATATATGTGTATGTGTGCCTGAGTGCATGTATGTGTGTGTGTGTGTGTGTGTGTGTGTGTGTGTCTGAGTGTCTGTGTATCTGTCTGTCTGTCTTCCATTTAGTTCAGCTTGAAAGACTGTAAAGAAAAACAATGACATTTCAGCCTCTCTTTCTCTCTCTCTCTCTCTCTCTCACACACACACACACACAAACATACAGAAGCTTCCTTGTTGCCTTTTGAAACAGTGTATGGGATAATGAATGGTGGGGGCTGGATCGATTGCGTGGGTTGTAGGCTCAAGGAGGTGGAGGCGCCTGGCTTTGCTTTGTGAGAGCTGGGATTTTCATGGCCAGACGATCATGTGACACACACACACACACACACACACACACACACACAGAGCAGGCGGCTCTGCACACAGTGTTCCAGCCACATAGGCCTTACCTACACCTTCCCAGAATTCACACTGTGCTGCACCACAGTTGCATCGTCCTTGTCGATCCATCAGGAAGGTTTATCCACAAGTGAATGCTCACTTTGAACTCATTGCATCCACTGAATTAGATGAGTCACTTCATCAATTTGGTTAATTAAAGTAAATATCCAGTTTTAATGCAGCAGTGTTGATGTGTTGATACAGCAAGAGAGCTATTGCAAATTCATCAAAAAGACTGGTGCTTATTTTAAAAGGAACTTCAGCAGCGGATAAAAATTCATGTTTTGGAGTATTTTTTATAACACCTCTGTAGTAGCCAGGATAAGATGTAACTTGATAGCTTTGAAAGCAGCAAGGCCTTTGGTTGGGGGTGAAATGTTCAGGATTTCAGTTACCAGAATACTTGAGTTCTGTTTCACCTCACTAGCCTTTCATCACAGTAATGTGTGGTGTCTCTCTGGCCACTGGACTTAGATGTGCAGAGACAGATGGAACCCCACAGGGCATATCCCACAATACATCAACACCTGCTCCCAGTGCAGCCACACCCTCAGGGACCTCCTCTCTTACCACAGGCACACGGTCTGGACACGCACTCATTTTTCAGCCTCTCTCTCTTTCTCTCTTTCTCTCTCTGTTCACCTACTTCTTTCTCTCTCTCTCTCTCTCTCTCTCTCTCTCTCTCTCTCTCTCTCTCTCTCTCTCTCTCTGTCTGTGTTCTACTCTTCACTCTCTGTCTGTGTTCTACTCTTCACTCTCTCTCTCTCTCTCCGTCTCTTTCTCTCATCTCCAAAAGTGACCGGAGCTCAGGGCAGCTTTGGTTGCAGCCTTGATTCATAGAGCTAGAGGGAAACGGCTGTCCGCTCAGACTCATTTTCAGCAGCTTTATTTTCCTCTCCTTTGTTTTTGTCTGAAGAGGTGAGCGGCGCTCAGATCAACTTCCGAGTTACCTTGGTAACACTTTGCAGCCATATCATATCCAGTCTCTTCAAGATCACTCACCTCAATAAGGCATAACAACGATGTGGACAATTAATCAAGCCATAGTAGGACTTGTGTGTAGCTGTACTGTGATGTTATGTGTTTGGTCAGATAACAAGACATTTTATTCAACTCACCTACCTGACTGTTTGCAGAAATACATATCACTGATTCAGGAGATGGTGTCCAATAGCAGAATCAGTTTCATCTCCCCCATACAAACATATTCTGCATCTTTATTAGTTATCCTTGAAACCTCTGCTCCAGGTAAAAAAAAAAAAAAGAGAGAGAGAGAGAGAGAGAGAGAGAGAGAACCAAGATTCCTGAGAGGGACAGTTGGAGCATGGATTGGAGAGAGAGTGAGAGATGATGATGATACTGCATGGATAATACTGAATAAAGCAGTTATTGAAAGTGATGAATGATGATGAAAGAAACTTATAGCAGTGCATCAGATCATATTTCACATACAATGGTTTGATGTTCTTTTTTATCTTTTTGTGATAATTTGAAATTTTTAATAATCGTAGCTAGAACATAAGTATGAAAAGCAGTGGTCAGTTTCTGTATTGTATTTCCCCCTAAAAAGTGACTATTAGAGCCTTTATGACAAAAGATTCACATGTGACCTTTTTTTTCCCTCATATTTTCCCTTTATTCCCCAATTAATATCAGTGAGTATAAATGTTTAATCGACAAGAACAGTCATCTGTAACAGACTGGAGAGTATTTGTCATTTGTCATCTATATCACTGTATTATTACCCTTCATCCCTTTTCCCGACACTTTTTTCATCCATCTCATGGACAACACAAAAATAAAAGTAGTGATCCTGGACTCAGTTAGGGCTCAACGAGGGGGCCAGGCTGCCTCATTCGGGGGTGCCCAACTAGATCAGCCGGGAACACATGAGACTCTTAATCTCAGGGTCGTGGCTTTGAGCCCCACATTGGGCATCACTTCTTTACATTTTGTCTTTTCACCTTTTTACCTTTTTGTTTTTCTGCAAGGTATAATTACATTAAAGTTGAAACTTGAATTGCCTTGTTTATTAAGTTATTGTGTCCTGTTTCTGCAATCTAAACCACTGATGAAAATAAGCAGATATTTAATCTTTCTCCTAGATGGATGGTAACTGTTGCCCTCCCACACAGTCCCTGCCAAAGAGAGTTTAGAGGAGGAGTGAATTAACGGCAATGTAGAGTGAAAGATAGAGAAAGAAGAGGGAAAGTAAAGTTTCTTTTCATCGCTGTGTTACATTGGGGACCTAATACTCTCTCAGAGGTTGAATGAAAGGTCGCGCTCTCCAGTCAGTGTGTATTTTGTGTCTCAGCTTTTCAGATTTGCTCTGAATGAGCGTCTTTTGAATTTCCTGCTCTGTCTCAGTACTTAAGCAGACTCAACACAATGTCCCGGGTGTGTTTTTAAATGTTTGTCGTGACAGTGACACAACCACAAACTGACGCAGAAGGACACTTACTGTATGCAATTCACAGATAAGGACACGGAGGGACACGAGCCTCTTTGCATTGCTATCATGCACAGATGCGGGTGGACACACACACACACACACGCACACACACCACACTACAC
The DNA here is from genome assembly GCF_902362185.1 of Chanos chanos. Classification (NCBI taxonomy): domain Eukaryota; kingdom Metazoa; phylum Chordata; class Actinopteri; order Gonorynchiformes; family Chanidae; genus Chanos; species Chanos chanos. The sequence continues at coordinate 33,601,704 of NC_044495.1, read as the reverse complement.
ATACTGCCACACCATCACATGCACGTCAAATATTTTTTGATGATTTTTAAAAGCAATTCAGTAATAAGAAGCCGCTACAGTGTCTTTGACTATGTGAATGGTTTTTGATATTCAAACAACAACAACATCACTCTGTTTTTCCTGTCAAATACCTCATCCTATAGGAAGTTTAAAAGGTCTGCATTAGCAATCCATGTACTCACTGATCCTTTCAACAACTGTAAAACTATAAAAGAAACTCTGTCCTGTTTGCTTGGCTTGCAGTCAAGGAAAGGAAACACACACACACACACACACACACACACACACACATAAAAGAAGAGATTCCAACCATGGCCCTCATTTTTGAAGCAGTTCCATCTAAAACAAGCAGTATTTGGGCTGGCCTTTGTGGTTCTGTCTGTTTGACTGCTGTTCGTCTCTGAACAGGCCACACCCTGGCTCAGACCACTTATATCTTCAGTCCAGAAAAGAACCGTTTCAGCTTCTGCTCTGTGTGTTATTTGTTTCCCGTGCAGGCACAGAGCTGACATGCTGAGTATTACAGTTTAAGAGGGAAATATTAATGTTGATATGAGAAACAAACTTACCCTCCTTATAAGGGGAGAAACCAGAGGAGTGTCATTCAGCTAAAAGGTTGAAGTTGTAAACAGCTGACCTGTACCATTCTGATTTTTGCCAGAATCGTTTTGCGTCTTGATACATGTACATTCCACTATGTGGTTGTTTTAATGCTACTGTTACTGTAAGAGAGATGTGGTTATTAGAACACTGCTGTGGATCTGTTTGAACTGGGCAGATTACAGGGCACTCCTGTGATTTTTAGTGCTTGTGTTTTTTATGGAATCTTGACTCCATAACATCTGGTCTGAAAGGCCTAATATTGCAGAATAATAACACGGCTTGTCTCCACGGAGACGGACACAGTGGACACAGGAAAGGAGGAAGCAGCTGGTTGTGAGAGTGCTTCCACTACAAACGTCTGTATTCCTCCCTCCTCCCACCTTCCCTCTCTCTCTCTCTCTCTCTCTCTCTCTTTCCATTTTAACACCTGGGCAGAGATTGAGTGGTTTTTAGTACAAGAACTGTCATTTATGCGTCAGAGGAATTGCATGTGAGGATTGTTTGTAAAGTGATATATGAGAAATACAGAATAGAGAGACAGAGAGTGAAAAGGAGAGATGGAAGGGGTGTAACTGAAGAAAGAGAGGGAATTATTGAATGGAATGATATGATTAGATAAGGAGCTAGCGCCCACAATTGTAATGAATAACCATTGCTTTGTATAGCTTACAGTAGAACATAGACACACACACACACACACACACACACACACATACTGGAAGATAATGGTAAAATGTTAGACCAGAGGGTTGCGGAATCAGCCAACACTATAGTTCGGTCTGAAGTGAGAATGACATGTTTCTCTTGGTGGGGAAGCTATTGAGCCATCACCTGGGCACACCACTGTCATTACAGTAAGAGAGGATCACTGGAAATAGTGGGATACGTCACTGGGAGACTATAGTGGATAAACATGGGGCTGGTGACTCTTACCTTGCTTTCTCATGTGTACACACACACACACACTATATTGACTTAACCTCACTTAGGTCCCAATACAGTCATTCACAGGTGCAGACTGACTTGTGTATGTAACATGACAGACACATCTGGAGGGATGCCAGTGATCATGGATTCTGGGAAATTACAGCTGTTGATGTACATTCAGATTACACCCACAGCACTTCAGTCTCTGTTAGCAGTTTCTCTAACCTGTAATTTATATGAGCCGCCCCTCAGATCTGCCTCTCCTGTCCCCGTTTTACTGGATAGCTGAGACCAGTTTGTAAAGAGTGTAGTTAAAAGAATATTATCCGAAATGGTTTGGTTTTATGGGGAAAAAAAAACATCAGTTGAAAGGAAAGACAAGATGCCGTTTCATTTTAAAACTTGAAAATCAGAAGATAACTCTGTGATCAAAAGGTTTCTGTAATTTGTCTTCAGCTAAAAAGTTTAGAGAATGCTAACACATATTGCCCAATGTTAGCACAGCCAGAAAAAAAATAGATTTAGGTGCACTTAAATGTTCATGAATATTTTCTCAAGTCACTTATTTTAACACTTTGCACTCACAATTTTAACTGTTTGACACACGCGTCACATATTCCATTAAAGGTCCAATGACTTGCCCTCAGGAACTTAGCCATATTAAGGGCTGCTCTCTTGCTCTTAATTAGAGATGCTAAAAAATAATTGAATGCCCAACTGACACCTCCGAATGATTAGAATTCATTAAGATATTTTGATCAGTACTCTGAGCCGTGTGCGGGGTCGTTTGAGGAGTTAACATTCGGCTGTGCTGGAGTTAGGAATTACAACGTTCTAGAAGATTCCTTGGGGGCTTGATTACACTGTTTGGACTGTGTGGTTAACTCGTCTGAAAGTCTTTTGAACCCTGCCAGCCAACGTATGGTTAAATACAGTTTAATGTATGTGCAGTCCTGTTATCAACACAGTGCACTTAGTATAAAACCTCATACTGTAAAATGGCAGCGTTAGCTAGTGATGAATGACTGTTTAGAGTAGGGCTGACCTGATTTTACTCCTTCTGATGGTGAAATACTTTAACTATGAGCTTGGATGACAGATCATTTGGCCCAAGGGAATGTTTTGTACACACAATCTTATTTATGATGTCAAAGTACCCAAATGGTTTTGCATATTGGGCCAGCTGTAAAGATGCTAGAGAGCATATACGTATTGGAAGAAACATCCGGTTTAAGTTATGTCTCCAAAATGTGTAGAAATGACTACCTCCTCAGATTCAACAACTTAATAGTTTTATAATACTAAACGAAATGTTGGTAAAATAAACAATGCTACAGTAGGTGATTAAGTCAATGAGAAAGTTAGTAAAAAAAACCAATTGATGAACAATCAGTTTTTAAGTGCAGGCTTGGTGCAAGGCTATAAGAACAAGAATATTATCAGATGAACAATAACACAAACAAGTCGTTGTGGTTAAAGTAAACTCTGCAAATTTGATTTATTTAACTGATGTTTAGTCTGTCATGAAGCCTTTGATGCTACATGGAACATCAAAAACCCAACAACATGCCAAAACTCTGGGGTGCTGGCAGTTTATCTATTACATATGTTTTGCATTTTAGTTATGGTCCCTAACTAAAGCAATAACCTAATTTCTCAGAATGACCTGTTGTTTCCTATTGTTGCCATGTTGTTTTCCTTTCCTATCACATGTATTTGTCAGCCATGTAAATGCAACATGTAATGTAACACTAATACCAAATGTAATACAAGTTAGGCTCAGAAACACAGTAAGTATTCATCACTCAAGGAAAACTTCAAGTTTTTAACTCTGTTTCTTTATTAACAGAATAAATGTGAGGAAAGACCTTGAGCTAGTCGCTGACTAGTTAGTACTTGACCAAGACATGGTAGGCGGAAAGTAACTTTGGAACAAATACCTTTTGAAACCCAGTTTTTTGAGAGGAATGTTAGTATTATTTGTGGTATGCCTCTCTTTTATCATATGATTCTTTCAGAGATTTATGAAAACTCCTGTAAGACGTTTTATAAAAGCCTAAAAAATTTGATAGATTTATTAATCATTTTACGTGTCGTTGCCGTCCCAAACAGGTAACACAGTTAGATTTGAAGTGTTTTACAGATTGCAGGTGAACAGTGTCATTCAACTCATCCTGTGCTGGTGAAGCTAAGACTCAAACTGAGCAGTATTTGTATGGAACTGATGAAGAGAAAGAGACACATTTCTTTTTCTTGTCTCTGGGCTTATTTAATATAGTGTGCTTTTACATGACCCTCAAACTTACCAGGCAGGCAGACTCTTTGTGATCCTACAGCTATACAGCAAGAGTGTGTGCTTATGAAAATCTGACCATTCTATGAGAAGATCTCAGTGTGTGTATGTGTGTGTGTGTGTGTGTGTGTGTCTGTTGTGTTCGTGTTGTGTTCACTGTAATTTGACTGCATAGAGAGAGTCCGAGGTATTCGGCTATGGTAAATATGCATGAGTTACTGATTAAAAAGATGATGTATAGTAATTTGTGTGTGCTTATTTCTTTACCTTCGGGGCAGGACTAATTAAATGAGCTAAAATGTCCTCTTTCTTCATTTATGGCATGACACAGCCTTTGGTGAAGTGCCCACTTCAATGACCTGGCGAATCAAAGAAAAAAAAAATGTACGTGCTTAAATGGATGTGCTTAACTTTCTACCTAGCGTGTATTGTAAAATCTCAGTTTTGGGGAAATGTTATCATCACAATTACATAAAATGTGTATTTTTTCATATACATGCTTCTGTTTTTGTGATATCCTCTGTGTTTGTTTATCTTCCACATGTGATTGTACACTACTAGACTCTCAAACACACACACACACACACACACACACACATTCAATCATCCTTAAATCCCACTCAACTTTCTTGGAACTAATGTTTTGTCTTTCTGATCCAGTGGCCCAGGCACATATGTGACTGTACTATTGAGCTGATCCAGGGGGACTGGAATGGAGGAGAAATAGCAGCGTGTCTAAACATCAAATGGTTAGCGGGCTGAGCCGCCTTCACCATTGCTTTATTCACCAGCCACACTTCTTTACCAGACCCAATCCCTTTCCTCCATTAACCCAGATCAGCTTCATCCTATGCAGGGGATATGATTGATTTCCAGGAGTGTGAGCTACTCTCCTTGTTGATATCTGTCATGTTTTTATATTTCAGGACATGACATGTTTTCAAAGGAGCTGTCTTCAGTAGTAATTTTATAGATAGTTTAAAGGCCCATGCAGTAGTTTTTAATACAATATTTATACAGCCTTTACAGTCTTTATTGAGGAAAAAATCTTTATTTGCCAGTCCAGGGCCAAATTGGATGTTTCACTGTACTGCAGAATGCTCTGTGGTAGAGAACTGGTCTCGCATTCTGTTCCGGACTAAGATTGGTACTTGCTCTAGTATTTGCTCCTGTGTCGATTTCTCTTGAGTGTGCTCATTTAAAAACATAGCCTAAAACTATCTTAGCGTTTATTACACATTTGACAGAATTACAGTTCTGTCTACAAGCAGAGACATTGAGTTTTCTCACTGCTTCCAAAAAAACTTCACTCCACAATGCTGACAGTATCTCCTTCGTTCCATTTCTCTTCACTGGTTTGTCTTACGTTTACCAGCAGTGTTGGTGGTAAGGTCCATGTCATGTCCTCAGCCTGCACTCACAGTGAAGTTCACTTGGTTTGTCTGTTCTTTTCACATTGTACAGTCTCTCAGGGCATTTCACTGGAAACCAGGCAAGGACAGAGTTTTCACAAACTCCCTCCATTTTCTGCACTCCTTAATGCAGTATTATGCACTGATTGACACTGGATGAACTGTTGCTCAATAACTGATTCATTCTATATTGAGACTCCCTGCTGTACTTAGATGTGTGTGTGTGTGTGTGTGTGTGTGTGTGTGTATGTGTGTGTGTGCGTGCAGTTGGATTATCATGCTCTTTACAATGTCCCTTACTGTTTAATGAGGACAGGAAAGTTCTCTTTGGGGTTTTTACAGATAACTCATGTGTTATGTGGCACAGCTCTCACAGCATTCAGGTGGGAGATTTGGACTAGTTTTTCTCAAACCAATTCTCAGGTTAGAATTACGCTACGCTCGGTTTAAAGACTAATATAAACAAGGTCAACTGAGCTCATTCAGCCGGTTTAATCTTTTGCATGTTTTAATTTTGGGTGTGAATTTGGAATCATCAATTAGAAATCTTTTGAGATGATTATGATTATAATGGTGTTTTCTGGAAAAAAAATATCTCTCTTACTCTCTCAGAGACTGTCAAATTTAAAAAGAAAAACAACTTGAACTAAATGTTTCACACCTTTTGACTGTATCTAGGAAAGTGAGACGCTTAATCAAAGCAGTTGACAAGGAACAATATGTATAGATAAGACTCCAGAATGAAAAAGTTATATAAATGATGTATTTCTTAAATGACCTTCTCCTGGAAGATATTACACCATTTTTCTTGTTTGGTTGTTTTGTTTTAAATACGGCTTGTTAGTCTGGAGTCAAATGCATTGTGTGGTCATTACTGTGTGTGGTGACAAGCGAAAAAAGACTGTTAGGTAAAGAAGTATACCCTGAGAGAGAGAGAGAGAGAGAGAGAGAGAGAGAAAAGATGTTAACTACAACATCTGCACATATATAGTGATCTTTTTAAGGAGAGCAGATGTCTGCATTGCTGATGGTGTCTTTGTTTTTATAAACCAGTAGGATACCAGTTTGAAAGTGTTACCCGTGCTGTTTAAAGAAACTATTATAATGTTTAATGTCATCCTATTGGTTTCAATCATGTTTGAAATCATTTATGAAAACATTTTAACTAAAAAGTAAGGGAATTCAGAGGGACTGCTGAATTATGGATCGGTGGATGTCAGTCTTGATATGGTGTAGATAGATTTAAGAAAACCCTGTCAAAAAAGTGATTCAGTCTAATCACTAAATAATCCTCTTCTCTCTGGTCATGTTTCATTTAAGAAAAAAGGCACACTAACAAGCTGTTTAAACAGATTCCTTCTATGACCAGTGTGTGTGATCTGCCTGAATCTCTGACATAGGGTAATAGAGAATGTTTGACAGCTTGTTCTACACTGCACTTAAGGTCAGCGCAAATACAAAAGTTGTGAGTTGTTCTGAGCACTTCTGACAGCTTCACAGAAATGATGAAACATAACAGAGGCGGCCAGAGCTGCAATTCACCGGGAGGGCCACTCATTCTACGCATTCTCCTTAGAAGTAAAAAAATGTGTAGTTAACCCAGTTTTCTTTTTATTTCTTCAGTCAGTTGTATTCTAATATTTGCTTTTTACATTTGAGTTGAAAAAAAAAAAAACAGTTAAAGAAAAAAAAGTTACACTTTGGTGGGAAATGGTGGTGTGTAATGGAAATGTCAGGCTTCATGGTTGTTGTTACTCAGTGGAGATTCAGAGTGTACAAGCTGTTTGTGCCACTGTAAGCTTTTCAGGTCTATTGACTCATGCTACGGTAATGACACAGTTGTGAAGTGTAATTTTCAACTGTGGAGTGCAGAGCTCCACAGCTGCTACTCCACTGTAGTGATCCAATACAGTACTGACAGAGGGAAACAGTCAAAATTGTGTGTGTGTGTGTGTGTGTGTGTGTGTGTGTGTGTGTGTTTGTGTGTGTATGTATGTATGTATGTGTGTGTGTGTGTGTGTGTGTGTGTGCATGTTTGTCTGTGTGTGGGTGGATAATTTTGATGCCTATGTGGCACTATTGTGTTTTAAGCAGCTAATTGTTATTCAGCAAGCTAAATAGCATTATTATTGATTTGCCTTTTGTGTGAAAATTCTCCTCAGTATGTTGAAGGAGTTATGCTGTTGAAACATGCTTATACCAACACATTAGTGATTCTCACGGGTCAAAAACAGCCTGTCCTCTGTGAGAGCCACTCTCAGTACCTTCCAAAGTGGCATGGAGTCATGGGAGGCTTTTCTCTGGCTCAGAGTGCAGTTGGGCAAAAGATCAGTGGATCTGTCCTTTGTCAGGAAATCCCGTAACCCTAGGCTCACAACAACAGGGCTACCCTTGTTCTGTGGCTGTCTCATACTCACAGTCTCCCTGTCATTTGACATGCTGCGTTGTGGAAGAGGGAACTCTGACGTCCTTTTTATCTAAACAGAGTGTGTTGCAACTATCACAAGCCAGCAGTGAGCTTTCATGTTTTGCATACAAGAAAATAATTGACATTGACAAAATCAGTAATGTTTTCTGTTTTTTTTATGACAGAACAGGTTACAGCATTGGGTCATTAAAAGGCATTTCGCATTAGGGCACAATAATTATACACTTATTGACATTATAACTACTGTGTCAGAGAGTGCTACCGTAGTGATCTATGTATGAGTGCCAGGCTCTCGGCATTCCTCTTTACCCCTGCAGAGTTCTACCCTGGCATTGCCGCCTGTGCCCCCAGACCCCTGCCCAGTGACTTTGAGCTTTTGGACTCACCCGCTGTGTCTGGCATCAGACGTGGCCAAAGACATGACGCATGATGACACGAGCCAAGGCTTCTCGCTCTGTGTGATATATACTATACTAAAGAAGTCACTCAATGAGTTATTTATGAGAATAAACTGGCCAAACTATTCCTTAGGTAGAGTAATTATTGCTTGTCAGAGATGTTTAGGATTGTTTTACGTGAGCTGTTAGAACTGAATATTGAATTCTCTTTCAAGTACTATATTTTCATAATCCTTTGATCTTTTTAATAATTGAAAACATGCACCAATAATAACTGTGGCTGAGTATGGTGTCTTGGATTTGATTCAAGGAAAGAAATCAAAAAAGAGCTCATGATAACTAGGAAAAGAAATGGTGAAATGATTCCTGATAATGTTCTTGGTTTACTTTATACTCCCATGCTTTGTCTTTTGATCAGCACAGGGGCTTGATTAATTATCAAACAAATTTTCTTCTGTGTTCTGTGTCACTTAGCTTTCAAAGGCAGGCAGCTGAGCCTCTTCATTGTTTATCAAATGCTGCCTTCACAAATTCTGCATGCGGTTCCACTGTAGTGGTCACAACCACAAAAACACAGTAAGGGACTATTTATATTATAATGACAGTCTTCTGCAGAGTCCCTTGTTGGAGTCTAATAGGTGTATAAAAAGTATATTTAATGAGCAATTACATTGTCTAGTCGCAGGTATTCTGTCTTGGTGCTGGCCACATGTGTGATATAAGTATGCAGTGTGAACAAACCATACAGTACCAGTGTTTGACACAGGATAGATGCCATAACACTGGTACATATTTTTAAGCCTTGTACCTGCTAGCATAAAACAACAAGTAGAGATTATCCGTGCAACTGCTCTGTCAGTGTTGTTAATATGTTAATTTAGCCTTGGAATACCATGGGAGACAAAATGAGTTAAAGAAGAGTTAAAACAAAACAAAACAAAACAAAAAACTCCAGAGGAAGAAAAGCATGTTTTGAAAATGCTCTTGAGAAAGACTTGTTCATTTTTTTAACAGTCATTTAAAATCACCATCTCTCCATGATCATAACTTTGATCTGTACTTATCTGAATCATAGATGTCAACTCCACTTAGTTTTACGGTTTCTTTGAGTGACTCTGCAACCATTATCTGTCTGTTCATTTTCCTAGTTGCTCATAAGTGAAACTGTGTTTGTCTTCTCCAACGAAACCCATCAAGTGTCTGGTGTCTGAGATGCCTTCCAGTCTGTGCCAGTAGCAATTAATAATGGATAACATCCACCGCAAAGTTAATTTAACTCCAACAAAGACTGGGTAGCTTATTTACTGATGAAAATATCACACACTCAGCCTGATAATGCAAACACACACACACACACAAACGCAAAACATCGCACACACATCACACACACACACACACACACACACATCTGCATGTCTCATGTCCCAGTTGCTGTCTGGGTAGTTATGGTTGAAATTGCCCATAAAAATAGAGAATGTGGCCTTGGTTCCTGGCCCTGCTGAAAGATTTGTGTCCTTGTGTAATTCTGGCCAAGGGAGGACAGAGCAAAGTGCTATCGTTAATAAAGAAAAGAGTCTTTTCTCACGGGGTCTTTACCCACGGTGTCTGCTGTGCTAGGATGCTGACTTATGATCAAAATAATACTGTCAAAGAAATAAAAGTTCCCAATGATCATACGTGATTCAGAATGTTGACGGGAGACAGTTCAGTGTCTTTAAATGCAGTTCAGGAAAATAGCCTATTCACAATATGAATTGGGCTGACTCTGGTTAAAGTCGTTTTAAGCAGACGGAACGAATGATGTCTGTTAACTAAACTGAAGTGAAGTGAATTAAATTGTGATATTAGAACATTAGTTATCTTACTGGGAAGCGCTGCTGCTCATTAAAATCACTATCAAGACATTTTCACACTCTGGATGACTTCTGGTGACTGAAGTCACCAATTGCACGCATACATCATTGACCCTTGAGAAGGCTTTTTTTGTTCTGACCAGTTAAGCCCTGTGTGCTGAAAAAGCGAGAACATGGGCTTATGTTTCCTGTCGGGAGGGACAATCTCAGGAAGCATTTCGTATCAGATGGAGCTCCGATTTGATCTGACTGCATTGTAAACTTAACCATGGCTGATTTTAGCCTGGTCGTTTAACTCTAATCTCAACCTTTTCTCCATTAGAAACTAATCTATGGCTGTTTTCTGAATGTGTTTTTATAAAGTGGACCAGATAAAATCACACAGGTCTTGAATCAGTTTGAAAAGTGTAGCTATTAAAATGTAACGTCATACATATGTTTTATTTGTTCTCTCATTATTCAAAGTTTTTTTTTGTTTGTTTTTTTTGGACTAAAACCTTCTCATGAGTACAGTTAAGTCGTAAGAGTGTCTTCTCAGATCGTTGATGAGAACATTCACTGTAGAATGCCAAGATGTGGACCATGCTCTTGGGTCGCTGAACATTTTTCTTTTTTGTCTCATTAGATCTCTTAACATACATCCAAATATGTGATTTTTAATAAGAACAAATTGCTGGGGCTTGATGGTGGTGCGTTGTATCACATGCTGCAGTGCTCCATCCCAGTATTGTATTCCATAGTCCCACTTTGCATTATGAACCTGCAAATTCAAAAAATAACTCTTTTGAATGTTTACCTTTGTTTCTGCTCGTAAGACCTGCAGCTGTTCCTCCCTCATATATCTGGATATTCCATTTAAGAGGTGTAAAAAACCAAAAGCCTTTCATTAACTCTGCGTCTCCTCAGGGAGAAATGACTGGGAGTGCACCTGAGCGACTGGCGTGGAGAGACATCAACAGCTCGAGAGTAAAATGAGGTGCACTGTAGGTGTGAACCCACAAATTAACATTGTTTAGTTTATGCATTATGTTATGCAGGGTTCGAATAGTCAAGGCGAATAGATGAAGTTAAACAGGTTGCTTTGTGGTGGCTAGAGTCTAGCTCAGAAATGTATAGGAGTTTAAAATAAAGTCTGAGTTAAAATTTGAATGTATTGTCACTTGCTAAATGATGGCCTGTGTATGAGTGTTGTCACTGCTCTCCTTCATGACCTTGCACTCTTTTTGAGCCAAATCAAATAATTTTCCAAGTATTTTTTTCCCTGAATTTTTGTTTTCAAAGCGTTTCAAAATGTCATTTTCCAAATTCTCTGGGAAAAAAAACAAAAACAAAAACCTGAGAACTTGGCACAATTTAACTTATACGCAAAGAGTCACTCTGCTTGGTAATGACTTTGGACAGTGCTCAATGAAATGTAAAAAACTAAATTAAAATTTGATTAAAACAATAACAGAATTCATTCAAAGGACAGTCAGACACTGCATTTTAACAAATTTTTACAGTATTTAACCATAAATAGATGAATTCCTGTAGATTTGAGGATAATCTTGTGCCATGTGCTTAGCCAACAAGACTAAAATTTCCAGCATTTCAAATTTCATATGCAGTTCATCCTCAAATTGAATAAAATTTCAAATATAATTTAGTTTGATTATCAGTTTGCTAAAATTCCATATTCTCTGCGTTGCGAAAATCATTTTGCCCTACTGACTGACTCCAGAGAAGAGATAGGCTCTGTGAAAGTGTACTTACCCTAAACATTGCTCACGTAATGGGTCTGGTTCATGTATCTTACGGTATTTCTGTGTGTGAATATTAGGCCTCTTACAAAGCAGAGGCTTTTCCCTCTCTTGTTGGAAGAGAGCGATGTAGGGAAGGGAGAGGTGACGCCTCTGCATATTTAAATATATGAAATATTGATGTCAACCGTCAATTAAATTTCAACAGCTAAGAGTCGCTGGGATCTTGGGAATGCATTAAAATTTTTGCTAATAGCATGATTTCCATTTATTTCCGACTGGCATAGAGGAGAAGGGCAACCCCTAAACCCCTCATGACTCTTACACAGTCCTGGAGTAACCTGGCTATTTAAGGTGTTATAGTAAGAAGAAACTCTGCATGCAAAGGGTGTATTCGTTTATACGAGAGTTTGCCAGGATGTTGTGAGGATGCGAGCCTTAGAGATTTGGGGTTTCCTGCTTATTCATTTTCAAAGAGTCATCATTATATGATGGGGGGGTGAAGTATATCCCAGCATTTCAAGACACACACTCACATTAACACACATGCATATGGTCGGGATGATTCAAGGTTTTTTTTTGTTTTTTTTTGACCTTTCATGTAGTGAAATGAAATAAATTTAAGGGGTTGAATCAAATTATTAATCATACTTTAGAGTGCCTTTTCATTTTTAAATACCACAGTTCACACTTATGTTGGGAAAATGATGTTCTCCTCATTAAAATGTCATCATTGTTATCAAGGTGTCAAAGTTTGGCAGATAATACGTCTTATCTGACTGTGTACGGTTTTCAAGTAGAATTTTCCAGAAGCATCCTGTTAGAAATTTGTTGTTGTTGCTATTGTTTGTTTTTTCTTCTTTTACTTCAGTTTATAAGTTTTGGATAGTTTTGGGGGGTTCTTGTAGAGGACAAGGAGGGAACAGAACAACAGGGGTGTGGTGTTTATATGGTAGGATAAGCTCTGCTCATGCTGTGACCCTGGAGCAGCATTAAACTGCAGTGCACAGTGATTACCTCCTTCTTGCGCTGTCTCAATCGGGCTTTCAACAATAAATCAAGTTCCCAAGCAGTCCGCTGCACTGGCAGCCTGATACTCAACTGATACTGTGTAATGTTAGCCAATGCTAATTGGATTTTATCACTGCATCAGTGACACTGTACTCATTCAGCAATAGATGCTGACCCTTACCATTGCAACATACATAAATAAATAATGCATCTTAAACTCCAGTTTTTATGGTTAGCGGCAATTTTATTCCTAAATACACATAATTTAGCAGAATAGAATGTTAGTAAATTAAATCAAATGACTGTATTTTTATACCAATATTGGAGATTTTTTATTGTCAGCTTAGTAGTCATTAATGTTGAAGGCATTTCTCTAGTAATAATCAATCTACACTCCTTTAATGCCTCTGTGTAAGGTCTGTAAAAGTATTATGGCTCTCCACTTGAATCCAAGTGTCACTTGGTGCAGTAAGGCCAGTTGCACTCCAGAGTGGTACACTGGAATAGAAAGTCCTATTTTTGTCTCACATTTTTGTCCATTGTTCATGGGCTTAATGAAAGCCTAAATGAAACACACTACCTACATGTATTATTCAAATAAACAGAGTGAGTGGTGGTTATATGGAGTAAGAAGAGCAGGCACAAAGCCAGATTAAACAGAGGATTGGGTAAGAACAGCAGTAAGCATCTCAAAGTCAAGGTCTTTACGCTACAGTGCTATATAATCAATACACTGGACACTACAGGACACTCAGAGCAACCAACCACCCATATGTTGTCACTTATTCTGTTTGTGTCTTTACACACACACACACACACACACACGAATGCACGAATGCACACCACCCCAAACAAAAGTAAGCTCACATGTCTCTTGCACTCTGTGTCTATCTCACTCACTCTCCCAACCTCCTCTCTCTCAATTACTTTAATTCTGAGTAGCTGCCAAGGTGGACGATCCACACTCTTTTTCATTTCCCATGAGAAGCAGGCCAATAGACCTGAGTTGAGTGAGAATAGCTGTTAAGAGGCCAACACTACATGTGGGAATTGTAGTCCGCCTGGGTCACGGGCCTTCATCTGTCAGTATTCTAAGGAAATGCAGTTATCATTTGTGTGAAACACATTCACAAATTTGAGCATCTTGAGAAAAACAAAGTCAGCGAGGTTTTTGAGGCTTACCTTCAAACATGGGTTCTTGATCTGTATTTGTTGTTATTTAGCTGTTACTGAAACATCACCAATAATAAAATATTAAACATTTAGCTTTGCCTCTTAGGACTCGGTTTAAGGTGATGATGTTTGAGATTGTGCCATTGTTAGTGTTGTCAGAGATGAGAACAGATACAGAAGGTGTGTGTGTTGTACTCCTGCATTATCTGGCATTTATAGTCACAGCCAGAACTTACATGGGGAGTATCTTCTCCTCTGTGAAGTAGCGACATCATCTGAGTTTTCTTACCTGTTCTTTGGCTTATGATATACTATTGAATGTGATATAACAGGATCTGTTCATGTCTCCCCGTCTGTACACACACACACAGACACACAGACACACACACACACACAAACATACACACATACATGCACTCACACACTGCAGCTATTTGTGGCCCAATCAGCAGCACTGCTATTATTAATGAGAGAAAATGATGGTATTAATATTTAAACAGTGTCACTAGTGGGATGGTCATGAGATCCTTCACTGAGTGTCACTGTGTGTGTGTGTGTGTGTGTGTGTGTGTGTGTGTGTGTGTGTCTGTGTGTGTGTCTGTGTGTGGCTATACTGAATGGCGACAGTGTTGCTGGTGTGTATGTTTCATGTCCTCTCTGGTTTTAGTGAATGGTGCTGATAGTATATATATCATTGTCTTTTGTATGCTCTGTGTCCGCACAGTTTGCACAGCATTCACTTTTTCTTTGTGTACATTTGTACACAAATACATGTACAAGAAGCTTTAGAAGCAAAATGCCACCAGGACTGAACACACTTCTCTGCACATTCAAACACAAACACACACACACACACACACACACACACAGAGAAGCACCACAAAGCAATTTCCATTGGCACTGTAGTGAGACCCCCTTCATTAAAATTGGATAGAGAGCGCTGGGGCAGCTCCTTCAGAACAAGAGCATTAAAAGAGCAAGTGAAGGAAAAGAGAGAACACAGAGGAAGAATCTGATTTCCCTTTCTCCTCTCTTTCTTCACACCCGTTCCTTCTGTCGTTTCTGCTCCACAGAGACTGGCATGAGAAGGGAGGAAAAGCGATCTCATTACTTCATGACGGCGAGATACACATTGGATACTTTTGCGGACGCGGGCGGCAAGAGAGAGATCCGCGGGGCTTGAAATTAGCACATAGCACCGCTAGCTTCTCGAGGCGCTTTAATTGTCATATTACGACGCTGCTCGAGGTTGCGTGCTATCGTGTCGGTACAAATGTGCGGGGAGCGTTGCTGTCTCTGTCTGGTGCACTCAGATGGGTCTGCCCCCCACTTTTGTTTTACTGTCTGAATGAGCCTCTTTAATGAACTCTGTTGGGGATTGGGGAAACTCTCTGTGGAGCTGTAGCTACTGTGTGCCACAGAGGAGGAACTTACTGTACTGTAGTACTGTACACAATGCATGAAGCATGGCCGCTCTCTCTGTCACTCTCTCCCTCTCTCTCTCGCTCTCTCTCTCACAGCCTTCAGTTCCATGCCCCACAGCCACACTGAAAAAACACGATCAGCATTCTGCATCAACTTCACCATAATGCCACGTACATTTTGTTTTATAGATTTTATATATTCTAAAGTGCAGGCCATAATTAGCTAGGGGAGCATGAAGTGTTCCCATGACTGACCCTGTCATTGTAATGTTTCATAATAGTTATTACTATTAAGATGATGATGATGATGATGATCATTATTATGATGACTATTATCATTATTATTGTTATTATTATCGGTACTACTACTAACAGTAGTGGTGGTAGTAGTCATATTAGTACTAACAGTAGTGGTGGTAGTAGTCATATTAGTACTAACAGTGGTGGTGGTAGTAGTCATATTAGTATTAACAAATGTGATGGTAATAGTCATATTAGTACTAACAGAAGTGATGGTAGTAGTCATTATACTACTAACAGAAGTGATGGTAGTAGTCATATTAATACTATCAGAAGTGGTAGTAGTGGTTCTAGCACTACTACCACGACTTCTATCACTGCAACCAGTGCTGCTACTGCTACTACTAATATAATTATTGTAAAGAAGTCTGTGTTGGTGTTTGTGTGTGCCTGTGGGTATGTGTGTGTGGGTGCGCGTGTTTGTGTGTGTGTGTGTAGAGTATCCATCCAAACAGTTTACTGTATTGAGGATCGGTGGTGTTGCTGAGTGAGGGTTCTACAGTAGTATTTTAATCCAGTTCACAGAGCTGTGTCAGGTGGCAGTCCTCTATGACAAAGGTCGAGTTCTGTTTTTGATGTTTTTTTCTTTCTTTACTTCTTTTGTGGCTGCTTATATGTCTTTCTTTCTTTCTTTCTTTCTTTCTTTCTTTCTTTCTTTCTTTCTTTCTTTCTTTCGGTGTTTGTTGTTTCTCTCCCCCTTTCTCTTTCTCTCCCCCCTCTCTCTTTTCGCTCTCTCTTTCGCTCTCTCTCTCTCTCTCTTGCTCTCTCTTGCTCTCTCTGGATTAGAGAGCATTACCTGTGCAGCAGAGCGAAGAGAATTAAATAACGCTTAGTGTCGTGTATAAATTGGAAAAGGGAGAAATAACTCTCTGTAAGGACTGTTATTAAATTTCATCAGGGGAAGATAAGCCTCCGCGCTTCCCTCTCCTTTCCTCCTCCATAGTCAACACTGACTGTGGCTAAATCAAATTAGTGTCCTGCCATTATCATTTTCTGTCTAATTAATTTCAACCACATATATATTTTTTGTTTGATTGAAATCATTACTGTGTACACAAATTACTCAGTGATTTGGATTATATTGAGTAGATGACTGACCCTTGTCAGTAGTGACAATACAAGTGTGAGAGTAAGAGTGAAAACCACCGATGTGTATTTGAGAGTGAGTAAGGGGGGAAAACCACCGATGTGTATTTGAGAGTGAGTAAGAATGAAAACCACCGATGTGTATTTGAGAGTGAGTAAGGGGGGAAAACCACCGATGTGTATTTGAGAGTGAGTAAGAGTGAAAACCACCGATGTGTATTTGAGAGTCAGTAAGGGAAAACCACTGATGTGTATTTGAGAGTGAGTAAGAGTGAAAACCACTGATGTGTATTTGAGAATGAGTAAGAGTGAAAACCACCGATGTGTATTTGAGAGTGAGTAAGAGTGAAAACCACTGATGTGTATTTGAGATTGAGTAAGAGTGAAAACCACTGATGTGTATTTGAGAGTGAGTAAGAGTGAAAACCACCGATGTGTATTTGAGAGTAAGGAAGGGGGAAAAAGAAGAGGAAAGGAATATGAGTCTGCGGAAAGGCCATGAAAAATGACCCAGTGAAATGTTCTGACAGGCCTTGGCTATTGGCATTCATTGGATACCTGTCTCAGTGCTGCTGTGTACCATGTATAATCACATTAAAGCAGCAGTTTTTAAACAGGAAGACACCGATTGGGATCTCCACCCAACATGAGGAATATACTGTTACGCTTGATGGAAGAATCTACATTGATTAACAGTGGAGCTTCTCAGTAAAGCCCAGTGTGGATAACTATTCCCAATGGAAAGAAGAGCTCTTTTTAGTGGAAAATAGCAGCACACTCCGGATTGTGTTTCTGTGTGTGTGTGTGTCAGTCACTGATTGATTGTTATTCACAGCAAGGTTTGTTCTAATAAATACCTTTTCCTCCGCTAAACCCCCTTTAATTCTGTATAAAACACTTGAGAAATGAGTAAATACTTTGGAAAAGTGAATTAGAACACACACTTTGCCATGTAAAAAAATATATGTTCACACTGAGCACACTCAGTTTGAGTCACTTGTTGTCCGCCAACAGAAAGCTTTGAAACGATACTGCCATGTACATTTCTCAGGCTTGCTTTGTTTGGCGCTCATTGTCTCTGCGTTTCCATCAGTGCCCTATGGGTTTTTTAATGAGGTAGTGTGTCTCCACTGGAAAGAAAAATCCTAGGATAAACAAATGTAAATCCTCATTTACAAAAGCTCACTAATTTCTCCATAGGTACAGACAATTAAAGTACAGGCTAGAATTGACTGATGAATTTCCATAAACCATAAATGATATATATCAACTCTTCCACCCATGGCACGTACATGCTCTGTCATTTGCATACATATTGTCTCACACCTTTTCTATATTTCTCCTCAGCGCTCTCTCTCCCTATCTCTCTCTCTCTCTCTCTCTCTCTCTCTCTCTCTCTCACACACACACACACACACGCTTGCACTCTCTCTCCTCCTTTCTCCTCTCCAGACATCAAAATCTACCATCTTTGCATTCTGATAACCAGAGGAGCAGTTAAGAAAACATGAATAAGGCTAAAAGAAGGAAAAAGGCAGTGGAGTGCTTTAGAAAAGGGAGATTATATCTTTTTCTTTCTTTACATGATAGAGGGGTGTTGATGTCAATCTGCTTTTTTATACAGCCTGAGATTTTGATTGGATGAACTGTGTGACTGTGTCTTGTGTGTATCCATTGAATATGTACAGTTGTTGTAATAAAGAGAGAGAGAGAGAGAGAGAGAGAGATATGTCTGCCATATCTTGTTGGTAGCAATAACACATAGCGTTCATACTTGAGGCAGGGGAGTGAAAATTCAAGGCCTTTGACAGATTGCAGCGATGCTGCAGCGGTCCGTGCAGTAGTGAGCTCTAAGCTGAATATTATCCCTCATCCCCCTAATAAGATGATTTGGTGACGTTCTTAAGTTGATGCCTGCTGATATCAATTCAACCTTCTCCAGAAATTATATTTAAAAACCCTTAGGGCATTTGCAGCTTTGCAAGTTTTGTTTGTGTGTGTGTGTGTGTGTGTGTGTGTGTGTGCACGAGCATGATTTTAAAGCAAGCACAAATTTAGAGAGGACCCAAGGGAATCTTTGCATTATCGACCAGTGGCATTAGAATAGTCACCCCCATTTCAGCTCCCTCCTTTTTCTCTCTGTTCCTCTCCTTCCTCTCTCCTTCTTTTTCTCTCTGTCTTACTTTCTCTCTCACTCTCTCTCTCTCTCTCTCTCTCTCTCTCTCTCCCTCTCTCTCTCTCAACGCTCTTGCACTTTAAACCCCATTGCTCTCTCAATCTCATCCCTGTGTCATTCCTTACTCACTTACACTCACTCACACACAAGCTCTCCTTCTCTCTGTATTTTTCCTGTAGCTGTCTTCCCCCCACTTTTTTTTCATTCCTCCAAATGTTCTCCTTGTGCTCTCTATCAGCTGTCCTTATTCTCTCTCTCTCTCTCTCTCTCTCTCCCCTCTTTGCCATAAGTCTTTTCTGTAAAGAGACGTTGTTGAGATGAGGTAGGTATCTTGTGACAGGGTTTTTCAGGAGACAGATGTTTGGCTGTGTGTCGTAACTCACTATTCTGTCTCCAGTGACCCTCAGACACACCTGTATCCACAAACCATGTCCACATCCTGCAAATCATGGTTACGGTACTGCAAAGGACAGTCAGGGAGCTGGGCGAACAGATCACAGCTTTAGATCAGGGATGGATAACCGGCAGCCGCAGGCCCACATCCACCCTAAGCCATCTTTTATCCAGCCTGTATGTTACTGCTGAGAATAAAAAAGAAAAGAACTTCCATTGAAAAGAAAAAAAATCTATTGAAGTTATTCAAACAGCCTGAACAGCTACCTGTAACCATCCTACAAACAGTCTCTACAAATAGTCACACGCTGTGAAGGAAATGGTAAAGCAAAAGATTGACTGTGTAAATGGAGTGCTCTGATCAAAATGGGATGTCGAGTATTTTTTATCCGTACACAGAGATAAAGCACAGTGAATGTTTGGTCTAAAATCATGAAGTCTTTGTTATGAGAGAAAACCGGTCTTCAGTGTCAGTGTGCATAGCTGAAAGATAAGTTTTAACAGTACTCCAGTGATGTGAGAACCACTGCTGTTACAGACTTGTAAGATAAACAGCAATGTAGCCTGTTTGCAACAACATCACAGGAATCCAGTGTTTTGGCATCATATATATAACACTTGCACACTGTGTATCTTCTACACGTGCATATAATGTAAATAACTAATATCAGCGTATGGCTTCTTCTGGACAGTAAATGCAGTATGAAGGATACTCAACTTAATAAACTTTGTTGCTCCTATATGTCAGCATGTGTGATAATGCATAATTATTAGCAATATAACTGTACTTGCCCTTTATTTATAACAAATACAATGCACAATTTGCACACAATTGGAGCATTCTGGTCCAATCAATTATTCTCATCAGTCTCTGACCTTGTCAGGCATTACAGTTGCCCATATCTGCTTTAGTTTGATTTAAGCACAGTCAGTTGTCACTGGAAGAGAGGAATGATGTCACTCCTTCATTTAATAAAAGAGCTTGACCAGAACAGCTTTACTCTAACAGCACTTGATGGCTTGGAACTGTGCAATTAGAAAAAGAAAATCCCAGATATCTAATTGTGGTTTGAAAAACAGATTGCGTTAGAAGAGGAAAAATCATTTTGTTGGGTGAACCTACTGTGATGTGTAACTCGTTGTCATTCACAAACAGTTATTTATGAATTCATCATAAAACTTGGATATTTTAAAAGGAATACTTATTTTTGATTTTTCGCCCCTCTGTAATTAATGTATTTTTATCAGTTAGACTGCAAAATTCATAGTGAACCAGTGCTTATCTAGGATTGCGCTCTCCCTAAGGCTCCAATTAAGTGAGCATATATAACCAAACTGTAGCTAAATGATTACTAATGTAATACAGTAATATTGGTACGGGACTTAAATTTCATTACTTCTCTTTTCTCCAGCGGTACACAAAGAAGTCACTGCACATTCAAGGTTAGATCGACACATTCCATATTTCTAGTTTCCTGTATACTCTTATTTTTTTGGGGGGGGGGGGGGGGGGCAGTTTTGTGTCTTCTTGATGGAGTATTAAGGAGAGGCAGGAATTGAGTGAACAGTTGTCTCAGCTCTTTGGAGCTGTAACGGAGGCCGGTGGAGCTTAGCCTTGCTCCCCACGCTCTCCTGTCCCAGGAAAAAGGCTTCCTTCATCGGGTCGATCGGTCAATCAATCCCTTACTCCCCCATGCCTCCATCCATGGGCAGGGACAAGGAGAGGGGTCACTCTGACAGGCAGGCATGTAGATCTATATTCACTGACTACACTTAAATGATGGTTTCATTGAGTCTAAGCCCTGAAGAGTGAACGAGGTGGCTTTCCAATTAAGGTGAGTGGTAGGATTTTATGTTTTTGTTAGTAAAACCGTATAATCAGACTGTGTTGAGACTTTCTCCCAAGGTGTGTACACACTCTCTGTTACCCCGTTACACTATTGAATTCTTTTATTTTATCCGGCATCATGACGAGATTTTCTAAGTGTAATACATGCCGTTTGATACCTGTTGCAATGGCATGACTGTATTATGAACTACAACAGAATCCAGCTCTGTCTTATCTTCACTTGGCTTCTATTGACACTCTTTTCAGTCTATAACGAGACTGAAACCTGATCATCGCTGAAGATATGGAAATTTTATGCGCATAATAATGGAAAAGACATTTAAAACATATTTTAGAGGTTTTGCCAACACTCATTATGGTTTTAAATGTGTCTCGGCAGTCCTGTTGCCACCTATTTGATTGTTTTGAGCTGTGTTCCGCTATGAGTGCACTGTACCCACTGGACACCCACAGATGTATGCTTCATCAGGAAATTCTAACACATGATATCTCAATATTCAATATTCTTCCCCACTCCTCTACCTGACATCCTTTGTTCTCTCTCATTCTCCTTCTCTGTTTCTTTTCTCTTTCTCTCTTGCTGTGTCCATAGGCAGACGGGAAGGGGGGATTGAAGAATTTGATGCTGACCTGTGAGAGAGAGAGACCAAGTGTAGTGTCTGGTAAAGAGACACTGGAGGGAATTCTTCTTACATCCTCCCTCTCTCTCTCTCTCTCTCTCTCTCTCTCTCTCTCTCTCTCTGTGTTTCTCTGAGGGGGTGGAACAGTGTTTGTCTTTGGGAGTGTTGGCAGCCAAGTGAAAAAAAAAAGCTAAAAAGTCTTTTTTTTTTTCATGATTTTATTTCATAAGAGTGCTCTTATGAAATCCCTCCCCTATAGAGTCCTCCAAAATCAAAATGGAGAGAGAGCGAGAGAGAGAGAGAGAGAGAGAGAGAGAGAGAGAGAGAAAGAGAGAGAGAGAGAGAGAGAGAGAAAGGGCTGCATGTCTTGATATGATGGAGCTTGGCTTTTTGTTTGTTATTGTGCTCACTTCTTTTCATTTTAAAATCTGAGTTAGTCAGTGACCAGTAATCTGCAATCTCATTACATGTGGCAAATCAGTAGGATAGTCTCTGTTTCTTAATTGCTTAGGTCACTTCGGACCCAGCACAGCATGCCTAAAATTGTCTTTTATCACTGAGGTTTTCGTCCTTGTCATATCAGCTGCGGTACGTCATGCCACAATTTTGAATTCCTTGCTAAAGTGAAGGTCAAATATCTTACTTTGACTCTCAGACTAAAGTGGAGTTACAATGATCTTGATGTAGTTTAAACAGTAAGGTGCCATTATCGTCATACATAATTAGAATTAGAACTATTTCTTCATTTTCCCCTTTAGGGTGTTTGCAGAATCTGGTCCTAGATATTATTCTTAATCAAATGGCATACTTGATTACGGTTTAAAATGATTTACGCACTGAGAGCATTTCCAGCTCTGTTTGACCTGCTCCTACAGGCTCTAATTTGATCCTTGCCTCTGTAACATGGCATTAAACATTAAGAGACAATGAGGGAGCGTTAGATGAGAGCTAGCAATTAGAAAATATGGATGGCAGGATGAGATTTCCCAAAGGTTATAATGCTCTTTCCTGAGAGAATGAGGCAATTGATTTGTAGGTCTGCTGCGTATGTACACAACTCACTCCCACTGTAATGAATATCATCTAATGGAGATGACTCTGTAATTGTGTCGCTGAGGTTTTTACACTGTCTGTATCATGGTCTTAGGGGTTGCTTTCAAATGTTTGGCATCAAAAATGAATTAAGATTTAAAAATTAAGATTGAATGGAGATTAAATCGCACTGCCATACATTGGATTACTCCATGTACTGCACAAGCTGCACAAAGTCCCACTCTGTGTCTACTTCATTATATCTTGATGACATTGACTAATTTTAAATATTATTCAATAAATGTACTATTCTGTATTAGATGAATAGTATCAATTGTTCAGCCTGTATGATGTTATAGGACTTGACTGTGGATTTCTCATGATTACACATCTTTTTTGGGTGGTGGTGGTGGTGTTGTGTATGTGTATGTGTGTGTGTGTGTGTAGGGGGGGGGGGTATTCTTGGGCTAAGACATGCACAGGGGAATTTACAGCATACACCTTCTTTCACACAGGGTCATAAAGTCCACCTGCACAGGCCTCACGTGCCATCACAGGTCAAGTGGTGTGGGGTTAACTGTGGGTCAATAAGGGCAAATTCTTCCCTTGGAGAAACATGTTGAGGTTTTGTGCTGATTTGTTTGTTGATTCAAGCAGCTCTGACCTGAATGACACAATCCATTCAATGTTCGTCAACTGAGAGTTTTGTGAAACAGCTGAATAACTAAATGATTTCAGAGTGTGTGTATGTGTGTGTGTGTGTGTGTGTGTTTCTTTGAGAGGGGAGGAGTGGGTGTGACCTAACACATAAAGGTGTGTTACTACTCATTGTCATGACAACCCAGACCCATAAAGCTATCAGATGGGACAGACAGTTATATCCTGCCTGTGGCTGTGTGGCTGCATGTAAGCAAATAGGTCTAGAGTCATGTGTGGTCCGCACTGTGGAATCAAGCCAACTACACTATTATTATTCTAACTCGAAATAGTGAGTATTTCCATACACTCTAGTTATTGAAGCTCCCCAAATAGACTCACATAGATTTTATTTTTGCTTTTTGTTGTAAATACTTTTTGAGAAGTTAAGTTTATATAAGTTATGCAGAACATGTGCACAGAATTTCTGGATCAGTGGATGTGTTATTGCTATGGAATTTCAGTTAATTTAAACACTAATGTGAAATGATATGAAATTTTCTTAAAGGGTCTCAACAATTATGTGTCAGTTGAAGATCACCTACCCATTGCACATAGTTTTTATGTGCTCATTTAACAGCATTACAGTGTAATCTCATGTATTGTACACCTACTGTTACAAATACACCAAAGCTATTTTGTTCGTTGCGAAGTATTTAGTATTTGTGATACATCTTTAATATCATATATTTATTTTACATGCTAAATACAAAAGAATAAACTGAGCATTTAGTATTCATGAGGACTTCATGATAACCTCACTATAGTTTAAACTGGAGTCAGGTGGTTAGTGCACAGAATGCTATTTTGTATTAAGAACTGTTAGGTCCTCATTCCCTGACATCTCAGCTGTTCTCACTTGTTGCTCAGTAGGATTCACTGTGTTGTAATATATCACCCTGAGTGGGTTGTTGCTTTGGGATAATGCATCAAGGTCTTCTCAGTATTCCCAGAAAGCAAGCAGAGAGGCTTACACCTCAGATTGAGGTCAGATCAAACAGAGCACAAACTGCAGTCCGGCTCTGTAATATCCAGTCATTATTGAAAAAGCAAGAAACAGTCAAGCTAATTGTCCCTAATGGGCATTTTTCAGGTTTAATAATATTCAGCACTAGACAAAGATCTGACCTAAATAATGATATTAAGCTTCTCTCTCTCTCTCTCTCTCTCTCTCTCTCTCTCTCTCTCTCTCATTCTTTTCTCATTCCCTCCCTTCTTTCCATGGGCTCTCAGACATTCTTGACATTTACAAAGGTTGAAAGACAAAGTACCTTTGTGTCCTGATAAGGACGAAGGCTCTCCCACCTGAATGTGAATGTTTGGGAGACATGAGAGAGGCTGTTCAGTTCAGTGAAGGTGCTTTTAGCAGGGCAGGCTTTATATGAAGGTGGCACTACCACATGTAGCCCAGTTACTGTCACTCTGGACAAATGTTGGAAAACATATGGTTAACACTCACTTACTTGAGTACAAGGTACGATGTATTGAGAACAGATGTTTCATAAGGAACAATGGGTAAGGTGATGCTGACGTGGAGGTTGAGGGAAAACACTTTAACAACTAGGATTATCACCAAAAGCACCTACTCCTCAACCTTGATGATCCTGCAAGGCAAAACAGACAAACAACTCTAAGTTAGTTGACTGCAAATACAGTGTACGTCTAGGATGTGAGTGGGCAGCTTTTTCAAGAATAGCTCATTGAGAATTTCATGTAGAAGAATACCTCGGTCAACTTGCAGTGCTTAAACCCCCTCATTACATTTAAAAATATATGTTTGGGGGTTAAGTGGTGCTTACAATTCAGGCAGTGATCTACTGAGCACACAACACCAAAAGACGGAATTTCTTTTGAAAGAATGACATTGCATTATGTCCACTTCACTTCTAGAATCTACTGTATGTCAATGTGTACTGAAGCTGCTCTCATAGCTTGTAGTGGCTCAGCGCTTTGAATGGATGTTGTGTTGGTTTCCCTTATTCTGGCAGGTATGTATATGCCTGCTTCCTCTTTGTATTTCCCAGTCATTTCTCAACTGAATGGCAGACTTACGTAAAATAATGAGGAATATTAAAAAATGGCCAGAAAAAATGGAAATCTGTGTTGTGAACATAATATTATGTAACACTGTGTAAAATTAAACAACTGTCACTCAAAACAGTATATATATATATATATATATATGAGTGGAGCCGAATCCAAATACAGTATTCGACAAAGCACAAATAGTGGGTTTTTACAAATATTTATTTTGTACAAATATTTTAAAAATCATTTGTTTTTTGGAAGAAGAAAAAAAACTCGGACATTTCGAGAATAAGGACGTAATATCATGGGAATGAAGTCATAATATTACGAAAATAAAGTCGTAATTTCAGATGAGCAGAAGAGGATCAGAAGAGCAGCCTGCCGCAATGTGGTGCTGATGTGCCAAAAGATTAAGCACATGTAGCAGTGAAATCCGTTGTTCTTTTATTTTCTTTAGTTCTGGACGTGAATTTCATCAGAACTATGCACATTTTTTACCGATTTTATGTATATGCATATATGTATAGAAGTTACTTTGGGTGTTTTCATAAAAGGTGCGCTGATTGGTGGTGCTAGTGAGTGAGTGAGTGAGTGAATGATTGGTGGTGCACATCGTTGCTATGCGACCTGTGCTCCAGCGTTTCCACATTTGCAAAGTGGACACTGTGAGTTGTAAGCCGCTTTAATGTTTCCTCCTTAATAATTTATGTTAGAATGTAGTTAATTACAGAAAAAACTCAAAACGATGTCATAATCTTTTATAAGTATTGTATAATCATTTGTAACTTTGGTTTAGCGAACTTTTTAGAGAAATTAATACTTTCATTGTCCTTAACGGTTTTCTCATTACTGTTAATGTAATAACATTGTATCTTAAAACAACGTTATTGCTGTTAGGGTTAGGGTTACTAGATAAATGTTAGGGTTATTTCATTGTATAGATGTTGTGTAATCATTTATAACTGTTATTTAACGGACTTTGAGACTACATAGGCCGAGTAGTTTTACTGTTTTTAGCATTTCCTTTGTTCAGTGTTTTCCGTTACTGTGTGTAGGGAATGGGAGAGAGAAAGAGGCCGTGCGTGTGCACGTGTTAACTGCCCCATTCTGTGTTTAGAGTGATGCACAGTTGTTAATCGGAGGCTGTGAGGGTAAACAGAGCTGCAGGTCCCCCAGTCCCCTGTGTTGAGAGCCTCATTCAACCCTGCCTTGTTCCTTCATCTGGTCAACCCTGCCTTATCCCTTCATCTGGTCAACCCTGCCTTGTCCCTTCATCTGGTCAACCCTGCCTTGTCCCTTCATCTGGTCAACCCTGCCTTGTCCCTTCATCTGGTTACGCCCGTTCTGCTCCACACTGTATTTTCTTATTCGTGAAACCTATACTAAAGTATAACTTCACGAGATGCTCCGCTTTCCTCATTTTAACGCAGGCGACAGGCTGCTCTCCTGATATTTCCCTTCTAAAATAATACGTAGCCTAAAACTTACGACTTTATTCTTGTAATATTATGACTTTTTCCTTGTAAAATTACGACGTTATTCTTGTAATATTATGATTTTTTTTCTTGTAAAATTGCGACTTTGTTCTTGCGGCTATTTCCTCCAAGTCCGTGTGGGCCTTTCTTCGGAATAGACACAGTGTCTTGCACAATCTTTTCAAAGTCCTGATATTTATGATAGTGTGGTGCTGATGTGAGTTATTTCGTTAATCGTGAAACCTATACTAAAGTATAACTTCACAAGATGCTCCACGGAGGTTATCCTACTAGCTCTGGCAGTATAGTCACTAGTTAGTTCACCTACACGCTGTGTTCACTTCCCAGTCAGCCTGCGTGTCAAACGATGGCGATGTTCACAATGGTCACATAGACATTTATCGGTTTAGAGTTTAGTTTATCGGCTTGAGTGTGGATTAGGAACTGAATTTTAGTTTTAAAATGATTTTCTTTTCAATGATGTTTATGGTTATGCATGTTTATTGCTGGGTTTTATACATGTTTATTGCTGGGTTTATGAAAACCATAAACCAATACTACATTTAAGTGTTCATAATTATTATAATAGTTTATTGAAGAACACGTACATTAACACTTTAATAATTTATAACACTTTAAGTGTAATAAAAACAAAAACAGGGCTGTTACATCTATTTCCCCTTTTTTATTGGAATACAAATACAAATAATTTTGCTGCGTCAGCAAATTCAGATACAAATACAAATACTGGGCTCTCTGCACATCCCTAATGCATACATACATACAAACATACATACACACACACACACACACACACACACACACACATATATATATATGTGTGTGTGTGTGTGTGTGTGTGTGTGTTTGTGTGTGTGTATCTATCTATCTATCTATCTATCTATCTATCTATCTATCTATCTATCTATCTATCTATCTATCTATCTATCTATCTATCTATCTATCTATCTATATACACAGTAGACAATTTGTAGTGGGGGTGAGGGGGAATGCCATCCCCCTTGTTTGCAAAATTACTAGAGAACCCTTCTGCTGAAGTAAAACAACTGTAATTATGTTAAGGAAGACATTTTCATTAATTTTACGGAGACAGAGGAAAAAATGCTGACGTACACATCCCATACGGTAGCACCTGGTGGTAAAACAATTTCGCTAATCTACAAACCTCACACCAACAAACATGTTTTTCTTTCCACTGTAGATTCTAGTTTGCTGCACTTTCCCTGGCTTATTCCATTTTGTTGCTGTTCCAAGCTTGTAAGCTACAGATTGTAAAATGATAAATTTCAGACTGACTACAAGGATTACCTTCCAATAAGGAAGTGACAGGAGATCCAATATTAGCATGAACTGAGTTTTGTTTTACCCATGAGCAGGTTGCCTTGGAAACGTTATATAATCAGAACAGAAAAGGATGCCCCTTGCTGATTGGATGACAGAGACTGGGTGGTAGATCTTCCTTGGAGCAGTTTTGCTTGCTTCTTTCAAACACGCTTTAGATATCCTATGTGTGAAAGAGATGCCTTTATCTTACCCAAAAGAGTGGTCAGTCAAGGGGAGAAATGGTGATCATACAGGCAAATTCATCCTTAAATTCACTACTCTTACATATTTATCACTTTGTTAGGACTGGAGTTATGGGAGTGGCAGAGGGTTACACAACCACACCAATACGTGTTTTATGTTTCAGCTGTTACTTAATTAGTTAGGGGGGGGGGTGTAAAATGAAGACTAAAAGGACTAGGTGTACACTGAACCAGTCATCATGATTACAGCTCATCCAAATGTATCCATGGCACAATGTGAGATTGTGAGAGAGAATAGAAGACAAGAAAGAATTAGTTAGCATGCAAAAAAGTTTCCAAATGAAACACAAATGGTGGCTGAACAACAATAAAGAAACTCAAGCAAATCTACCCAGTGTGTGTAAGGGTGGAGAGAAATCTAACTTGGAGTGCCATACACTTTTACCACCACTGTCACAGCCAAGCCCAGAGACACTGACTGGCAATTCTCCAATCATTGCCATGCTCTACAGGTGACAGGAGATTGATCAATTTAGTTTTGATATTTACTCAGATAACCATAACTGTCAAAAGCGGGAAAAAACGCAGAAGTTTCTGGTCATCCTCGTCTGCTAAATATATATAACTGTATATAACTGTGTATGTGACAAATAAAGTTATTAAATCTTGAAATTCCCGGCCTATCCTCTCTCCACCTTATCTAGAAATTTGAAGATGTGGCCCAAATGCTATGATAAGTCCTCAAACATTGCAGAAGGTTGCCTTAACCAGTGTTACTCATGGGTGTATGTGTGTATTTTTAGGTGCTGATCTAGGTGTGCTGATGGAGCTGGAGACCTTGTACCAAGGAGTGGAGAGGAGCCTGAACCAGAGCAGACGTGCCCGCAGGCAGTCACCGGAGCGTGCCTACAACATTGAGGTGCTCCTGGGGGTGGATTACTCTGTGGTGCAGTTTCATGGCAGGCAACATGTGGAGAAATACCTGCTAACGCTCATGAACATAGTAAGTGTGCGGCACCTTGGCTCACGTCCATGAGTAAGCTTAGCACCTCAGTGTCTTCTGTGTGCTCGCTAAGGAGAATACTGAATTCATACAGAGTGCTGTGGTTTCATGTCTCAGTGCTGTAGCTCTCTAATGGTTGGTATTACATTCCTGTGTGTCTGGTCACATCTCAGATGCAGACAGATCGGTGTGAGAGGATTGAAAACTCCTGATCCAGAACATGAAAATGTAGGTCAAGTTGATGGGTCAGGAGAAGTGTAGTAGAATAGTTGTATGTGAAAAGTATAGTTAGATAATGCAGTTGACCCCAAATAAACACATCCAAGATGTTTAAAAATAGAATTGTTAGAACAGTTAGAAATTGGCTTTAAACTGAGAAATTGTTTATAGTTATTTTGTAGGGTTTCAGTATAAAAGAAGCGAAAACAGGTGGTTTCAGAATGTGAGAATGTGTGTGTGTGTGTGTGTGTGTATATATACATATACACACACACACACACACACACACACACATACATATATATATATATTAGGGGTGTAACGATATACCAAAGTCACGGTTCGGTACGTACTTCGGTTTTGAATTCATGGTTTGGTATGGTTTCAGTACAGTGAAAAGACATGCAAAACATGAGACTATCTTTCATTTAATATGGATTTACTTGCACAAACTTGTAAACAATGGCAAACTGGCCATACTTTCTAGTTTGCTCTCCACTCTGTTTTTTCCTTGTACCGGTAATATTTACATTTGGATAATGCCATCTCAAATGAGTAATCATATTCGATATTCACATTTGGATGATGTCGTCTCAAATGAGATCACATTCGATGTACTGCCAGCAACACACCCGATTTCAGTTTAACAATGCTGGTATGCTGCCTTCGTCTTGTCCACTTGCCTTTGCCCATTGCTACTGTAGTTCACTGGAAAACCGAAATGTTCCCAATCAGAGGACCTTAAGGATATGGGACGGTCCTGAAGCTCTGGCTTTACAGTCGCCATGCTTACGATGCTGTGTCATTGAACACGTGCTAATTCGGTTACTAAGTTATGGCTCCGTTATGGAATCAGAGAGGAAACTGAGTTTTTAATTTTAGTTCCGCATATAGAAATGTAGAAGAGAGGGCACACTGTATCTTGTCAAGTATCACTTTATTCGCTGACGTTTCGGTCGACTGACCATCATAGCATAAAAAAGTTATGCACGTAACGTGCGTGGTTATAGCTAGACTATATTCACTTGGATGACAACGTGCACCAAACTGAACATCCTATAACAAATATGTGTACCGTTATACTCTTAACACAAAATATACAACTTGACACAACTTATAATTATAATACTTATAATAACTTAGAATAATAATTTCATGATTTACATGTGTTATGGTGTTAAGTGTGAAATGTAAAAAGAGTTCTGTTACATTAGTAACGTAATGAGAGCTCAACAGGCTGCAGCAGTTGGCAGCGAGTTGGGGTTGGGGGGGTGGAGGGGACAGGGGATCACAATTCTGTATCCCGGGAGCGTGATACGAGACCATAGACGTTTGTATTGCGGTTTTGGTCTGGATTTCAGAACCGTTACACCCTATATATATATATATATATATATATATATATATGTGTGTGTGTGTGTGTGTGTGTGTGTGTGTGCGTGCATACATATATATGTATGTGTGTGTGTGTGTGTGTGTGTGTGTGTGTGTGTATATATATATATATATATATATATATATATATATATATATATTCGTGTGTGTGTGTGTATGTATGTATAGGCGTGCCCACATAGAAGTAACACTTGACACATGTGAGATATGTTTGTGACTTCCGTCACTGTGATGACGTGCCACCTCTTTTGTAAATCAGTGCAAAGCCTTAAGACATTTTATTTTCACATTTTCATCAGCTCTCCTCACCGGGATCTTTGGTCTTTGTTTTGCAACGCTGTCCAAACAGAGT
The DNA here is from genome assembly GCF_902362185.1 of Chanos chanos. Taxonomy (NCBI): domain Eukaryota; kingdom Metazoa; phylum Chordata; class Actinopteri; order Gonorynchiformes; family Chanidae; genus Chanos; species Chanos chanos. The sequence continues at coordinate 33,570,251 of NC_044495.1, read as the reverse complement.
TCACATCAGGTGCTTCTGGGAGAAGATTTGATCATCTGGTAGATGGTGGTGACATAACGGTCGGGGCCAAGTAAAAGGAGTTAGATGAGATAGACGAAGGATTTAAGTCATGTGGTTTGGAGGTGACAGTAAGCCTCTGGGAAAATATGCTTCAGGACAAAACAGCGCTTAGCCAGATACCCAGACTCATCTGCTTGTCATAGTGATCCACAACCTAGGCTTTAATCTTCCTAAATTAAACCTGTCCAGAGAGTGAGAGAGAGAGAGAGAGAGAGAGAGAGAGAGAGAGATTAATTTATGAGGAGGTAGGTAGGCCAACGGACTGACATCTCAAATGACTTATTTTCAGTATATGAATTTTCAGTTTGAGAATATTTTTTGGGTGTGGCCTGGGTCCAATTAGTCTGACACATTAAGATATAGCACTACTAAAAGGTTGTACAGGAAACAATTTTAAATGATTTTCCCTTGACTTTCTTGGGACTGCCTGGTGTATAAACACCTATTTAGAAACTGCGGAAACCCTTGCAGTCATCCAAAGGCAACGTGTTCTTTAAAATCATCTAATAGTTTTTTTTTTGTCAAACTGATGTGCTTCAGGTTATAAATAGACAGAAAAGCCTTAAACCCCTCATAAACTCCCCAAACCATAATGTTTGCCTCTGTTTCGCATTTTCTCCCAACTCCAGGTGTTTCCAAACATCCGTTGCAACAGAGCTGCCACTTTGGTTTTTTTTGCCAGTGCACCCTCCTCTAATCCAGAGAGAGAGGATATTTCAAACGGTGCATTCTGAATAAATGACTGAAAACCAGATAAACAGAAATATATATATAATGCTGCATTCCCTCCCACGCATTAAGTTCTTGCCACTTTCTTCTTGAAAGTTTACTCAGCTCGCTTTAGGAATGCGAGTATCTCTCGTTCCCCCCGCTGGAAACGAGGGAAAAGAAGGAGACAAAAAGAGATGTATGATGAGAACTAAGAGCAGGCTTGCTCCTCTCACAGTTCACCTGCTCTGCTTTTGGGCGTCTCCTTTCAGAGTTTTTGTGCACAGATGTAAAGAGTGCACTATGTCGGTCTGTGTTTGTGCCAGGGTGGAGTGTTTGTAGTAGAGATGTGTGCGTGTGCGTGCGGGTGCTTGTGTGTGTGTGTGTGTGAGTGCGTGTCTGTGTGTGAGAGGAATTGCTGTGTGCCTTAGAGAGCAGAGAACTTTCTGGATTTAATGAGTGTAGTGATAATGATGGAAGAAAACAGCTTGGACTTCAGGCCCACTGAGAGTTCTAAACCACATTTTAGATGCTTACCAACACAGCTGTGCATTTCTCATATTTAGGAGGACATTGATTCAATAAAGACTGGCATCAACATCTACTGAAATGCATATTTATAAATGTTCCTGAAGTGGAGACGGGTTGTTTTGACTCTTGCTTTTAACATTTACTAAAATTCTATAGCAATCCTCTTTTTCAAACCATCTAAAAATGAATGTCTTCTTTGTGAACCAGTGGTCCTAAATTTGACCATCTTTTTTTCCTTGTTAAACTTAGAAGTCACAGACAGGTGCGGCTTCCAGAAGCTTCCAGTTGGTTTTGAGCCTTTCTCACTTGGCGCATGTCATTCACAGGTCATCTAGAACTTCATGTGGGTGTTTGAGTGTGTAGTGTTGTACTTTCTGGTTGACTTTAGAGCCTCAATAATCGACTGCTGGTCTAGACATTGTGTTTTTGTGTTTCTGTCTGCACATTTGTGAATGAGTGATCTTGTCTTCCTGGTACATCTAAATGTGGTGAGTGAATGAGTTGATACATGGGTGTAAGGAATATATGTGTGTGTGTGTGTGTATGTGTGTGTGTGTGTGTGTGTGTGTGTGGATGTGCGTGTGCACACATTACCTATATGAATGAGTGTTTCATGAATCAGTTGAATTGTTTTATCTTTGTGTGTGGGTGTATTTTTGAATGCAATAGTTTTTGACTCCTAAGAACCAACATGCTGACCCTTACTGCCCTCAACTTGAAGAGCTGAGGAGAAACAATTCCCAAAAATGCATAAACAAATTGATTTGCCTCTTAAACAGGTCCATGGGAAATGATGGTGAATCAATGAGTCAGTGAGGGATCAAAAGATCCTGAGATCTCACAGCTAATGCCCCTCTTTCATATATCTCTCCCTTCCCTCCTCTTCACACAAACCTCTTTGCATTTTATTGAGTAGGGTCAAGGACAAAAAAAAAAGAGCCTTCAAACAGTCATCTTCCTTCACACATCCACCTAAGCTGAAATAGTGACTGATGTGTGATTGTGTTATTGCCCCTTTCTTTCATTTCAACTCCCCTCCCACTGGGAACAATTTGGGACTGATTTGAGATCAGCTCAAAAGACACATTTGTTTCTTGGTCATTACTATTAGTTACATTATTATCTGTTCATTCTGCTACATGAAGATCCATACTAAATATTGATGATGTCTAGAGTAACATCAAAGAGGGCCTCAGAAAAAAAAAAGGATGAGATTCCTCAGCAAGGCTCATCTTTAACCGTCAGGACTAAACCGGTGGTTAAAGATCAGTGTTTAGTAGCAATTTCTGTGTACGCTTACAAGGTCTTGTGATATATAATAAACAATTTAGCCAAGAGTTATAAATGTTTGACATGTGAATTTGGCTTGCTAAACATGTTTTTTTTTTTATATATATATCACCGCAAGCAGCTCCTATTGTGAAATCAAGCTGTTGACTAGTGTTTGTGAGTAACAGATCGGAGACCTTTGCTTTCACCATTAATCGTCTGTGTTGAGAGTGGGCTGTATTAATTGCTTCCTTCTTTATTAGTTGTCGTGCAGCAGGAGGGGGAAAAAACAGGCTAAGTGTGTGCTGCTTGGGCTATTATGTAATCAGTTCTTTGTAGACTCCTTGTTCTGGCCCACAAAATGTCAGACAGGTAATAATAGTCCAAAATGTCAGGTGAAAATGGCAGCTATCTGCAACGAGACTGTGCAAACACTGCCCTCCCTTCACACACACACACACACACACACACACACACACACATGTCCTCATGTCCCGATGAGTCTCATAACCTAGAGGAAGGATGACAGAAAGGGAGGGAAGACAGAAAAGAAAGAGAGAAGGTGAAGTATGAAGGTGAGACATAGGTAACTTGCATGGACTAGCAATTGGCTTTCTCTCTCTCTCTCTCTCTCTCTCTCTCTCTCTCTCTCACAGTAATGGGGAAAGGGAGACTAAAGTTTCCATGGATCTGATAAACTATCATGGTATCCCTTGCTCTCTCTCTCCCTTAAACCCTTAAAGTTTCAATTTAATACATTTCTAGTATCTATATGTGGTTGCTTGTTACAATATTTATCAGTGTTGCAGTATGTTTGTGGGCATGCAAGGTAGTGATTTTAGTTGTCTTTCTTAATGCTTGACATCTGTCATTTCAAGTACATGTCTGCCTTTTTTTCAGCATTTCCCGTCACTCTGACACTAGAGTCTTTTCTAGTTACATATTAAAATCTCACCTAGTAGGTGTTACACAAGGCAGAACATTTAAGTCAATTGTAAGTAGTATATAGTCCTGTTATTCAGGTAGATGTGCAAATGCATTGTCTTTAAATGAGTTGAAAATCCACAGTGTCACAGTGTCCATGATAGGACAGCACAGCAACAAGTACTTCTGACAAGATTAACAGGCCTTTACCACCTGGGTCCGCTTTTCTGCAGCTACTTTGACTCTCTCTCTCTCTCTCTCTCTCTCTCTCTCTCTCTTTCTCGATCTATCTATCTATCTATCTATCTATCTATCTATCTATCTATCTATCTATCTATCTATCTATCTATCTATCTATCTATCTATCTATCTATCTCTTGCTCTTTGAACAACATTTGAAACTACCTTTTAAACCAATCCTGTCTTCAGCTACCCTAAAAAGTTTATCTCAGAAAAAAATAGAAAACAAACTTAGACCTTTGTTTCACTAAATTATGGTTACAGCTAAATAAACATAGAACTTGGTCTTGCTAAATCATAGTTATGCAAAGCTTGGATCACTGAATTGGTTTTATGTTTGAAAGTTTACTGCAGTCCTGTAATATGTCAGGCAGCTCTGAAGTGGTGAAGACACTCGGATCTTTATTCTGTCACCACGTTTGAGAGCATTATTGGTACTGTAGTGCCACCAGACCTCTGCTCTTCCAATCTCTGCCATTCACATTCACTCCCTTATCCTGTTCTCCGATTGCCCAAGTTTCCTGCTCCCCTTTCCCCCTCTCTCTTTCCACTCATTCCATCCATCCTCATCACTTTTCTTATCTCACTCCCTCATTCCCTCCTTCCTCAACTGTTTTATCTTGCTGTTCTTCCTCCTTCTCTCATCTAAACTAGTGAAGCCACAGTGCTGGACCCAGCTGCATTATTAATCAGATATTAATGATTTTCTGACTCACTGACCTCAAGGTCTCCATTAGTTACCTGTAGGCTGAAATTCAACTGATGAAACCCAAGTCAAGCAAGTAGCAACAGGCCACTGCTAATAAGAGGTGCATTTTCACAGTCATTTGTGATAGTTGTGCCCGACATGATATTTTCTGTAATGTGTTATGTTACAATGTCTCTTGGATATTTTTGTGCATTTGTTTATATGTTTTGTTGTTGTTATTATTGTTGTTGGGTTTTTTTTGCCATATGCGTACATATACGAATGAGTATTATGTTCACAGCAATACCTGTCAAACGCATTGAGAAGATTTTCTCTAAATTGTAACCTTTAACAGTTTTATAGTCAGTTTCTCTCCATTTGCAAAGTCCTGGGAAGCAACCTAGTGGGAGAGAGAGAGAGAGAGACAGAGAGGAAGAGTGAGAGTGACTTTATATAAAAGTACAACCGGAGGGGGATCTTGGGTCATTTAATGATCATTAACGTTTAGATAGCCAGTGTCAGGGTCACCTGAAAGTCAACCGTACCCTCACTAGGCCACCCAGTTGCCTGGGTAACCAAGTTTAATGGAGAAGTATGTGAGCTGTTGTTACCTATTGTGTCCAACTACAGCTCCCTGTCGCTCATATTATTGGCTGTAGCTCATTAACAGCAACCATTTGAAGTCAGCTCTTAAGTTCTTGAGTGTGTGAACCTCCCTGCACTGATTTTCTGTGGCTCCTCTCTCAATAAAATACTATTCATTATCAAAATGCTTTCAGTGACTAAGATCCCTGCGTCCTTGAGAATACATATTTACTCTGAATAGCATTTTGGCAATTCATGCACTCAGAGGAAGATTTTGGAGGGCAAAAAAGAAAAAAGAAAAATGACACAGACACATGGGGGAAGATTTCATCAAAAATAAGCAGAGTTAGAAATGAGAAAGACAAAACAATCTGAGCCAGGCATGTGTAGACAACACACACACACACACACACACATGCACGCACACACACACACACAAACACAAACACACACATAGAGGTGCCTAAAGCAGAGGCAGAAGGAGAGAGCAGTAGACAGAAATCTTGTAAAATAATGTAAAATAAAGTAGAGAGGGACAGTCACAGAGACAGACAGACAGTCAGACAGACACACAGACACACAGAACACCAGGCATGTAGACAGACACAGACTAGTGGACAGTCTGAAAGCTGAGGGGTTAACTTTGAATATGCTGCCCCACCTCACTGTGAAGTTTGGTGGTTGCTAAGCAACTGTTGTGTTCTCAGTATTATCTAAATATCAAAAAGGCAGCGCAGGGAAATATGAGAGGTGATATGAAGACTTACCCGCTCATCAGGGATGTATCTCCATTTCTCTCTCCTTCTTTTTCTCTCATTCCCTCTTTCCCTCTCTCTCTCTCCACCTGTCTATCTGATTCCTCTTCATATACTCTTCCTCATATCCCACACCACCATCTCACTCCCTCACAAAATGTTGTCTATAGGCAAAGTGCAGTATTGACAAAACAACAAACGATGCTGTTATTGTGAGATAATGTTATAGAGAGCAACAACAACAACAACAACATCATTAATAATTAGAAGATGAAGACAAAAAGGAAGAAGAAGACCATAAAGATAATCATCACCGTAGTCAACAGGATCAACAGGATCACCACCAAAATTAGCCACCCTGATTGTATGGTTCAGTTTGTTTTCTGTCTTTCTTTTATTTTTCCTCATTCTCTGTCTTTCCCTCTCTTCTACCTTTCCTTCCCCCTCAGCAGTCTGTCCATCAGAAATCTCATTATTGGTGACTGTGTTTACATCGCTGCGTCTCATTAACAGGCTTCCACAGACACCGAGGACACCATGTCTGAACTTCTGTACCAATTTGTCTGCCTTCGTCTCCCCCTGTGTCTGAGAACCACGTTTCCCATAGTGCATTATGGCCACCTTTGGCAAACTAAATTAGCAAGGGGAATTCAGGTTCATGGGTGACAAGTCAACCTTCAGAATCTTGGGAAGCAGGGAAAAAAAAATTATTATAATATATATATATATATATATATATATATATATATATATAGTGTAGTACTAAAATTTGTTTCGGACTCAAGGAGTTATGTCAGTAGTTCTTGGACTCCTGATCAGGATTTTAAAAATGAAAAGGCGCAGTGTCTAAGCTGTGTTTATCTGGAGTGTATTTTACAGTGTGATATGAATCGACATATTATGTAATCTAACAGCGCTTTTCAGATGACTGTGACAAGGAAAATGTTGTGTTAAAAATGTAAGACTCCAAAAGAGGGCAGATGTCTTTTTCATAGAGCTGCATCATTATCATTTTGTTCTTTGTGCCTGACTTACACTGACTGCATTACGATATAGTCTTTACATTTTTTTTTAAGTCTGTAGAGCATTGCAGTGATTTTAACCTTTTGTTGTTTTTTCCTGCATTTTGACTGAACATAGCTTGCAGCTTTGTTTTACAATAACTTCTCTGTGAAATGATGTTCATACAGCTTCACTTAGGTTATGTTAACATTCAAATGTATTCATTTCTTTATAAGTTTCTCTGGATAAGTCTACTCAAATGAATATATCTGATTGTCAATTAAAGTGGGAAATGGGCCTTATCTGAACTGGAGTGTGTTTTCTGACAGGTCAATGAGATCTACCATGATCACTCACTGGGTGCTCGCATAAACGTGGTGCTGGTCCGAATCATCATGCTGGACGATGAGAAGGTAAAGGGGTTACAGTGGCTTTTCTGTTTTTTGTGTTGTGTGTGTGTGTGTGTGTGTGTGTGTGTGTGTGTGTGTGTGGGTGTGTTCATTTTACCACAAAAGTGTTAAACAGTTATTTAAAAAATGTGTATTGTCAAATTAGTATCATTATAGAAAGAGCATTCAATCTGATTATCACGCAAACTTGAATATAGAGCAGTTTAGAACTAACAAGCGTGTGTTGTGCTCTGTTTTTATTTGTTGGTTTGTTTTTGTAGGCATATGATTTTTAGAGATATATTCTGAGGTTCAGCACTTAGAGCAAGGAATTAGCTACAGGTTTTTTGTATGTTGGCATCTCTTTCAATCCTCCTCAAACCAGAGTTATGGCTCTCTTTTCTTTCATTCCATCATCTGTGTAACAGCTATTCACAATGTTTATTTCCCAGGTGTTTGTTGTAGATGATGCATCGACCACCATTGCACGTCTGTGTATTCTCTCTCTCTGTCTCTGCACACAGTGACTGTGAGTTCACCCTTGCACCCATTCCCACCCCCTGTAAACTCAGAGCTAGTGAAGGCCTAGAGCTTGTTATTCCGGTGGACTGAGCAAAAGTGGAACTAAAAGCATAGTGTTCCCAGGGGAGTGTTTTCAAAGTCGCACGCCTTCACAGTTCAGCACCAAAGCACATAGAACGCTGATGTTATGCAATCAAGCCCCCCCCCCCCCCCCCCCCCCCCCAACGCTCCCCCCCAACTCTCCTCCCCTCGTGGGATGGAGCAAAGTATTCTGGGAAGTCCATGCAAGATAAACAATCAATGATGGCCCTCCCTCATTCATAAACAGAGCGCTGTTAAAATCTTTCTCTTCCTGTCCATCAGAACTCCAGATCTAAAAAGAGAATGATACAGGATCAGATTCCCCTCTGTCAACTCAGTTCTCAGCCAGAGTGAGACAACACACCAAACTGGTCTCAGATATGGTGTTACCGGTGAACGGAATGAACTGTATTCGAGTCAATCAAATTTAGTCAAATTTAATTGAATCGAAATTGAATTTAAATGGTTTAAATGAGCTTAAACCGGATTACATTAAACAGAATTTAATTGAACTGTTCTGAGCCACTTTTAAATTATTTGGATATAATTCAATTGAGCTGAAATTACTTATATTGAATTTACCTGAATTGTGTTGCATTGGATGAAGTGAATCAGGATTGAAACCAGAATTGAAATGAATAGAATGTGCAGTGAGGTGGTCCTGGTGAAGGTAAGACTCTGGAGCTGTGTTTGCTGAGACAGGCAGATGGCACGTTGATTTGTGGGTAATGTCCCTCTGGCCGTGACATGCAAGGATTAAGCTGAATAAAAAAAAGTGAGCTGTCTCACATCAACTTGTCAGCTAGTCAGTAGCGCTCTCTCTCTCTCTCTCTCTCTCTCTCTCTCTCTCTCTCTCTCTCTCTCTCACACACATACATTCACACACACATGCATCTATTTCTCACTGTCTCTCTGCCACTCCACCTTTTCCACCTATGCATACAAATACACACCGAGTTAGAAATGTACATACGCTGCATTCACTACACCACTCCCCAACTAGATTTCTTTTCTGTCCTTTTCTCACTCATTCACACTCCCCACTCCCCACCCCTACCTCATACACACCCTCTCTGCTCTCCTTGCCTCCTTTTTCTCCCTCTGTCCCTCCCTCCATCAGCATGCAGCCCTGGCCCACTTGCCAGCCGGTTGTCCATCATTCCCAATTACTGTGGCAACCGCTGCTGTTGGCAGCACCGCGCCCTGATCATCCGCCCGACCCCGTGCACCCAGAACATGGCTTCAACATCACAGTGTATCCCGCACATCTGTTCACCTCCACCATGCTCCACACGCACACACACATGGGGACTGGGGGGGGGGGGGGGGGGGGGGGGGTGGAAGGGGGTGTTACATGAGCAAAAAAAAAAAAAAGATAAATGTGAACATGTGACCCAGCTAAAGGCTCTTGCTTTGAACCCAGCTAACTGCGCTAACATTATGCAGTCTTTCACCAACTCTGCATACGCAAAGCTGTTCTCAGATATGCTTTTTGCCATCAAGTAAATAAGATGAAAATAAAGAGCAATAAAGAGCTCAAATGCAGAAAACCTGTAACTAAATTCCTTTAACCAGGTATGAGTTAGTTAGTTAGTAAGTGGGAAAAGAGGAGTCAAAGTAATATAATGTGTGCAAATGAGTGTGTGAATGGGTTTGTGTTTGTGCATGTATGTTGAGCTGTTATGTGTGCATTTTTAAACCCCTAAGAGAGGAAAAAGGGAGGTGGCTCCCTCAAAGTGAGGGCATTGATCCATTATCTTACCTACAACAGGCTAACCTGCTTTCATATTGTCACTGCAACGTTTCCCCCTACTGGCCAAGAACGATCCAGCAACAGTGTTTCTCTTTAAAAACCAAAAAAAATCAGTGTTCTTAAAGTTTGGGAAGACTGATAAGAAGAGGGTAGCGTAAGGACACACATCTGGAAACAATCTCCTCCATTTAAAAGTTCTCCCGCCCAAGCAAAGCAGTTGAATTCCTGTCTGGAATCTTTTGTTTGTAAGTGCTTCACATAGCAATGTCTAAAACTGTCTATAGTTGCCTAAGGTACATTATCCAAAGGTACATAACTCATTTAAAGAGAAGCAAAACACTTACTCAACTGTGGGGTGAGGACAGGTCTCATCCTAAAGCAACAAATTATTTGTGTCTTATGTTTCAGGCTGTGTGTAAACTGCTCTAAAACTTCATACCATCCCTCTCAATCTCAAAAATGTTCTATGTATTTATTTATGTTGTGTATGTTGTGATTGTTATGCGGTTGGGGGACAGGGAAGGGGAGGGTGGCATTTGTTGCTCACCTGAACTTTTGTACACCTTATTGGCTCTTTACTCTTCTTTGCTCTTTCTGTCAGTCGGCGAGTCTGATTGAGGTGGGCAACCCGTCTCAGAGTCTGGAGAATGTGTGTCACTGGGCGTTCCGGCAGCAGAAGCCCGATACTGGCGATAACGAGTATCACGATCATGCCATATTCCTCACACGCCAAGAGTTTGGGCCCACTGGGATGCAGGGTACAGCTTATGCACACACTCGTACACACACACACACTCACACACACACACACACACACACACACACACTAGCCAAGCCCAACAGCCAAGTGCTCTCTTTGGTCAGACATCAGTCCTTGATGTGGCCTTGGCTAAGGTGTGAGGGTCTGAAGAGGCATACTGATCAATAGTGACAGCCTTAAATGTCACTAACACAATCACTGTCCTGGACCCTGTGTGTGTGTGTGTGTGTGTGTGTGTGTGTGTGTGTGTGTGTGTGTGTGTGTGTGTGTGCTAGAATGGGTGTGATTCTGTTATAAAAGGAGCGAGGCAGGCATTAGGAACACACAGCTGAATCAGGTTGTTTTGTCTGGTACTAGGTTATGCTCCTGTGACAGGCATGTGTCATCCCGTACGCAGTTGCACTCTGAACCACGAGGACGGCTTCTCTTCCGCTTTTGTAGTTGCTCATGAAACCGGCCATGTGTAAGTACCTGTTACAAAATATTAAAACTGTGTATAGGACATTTTGAAACAGACAGAAGAACTGACTTTATTCAGCCAGGATAAAGACATCTAGTTTGTCTAGTCATATATTTCCTTAGAGAGAGAGAGTGTGTGTGTGTGTTTGTTTGTTTATGTGTGTGTGTGTGTGTGTGTGTGTGTGTGTGTGTGCGCGCACGTGGCACGGTTGGTGTTGTAGATTGGGAATGGAGCATGACGGCCAGGGGAATCGCTGTGGAGATGAGGTGCAGATGGGGAGCATTATGGCCCCATTGGTGCAAGCTGCCTTCCATCGCTTTCACTGGTCCCGCTGCAGCCAGCAGGAGCTCGGACGTTATTTACAGTGAGTCTCATGCACACAAACACAGAACTTAGGCACCGACTGCTTTGCCACTTCTATTCCAAACAAACAAAAAGACAAGTAGTTGTAGCAGTAGATATTAATGCTTCCTCCATTAGGATTTACAAGTGTTCATAGTCCCTTAAATGCTTCAAATGCTTCAATAACTGCTCAAAATCATATATTAATGTCTTCACAGATAGATAGATAATAAGTACTAATTCAGCAGATATTTAAGTCATGCATGTAATGGTTTATGTTGGTAGTCGGTATTCATTCTGATTTCACTCTATCCATCTTGCCCAGTTCCTACGACTGTCTCCGTGACGACCCGTTTGAACATGAATGGGAGGATCTGCCACAGCTGCCAGGTCTTCACTACTCTATGAATGAACAGTGTCGCTTTGACTTTGGAGTGGGCTACATGATGTGCACAGCGGTGAGTCATCCCCATCTGCCAATCATCTGCAGACTCCCACTTAAACTTTATCCCCATTCCTATAATACATTATGAAGCATTCATAATGTACCGTATGACGAGGCTTAATACAAGCATGTATAACCTCCCCATACTGTTTGTTTAGTGCCGCATGGATTATTTGGGGGGGGGGGGGGGTGGAGGGGGGAGGGGGGGGGGGTACAAGTTTCTGCTGTTATTAGGAGGTTATACATGTGATTAACAGTAATCGCAGATCGCAGTGCCATATGCGTGATCTCATGTCACGTAAGCATATGAGTCATGGGCAGTGTAGTTTCCTTTTCAGACAGTATTCAAGGCAGAAACTGCTGACTAAGATGCTTCAATGTGTAGAGAGTTGAGAGATGACCTTAAGTCTTAAATTAAACAATTTAATTAAAAGGTGATCATTTATTGCCAGTTCACTACAGTAAATCAGCACATGACCCATTCTACATTTCTACACATTTAAAAGGCAATTTTAGCACTTAATTAGAAAACGAAACCTTGCTCATTGATGATCAGTTCAGTCTTTAAGATTATTAGGCCAATCCAGTTAAAGCAGTTTTAGGGCCTACATTGCAAGCCACTGTTCAATGTGAGCACACCTGCTCCAGCTAACAAAAGTCCAGGGAAGAGTCTATTTACTGGATTTATAGGGGTTTTTAGGCTAGTACAAAACCATACAGAAGTTCAGCCCATTGAAAAGAATATACATAATTTCAGGGTTATTATTGTTAAATTGTAAAACTGAATACCCAATTAATTTGTTATGAAATAGTGGCATATATTAAAAAAAACTGCCTGGATTGCAAGGCTGCACTTTATTCTTTTGTCAAACCATTCCCTTAGCTGCAAAAGGTGGGGCAAACAGGAAATCAGGTAAGGTAACCCACCCAAAAGCAATGTGAACGCCTCTTTTTATTTCTGCGTGGTTCAACTGATAAAGTTTTATTGTTCCCTGTTTCATTTTGTGATTTTTTTGTGGTTTTTTTTTTTCTTTTCTGTTTAACCCATTTTTTCATTACTAACGTATGTGCTGCAGGATACTAATTCACTAGTGGCCTAGCGATGGACTTACGTATGTTCAAGTACCTGATATACTATTCTGTCCTAATGTGTTCGATAACTCCACATAGACATCCCAATAGGATTTCAGAACAGTAATAGTTAAAATATGTCGCTAAATTATCTTATCCATTAGTACGTTTGACAGGGTACCCAGCTAGCCTAGTGTAGCTAGTTACTGTTGCGCCGCTTAACATTTCTAGCTCTCTGGCCATCAAGGTAGGCAGTGACTTTATAGCTGGATAAGACACAAATTTCTCTGGCAAGTCAGTGGCAAGTGTTGTTACAGAGGAACAGATGGCATGTTAACTATGAAAGGTGGATTTAAATTTGCAGGCTTTTGGTTTTAGGATCCTGCAGGCCTGCGTGCCAGCTTGCTGACATCATCAATGCTAGCTGGCTGTGATTGGACAGAGATTTTGGTTTGACTAATCTATCCACCTAGAGGCATAAAGGCATTACAGGGAGATTCCGTTAGGGACTTATGAGGGGTCTTAGGACCTCTTTCACCTGCAGTTTTTAAGTTAATCATCCCTGGTCACAATCTTTGTTAGAATCAGTATAGGACAAAAAAAGTTGCTTTCTTCATTCTCTGGTTTTGTTTGCATGGATTGGCTTCCTGTTTGTACTCTGTAAAGTCAAAGTGTGCTCTGTACAGTAAAACTGAACCATTGGATATAACTCTTTGCTTACTGTGCCCTGGCATAATGTGTTCTCAACACCATATACAAATAACATGCTTGCTGTTATGCAACAGTGAGGATATGTCATCTGACACAACTTGTGGCAGAGCCTTACTATTAGTGATGAAGTATCAGTAATCATCCAGAAAGTTCTAGAAAGTTTCATACCTCAGTTCAGTCACAGATCAGCTGGCATGTCATTACATGCTATTACAGGCCTTGTTACATTGTTACTACAATGTTAAGTATGTATTATAAGTTTCCTTTAAGCAAAGTGTTATCCACTTGACTTACTCTTTGTCATCATGTGCATTTACTGTACTGTAGCTCTCTTCTGTACCATGTCCACTTCTGTGGCCTTCTCTGATGTGAATTCTTTGTCATTCTTGTTCAAAAACATATTATACCTTGTGTTCCTGGTGCCTTATCAAGGAATGTCTCTGTGTGTGAAAGAATGAGTTTGTCTCTATTTTTCTGTCTTCCCCTTCTCCCCATAGTACCGCACATTTGACCCGTGTAAACAACTCTGGTGTGCTCACCCAGACAATCCTTTCTTCTGCAAAACCAAAAAAGGCCCTCCCATCGATGGAACAATGTGTGGAGATGGGAAGGTACTGATAAACCAGGAACACACACACACACACACACACACACAAACACATGCACACAGGTGCATATATAAATTCCCGTATAACAAATCTGTAGAACTCATTACATCACCCACTCCTCATAAAGGTTAACGCTTCTTATGGTGGGTACTCTCTCTCTCTCTCTCTCTCTCTCTCTCTCTCTCTCTCTCTCTCTCTCTCTCTCTCTCTCTCTCTTACCCTTTGGTACATCGGCTATACCTCAGCACTGTTTTAAAGGGCACTGCATTTGGCTGACTCCTGACATTATAAAGCAGGATGGGAACTGGGGCATGTGGAGTGAGTTTGGCTCATGCTCACGCTCCTGTGGGAGAGGGGTGCGTTTCCGCACTCGCAAGTGTGACAACCCACGGTGAGTGTGTGTGTGTGAGTGTGTGTGTGTGTGTGTGTGTGTGTGTCATATTATTGTTAGTTCTGTGTGTCTTATAGCTGCTGTGCATCTCTTCTCTGGTGATTCTATCAGGGTTGAACTGAGAATTTCAGATTTTGAGATTTGCAAATGTTATTTGGATCACACTTCACTTTTAATTATTTTATTGGATCGAGAGTCACTTGAGCACTGGCAGTTTTACTATGTATAAAAAAACAGATATTCTTCAAACTATGGGCTGATTGCACAGCCTATGTTTGCCTGACTGTTTTACATAAACAGAATGACACAGAAGTTTCCAGCAGAGACTTCATCCATAAAACTGATCTAGTGTAGTCAAGGCCGGTATGCATCTGTCATCTTATTAGTCCTCAAGGACTTGTATAGCTTAAATGTTTTCGGAGTCTCATGGATGAGTTTTGCAATTTTGACCATTTGCCATGCGGTTGAGCATACTAGAACTCTTTGTCATATAGATCTCACTACTATGCCTGTCTTTTCTCCCTAGTCCTGCCAATGGGGGGCGCACTTGCATTGGTGCAAACTACCAGTTCCAGCTGTGTAACGCACATGAGTGTGAGGATCCATTCAGTGACTACAGGGCGGAGCAGTGCAGCATGTGGAACAATAACTTTGACCATCACAACACCAGGCACCACTGGCTTCCATACGAACACCCAGACCGTGAGTACAACTCGTACCATCAAACTGTACTGGAGACAGTCACTCACAACCTCAGAGTTAGTAAGATCTGAACTGTATAAATGCTTATTGTTAAGGAGAAACACATATTTTTGTTTGTTTGTTTACTTTTTTAAGTATGAACCCAAAATACATTTTTAAGATAATTCCATTCTATATATTTGCACAATTTTATACAGTTACACACCTCAGGGAACAATGAAAAATATCTACTTAAAAAATAGGTATTGCGTGCTTATTTCACCAGCACCAAGTTTGTAAATACACAGGTGCTTTTTCTTAATAGTCTTTTAAGAAGCTACATCAATTTCACTGTCAAACAAAAGCACAAGAACATTCATAATAGCCTCCTTCAGCATCACAGAACAATTTTTCCCCGGAATGGCTCAGTGCTACACACATGTACGTGACGTTTGTATTACGCACGTGATTTAATACATGTTCTTCCAGAATTCTAATAACGCATGTACTTTGAGTACAATCTGATTGATGTAATTTGTTTCTCTATTCCAACCACTCACCAGCTTTCTCGGCGAGTCTTACAAACCACCAACAGCTGTTGAGAATCCACACTCATGGACGTATAATCCCACCATATCCCACCATCAATTCCAAACTCCAGTTTTTCCATTCTCATTTCCTCAATACAGTTGATGTCATGATAAAAAAATATGTGAATATTTCCAGTCTAATCTCAAAAGCTCTGTTGGGTCCAGGCCAGCCAGACGGGATCAAGTTCTCCAAAGTGTTTGCATAATGACACGGTGATCTACAACAATGCTAATAACAAATAGTAAATCTGTCAGATTGGTCATTGGTTTGCTGGCTGGCAGATGGCTTGCCTGATCTGTCTTCATCTGACTGTCAGAGGAAAGTTCCTTGAAATGGAATGCTGAGGGAGTCATTTGTCTCTGTATTTCATTGAGGGGACTGAGAGAGAGACAGAGTGTGTGATGGCACAGACCTGCAGCGAGACAACAACCAGAGCGCATTTACGAAACATTTACAGCTAGGTTTTCAACACACTGAGTCACAAATAAGTCACAGATCCTGTCAGGAGTTGGAGGAGAGACCTCACCCCACAATTACTAATGAAGTGCAGGCAGGAGGTCCAGTTCACAGGAGTAATTGTGGGTCACAAGTAGTCTACAAACTCACTGAGTTCTCGTGAAGATCATTTACTTATAACTTTTCATATGACAATTGTTCATTAATTACATGAACATCGTGCAGTATGAGACATGTTCTTTTCTAATTAATTAAATGCATCTAAAATGTGACTAAAAAATAAAAAACTATTCAGTACTGAATATTATTTGTAGAAACAAATGTTCTGTAGAAGCTTGTGTAGAAATGTTCTGTAGAAACACCTGTCCTCCTGTTCACTGAAGCTGAGTTGGGTTTCTCTTCTGTTCTGTAGCTAAACAGCGCTGTCAGCTGCACTGCCAGTCCAAAGAGACCAGAGATGTGGTGAACATGCAAACCATGGTTAAAGATGGCACACCCTGTTCCTACAAAGACCCCTATAGTGTGTGTGTGTATGGAGAGTGTGAGGTGAGACTTCTTCTGTATTTAGACATACTCTACTATGGACATGGACATGTCTGTGTGTGTGTGTGTGTGTTTGTGTGTGTTTGCTAATATTCATAATTACGCAGCTCTTGTAGGTCGTAGTAGCATGTGTGTGTGTGTATGTATTCTAACAGTGTTGTTTTGGTTTTTTTTTTGGTTCTCCCTCAGAAAGTAGGCTGTGATAATGTAGTAGGCTCCACACTACAGGAGGATAAGTGTGGTGTGTGTGGAGGGGATAATTCCAAATGCAAACCTCATAAGTTCACCATCAATCGCAGTGGAAAGAAAGGTATGGCCAAATCTGCCTGAAGACACAATCATACACACGCAATTATACACAGGCTATGAGAGAAAACAACCTGACACACATGCATACATTGATGAACTAATCTCTGATGCTATTGGGCAGTCTGTAAATCATTCAGTGATTGCCCACACTGACAACCTCAGTCTCCAGGTATTTACTGATAGTTCATTTGTATCTACCTGACACAGATTGTCTTTGGTCTGTTTTAATATTTGATTATCATTATTACTGTCTCTCCCTTTATGACACACACACACACACACACACACACACACACACACACACACACACACACACACACACACATATATAAATGGACTGAGACAGGATTATTCCCTCTGACAGAGAGAAAATGACAGTGTAATAAGAGGGAAAAAACAATACATAAATCTGCTGTGTAAGATGATCCTTCTCTTGTTTCTGAGAAACTACTCTCTAGACTTGCAAATCCAATGCTTCCACCTAGTGGTCAGATCAGACATGACAGCCAAATAGAAATCACACACTGGATAAAGGGATTGTGTGTGAGTAGGCAAAGAAGAGAGAGAGTAACAAGCCCTCACTTTACACCACTTACAGCTCATAGCAGTGATAACACACAACAATATCAATACTACCATCATAACAGCACTACCACCAGTACTATGATAAGGATCATTACTGCTTCTAAAAAATCTACCATCACTGTTACTGTTACTATTGCTCCTACTGTTACCATGACTACTATTACCATTACAATTAACAGTATTAATAATACCTACTTCTGATAAGTTTATGGTAAGGTCTCATAGGCTTGTGTTAAGTCTGCCTAAAGTATACAACTTAATGAATGAAAATGAAATACATTGTTTCATTGACATAAAGCACCGGACATGCTGATTACACATTCAAAGACAGATACATCTGTCATAAAATATGAACTTTTGGTCAATCATGTAGACACATATTTATATTAAAACATTTCAACAGATGTTATCTACCCATATTCCGTGTATAGTTTCACAAAGCTGGGTTTTTATAGTCGAACATCTTGAGGCTGTTAAAACACTTTGCATTCCAACCTCAGGTTTTCTCAAAGTGCTCGAAGTACCGAGAGGAGCCCGCCATCTGCTTATCCAAGAACTGAAAGCAACTCCACACATTCTGG